>NC_137647.1:11750768-12350768 GCF_963383615.2 Lipophrys pholis
GTATTTTGTAACGGCTCATCATCATCTTTGGGGATTCATGAATTGATGATGCAAATGGCCTGGAAACAATAGAAAACAGGCCAGGCCTGACGGCAATGTTCACATTAGGGGGGAAAGTTATGATATATAAATATTTATGAAATAAATGTGCAAAAGTATGTGGAAATGTCCACCTAAACAAAACGAGAAGTTTACTGCTGTACGTGTGCACTAAGTAGAATGTTAATAGAACTCCACAGCATCTCATCTATCTCTTAACCTCACCTGACTCCCTTCAATCCTTTCATGTACTTTTTCTTCCTCTTTTTTCTTAGTTAGTCCTTAATCTCAAACTTATGCTCTCATTTCTCAGCCTTATTTCTTCTTCCCATCGTTGCTCTCCCCATTTCATTCGATCCAAATGCATTTCTTCAGTACTGTTCCATATCTTCTTCGGTCCCTCCCTCTGTTTCACCATGTTTTCTTCATCCTTCTCCAGAAACAAACACATTAGCAGAGATCAGAGAGAGGATCACGTCATCTTTAGGTCCAACACCCCTGCTGTTGCTCAGCAGGACACTTTGCAGCCCAGTGTTAGCGCGTACGTGTGTCTGTGGCTTTTTGCAATGATACTTGATAAACCGTGTGCATGTTTATTCATGTCCCAAAATGCAGAATTTACAAATGCAAGTGAGTTTTATATGCATTTTGTGCCCTGACAAGAGACTGTACAGCATTCTCCTATGCTGCAGGCACTGTAGAGCGAGCGGGGGAATGTGCTTGCCACTGCAGTAAATGAGAAAAAAAAAAAAAACCCAGAAGAGACAGGGAAAAAGAAGTGCTGCAAAAGTTGCTGAGGCACACAGAAGAGAGAGAGGAGAGAAAAAGAGAAAGACTCTTATCCTTAATTTGAGCTTCCGCCTCTCCTTTTGGAGAACCAAAGAACAAATGTGTCTTTATTTTGACACAAAAAACATTTCCCCCATTCACTCTGCTCCATCTGACTGTTTTATAAAACCTACATTCGCTTTTTATTGTCTTTCTTTCTCCTTTTGTCTGCCAATTTGTCTCTCAAAACGTTGAGAAAGTGTGGCAACCTATCTACACGTGTTCCGCGTTGCTTCCTGTAAGGCTTGCGTCTTAAGTAACCTTTAGATGGTGATATTGATGTGGTGCTTTCCTTGTGTAATCCTCAGTTATCGCCAGGATCCTCATCACATTCTTGACAGCGTATTTAGTCCTCGCAAGTGAAGCAAGACATGCGTGAATGTGCTGACACGCTCACTCACACACACATGCGTGGCTCTGTCAGTGAGTCCTTGCTCCAGTTCTTGTTTCTAGGAGTGTGGCAGCTTCTGCTCATTAAGTTGGAAACATATAGGATCCTGCACCTTATAGATATTATCCTTGAAGAAGTTGAGATTTATTAAGAGTTGAGCTTCTCTCTACGGTGCTGGACCTGATCTACATGCAGTCCACACATACTCTGTACACAGACGTATAAAAACAGGCATCTCAGACATACATAACCTGATCCAGGTTGACATACAGCGCAGGCTACAATATTTGCTGAATCGTACTGACCAACAATTATTTGAGCTAACAAGATAATTTAGTTTGGAATTGGCTGTGGACAACGTGTAGCCTGCTTCAGCCTAGTGACCCCCCCCCCCCCCCCCCCCCAATAAGGTACTATAAAAACTACCATCTAAAGCCCTGTTTAGCCAACTTTTGAAGTGAAAGTTTGAAATAAAAAACATCATGAAAATCAAACCATCCAACCAAACATCTTCCCAACTTCTTTATCCACTTTGGGGTCATTGGGACAAGAAGTGATCCTAACAGGGCTGGGGGAGAACAAAACATAGACACTTTGACAAGTATGGAAGAAACATACTTATTTAAAAGCACATAACTGAACCAGTACAAAGATGTATATACACACACACACACACACACACACACACACACACACACACACACACACACACACACACACACACACACACACACACACACACACACACACACACACACACACACACACACACACACACACACACACACACACACACACACACACACATATATATATATAAGATGTATACAAAACCTAAACCTAAAACTAAACTTGAATTTACTTCAGTTTCATGTTGAGTTGGCCGGACTGGTAAAATATTGCTCTAATAACCTTTAAATTTACACTTGAAAGTTTTTCTTTGTTGTGGCGCACAGTGTACGTGATGAAATCACACAGTTACTACAAAAAATTACTCCAATCTCAACATATAGTCAATTTTAATGAAACATTCCGGTGCAAAATACAGAGAAATGTAAAAAAAAAAAAAAAAAAAAAAGACCTCTTATAAACACCATATAAGCAAATACCTTGCTTGGGGGGTTTGTTGGACCAGAATGGAGCCTCTTGCGGGTCACTAGTTAATGTGTGTAACAGTTAAATACCTGTCCGTGCACAGTGACGTGTCCGCCCAGTACAGGGTGGCTGCTCTTAACGGGTTTGTTCAGAGGTTCTACTGTATTTGCAATTCAAGTCACTTTTCACATGACAGCATTTCAAGTGTTTTCGTTTCAGAAAGATTTGCATTTACACGGCAACGTTTTGAAAATAATGCCGGTCTCCCCGGAAATGGCAGGAACGCTGAAAACAATGGAGTTACCTTGCCAGACCACGAGTTGGCGCTGTTGGTTGTTTTTGTAATGAAACCATGAACATTAACAATGGCCAGTGAACAAACATGAAAATACCGAGTCTGAGGAGAATACTTCGAGTTAATTTCTATTTACTCGCCCATGTGCTGAAGAACTATTTTCTCGGGCCGTGGTGCTCATGTGCAGTCGCAGTGTTCAGAAAAGTTGTGTTTTCCCCTGTTTCCATGGAGACGCAGTGTTTTCAAATTGTTGCAGCCGTGTGAGGCAAACTGCTGCATAGAAACATACTTAATGAAGAACAACTTGATGATTGCGAGGCTGAATGAATTCGCTGTGTGCAGTCTGTACCCTTGTAAAGATTATTGTATGCTCATACAAATATTTGCAGCCTTCAGCTCCAGCAGAGTGATTTCTTTTTTCTAATTCAAACCCACTCAGATCGTGTTCATCAATTTTCGAGGCCACAATCTTTAAAAGCATTTGCTCTATATCCTCCGCAGTACAATCTTAACTCATACAAAAGCAGTCATTTCTAATGTAGCACCTGCTCTTCTGGTTCGTTGAGCCACCTGCAAAGTGAGGGCCACTTGAACATCCAATGCATTACATGGATGGCATCACCATCTGTCGGGAAATAAAGCTGATATAATTTGATTAGGCCTCGTTCAGGTGTGGCTCTGAGTAAATCAGTACAGACGCTGACAGCTGGTGTCGACACTGTGGTCAGCCTGTTTGTTTTCATTGTGCTCCGGGGCTAAGTGAAGCATCAATCTCTTTGATGACTAGGAAACTGAGAGGATGTGAAATGATTACCAAGAAAATCCACAGAAGCACAGTTTGGTTACTCGAAAAGTCTGAGCTCAGTTTTACAACAATGCAAAACCTTTAACTCCTTGTAGAATCTGTCTACCCCAGTGACTGTGTGTCTTTCCCGGTCTGTAGTTGAATAAAGGGAATGACAGCTTGGTTTGAGAATGAAATCAGTTATTGTGGCCGTCGACAGTTGAGCTTATTCTGCATAATGGTCTCGAAATAGTTCACCCTGAGTAATTTCAGCTGAGACAGGGAGCTTGGCAGGTCTACTCAATAAGCACTCAGTCTACAGTGTGGTGACACATCTTCCACAGTGAAAATAGGCCGTTAATGAAACCACTCGCACACAGACAGAGAGTAGAGTGATTCACACATTGCTGATAAATGTAATTGTAGGGATGAGTTCAATTGAGGCCTCTAAAATACGAGATTTTGACAAAGGCCTTCAACACTAGCAGGCGTATTACACTTGGCAGGTTAACACCCACCCTTTTCTCTTTGACTGTGTCTTTCTTTTCGGTACAGCTCTGTGTGTTCTCCGTGCCAGCAACCCATTAGATCAGAAGTGATTCTCTCAAAAACTGCTTGAAATGTGTAAAATGTCAAGCACCGGTGTCATGCCTTTCTATAATTCTTGATCAGCAAGAGATTACTTCATAAGTAGAGTATGAACATATGCCACTGCTCCAGTTTTTGTTGAATGAGTGAGAAAACCTCAGACTATGGCAATCAAAACAACAGTCAGAGCTTGCAAAGAGGACACCTCTTTGTCTTCATCCCACCATGTCAACCTCTGTCTCCCCAAATGTCACAGTGATTAATAAAGACCTTGAGTCCACAGTGGGATCCAAAAACTGTGATTAAAGGAGATTGTAACGCACGCACACACCTGTACAAATCTCCTCTCACATAAACAAAGGAGCTCAAGTTGTCGATCTCGCAGTGGCAACAGCCTCACTGGGGGAGTCTTCGTCACAATTATAGAGGATACAAGTCCGGAATCTTTTTCGTTAGTGTGTGTGTTTAAATGTGTTTTTCCCATCTCACCTCACTGTGATCAATCCTTCAATAATGCAACAAGATTGAGCCTATTCACGCCCAGGAAGAGATCACGAGACCACCACAGAGATGGACAAACACACATGCACCAAATCACAAAAATCTCTTACAAACCTCTCCCAAATAGGGTTTTTCTGGCTTTTTGGTTTTCTTGCTGTGAGGCGTGTCCCAAAGTTGATTGAGTATACAGTATAGTCAAAGTGTGATAAATCTTTGATGCTTTGCTGCTCTTTATCTGTCCATCTTGCCCTCTGACTGTGGCATTGGCAGGATTGGCAATACTTTCAATATTTCCATTTAATAAACATACCTGATTATAAATGATATCTTTGCATACGCACAGCATGGGGGGGGGGGGGGGGGTGAAAAAGAAAACCCTGGGCAGCACTTTACATTGTCACTCGACAGCATAAATCTTTTCTGTGATCACATCACTTTGAAGGTGGTTTAAGGTGAGGGTTGCCTCTGGGTGACCCATCTTTCTTCTTTACACCTCTTTTCTCTCCCTCAAACGTACACACACGTACACACGCACACACACGTGCGCACACACACACACACACACACACACACACACACACACACACACACACACACACACACACACACACACACACACACACACACACACACACACACACACGCAGACGCACACGCACACAAATCTGTCAACTCCCTAAGGTGGCCGCTGGCGTGGGGTGTAAAGACAGTGACACATTGCTGACAGCAACAGGATGATACATTTGTCAGTGCAGATGTAAACTAATGCCCCACACTGCCACACCATCAGTCTAGTCTTTGAGAAAAGGCTCTGGAGTTTGTGTTGTTGATCCCGTACAGATGGCTCCATAAGTCACTTTTAATGTTAGCCACAAGTGTGGCAACTCTGACAACTTAAAGACTTGGTCTGTCCTTGAACCTGCCACAAAATGAAAGCAAATGTAAATGTATTTTCTCTCTATGAGGTTGTACAATCATGTTGACATGTGTCATTCATTACGACTGACTGACAATGTCATGTGTTATTATTTTTAACAAAGGTCCCGAAACATGCCCCCAGTGTGTATTTCCTCTTGTTTTATGGGCTCTGTCATCAAATAGCCTCATATTTCATCAGTTTATCCGTTTATCTTGTGCTCTCACTGGTGAGTAAAAGGTGATTTTCCAAGGCAAAGTGACAGAACACATCGCTGTTTATGTGAATACATGATACATTTCCAGTTGAAGCGTGATGCTTTGTCGTTATTACTCCAAATTCTAAATGTCCTTTGAAAGCATCTCTGATTTCAACGTATCACACAACTTTATGTTCATGTCCTCTGCTATTGTGTTGTACATCTTTTTAATTTGGAATGATCCAGAAAAAATGGATAAGGTACTAAATATTGTCATTTGCCCTAAAGAAAAAGGTTGATAATGTACAAATATAACCCAGGTGATTGGTTAATAAAAGAATATCTACGTACATGCCAGGTATATTACTAATTAGTCTGTGCACTGCTCTCAATGCAGTTTACTTCTGGATGATTTCTTTGATATGACAGTTGCCTGTCCGATGACCGACGTCTTCTCCTGATACAGTTTTAATTCTTGCAGAACACTGCCAAAGACCTTGTGGGAATTCTGGGGGGGGAGCATTTTAAACCATGTCTTTTTCAATATACATGTTGTTGCTGTGACTTTTGATTTCTGCCTACCAGGCATTATTCAGAATCATTATTCAAAACCCAAGTGTCATTAATTTCTATGACTGACCTTCACAGAATGCAGATAACACCGTTTCTGTTGCAATAAAAAAGGACACATCTCCTTAATCATCTAACTTGCGATGTGACAGGTTTGACCCAATAAAATGACAATAGAGGAGGGATGGGGCTATAATTGTGTCCTTTGAAATATATTCAGTCCTTTGTCTACACGGAACCTGAAATATTCTTAAGAGTATTTATCACAAGTTACCACACATTTGAAGAGGGGAGCTGGCACATGATGGCACATCTTTTTAACCTCTGAGAGGTTTTGTGTTGTCTGTCGCCTCCCAAGGCTTTAATAAATGATTGATGATCCCACCATCAATATTTATTGATCATCAAGGGGAGGTGATGAGGCTCCCATGTGAAGGCTGATAAAAGTTTAATCCTCCAATCAAAAATTGTTCTGAATCCTATCCTCCTTTTGATAGAAAAAGAGAAGTGTCCCATTATCTTCCGCGGAAGCATGCAAAGCTTCACAGCACACAGACGTCCTCTTGAACAAAATCCCGACTGAAAATGATGAATTTTTCTAAGACCCCGCCGTGTCCAGAACACAGACCTGAGAAATAACAAGAAAATACTAAGCGTAAACGTTGGCAAATTTCTGGTTGTTTGAGTGGAAGGTGTTATTTGAATCATTGCCTTGATGTTTTCCATGACACCAGGGATCTTAATCATTTTCTAGACAGGAATCTAAATGAGAAATTTAGCCTCTTGTTCTGGGAACGCAGCCATGAAAACATTCTGCAGATTAGGAAATTAGGAAGGGAAGTTTGTGCAGAAGTGAGCTGTGGGGAACAGTTTCAATCTCTGTACCTTCCTATCTGACTTCTTATCTAGCAGATAGGGAAATCAACTTTGAATGCCTCCAACGTGTAGCCGTATTAACTAAATTACAGCTAACTAAATTATTCATTTGTTAATTTATGTGTTATGGTGTAGTTGCTCACCAACTTGCACGCCGCATTTGAACTCTGCCATCCACATAGCCCAGTAGTGTTTCAGTGTACTTGAAATTTAAATCGAGCTATTAGAAGTATGTAAATGAAAGTATCCTACAACATGTTTAGAGGGTGATCCGACAACTACTAACCCATGCAAAGTAATGCGCAGAATTCTTCAGTCAATTTCTCGGGGACCTTGACTTTGTATGGGGAACAATACGGCAGTAACACACACACACACACACACACACACACACACACACACACACACACACACACACACACACACACACACACACACACACACACACACACACACACACACACACACACACACACACACACACACACAAGAGGTGCACGAAACACATCCCGCCACCTACAGATGCATTTTGGATTGAATTTGCATATGCCCTTGAGACTGCCTCCACACCCTGTTAATATTCTTCTCACCATTAACAGTGTTATTGCATGCACAAGCTCTCTCCCTCTCTCTCCTCGGGTCCGTGTTCTCATCCCACCGTTCCCCTCCTCCTTGTTTAAATAAGTGTTTCTGGCAATAACTCGGTTCTGCATGAACTAGCTGTTTTTGTCCTGGGAGAGTAATCAGCAGTGTTCAGGTGTGTGAGCGCGTTTGCGCCGGGTGTGTTTTGGCTCATCGTATGTATTATGTCTACATGCGAACACTTGTTATTCCCATCTCTAATTACTTTGTTTCTGCTGTAGTGGTGGCCTTGTTGGCGATAGTTCCTAATCTGATTAGCTTGAACACAGCCCGCCATGCTTAAGCAATGAGCTGACATCAACTCCCACACTTACTTATGAGTCCGCCCGGGTTAAAAGTGTCTGACAAATTGCAGACAGTAAGCAGACTGAGAGACAGAGTATGTAATATCAGGGCAAGGCGTGGGAGGCAGTCATAAATGACCCACCTCTGCATCTCTGAGCACTGGGCGAAGTTGCTCTCTGTCCTTCTGCGGGTCTTCACTCTTCCCTTCATCCCGAACAGCCAAGCCAGCACTTTGAGACTGGGACTCTAAAAGCAGGGCACAAGTTTACCTCACAAACAAGCTCTCTCTCTCTTTCTCTCTCCATCTGTCTTTTTCTTTCCCCGCTAAGCCTGACCTCCGGGAACATGCGGAATAAGAATCAAGTGGAGTCCTTACTTAGAGGAAAGTGCACCGCTGCACATTTTTATAATTGCCTAAACCCAGGTGCAAACAGACAGACATTGACGCTCCGTGATGTTTCTTTTAGAACTTTATATCCATTGAGTCGCACTCTCGCCTCATCGCGAGAATGCTTCGATTTCGAGTCCAGCTTACGTTTCTGTGTGGAGTTTGCATGTTATTTCTTTAGGTTTTCTTTAAATACTCTAATTTCCTTCTGAAATCGGGTAAAAGTTTTAGCAGAAGTTTTTGTGTGGTGGTTGCTTGTTTCACTGTTTGCGTTGAGATGTAACTATGACCTTTTCAGGATGTGTCCTGGCTCGTCCACATTATAGCTGGGATCCGCTCCAGTGCTCCAGGACCCTGTCCTGGATAAAACAGTATTTATTTATTAAGATAAATAAATACATTCCCGTGGCAAGGGCACATGTTTCGATGTGTGCTTTTTCAGTATTTGAGGCATGTCTTCTATCGCAGAAACCAATCTCTAATCTCTAACCAATATCTCATTTGCTAAACAGGGACCAAAAAAAGATAATATGCTGTCGTTTGACCTTATCTTCCTTTAAGGATAAGATAGGGACAGGCAATTAAACAACGCAACTTCCACTGTCCTGCTTTGGAGATGCACACTCAGATCCCAAAGCATGGAAACCCCGACCATTCACCTGCAGGCACCAGATTGAAAAGCAATATTTTTGCAAAATGCCAAAGGGTGTAGATGTTTCAAGCATTTGTCCAACCTTGGATAATCAAATTGAAGTCTAGTTATAACTGATCAGTAGCGCAGCTGCTTCAAGATTCCAATATGCCACAATTGTGCATGACCACACCTCAAATCTAGACCAACAAGGCCATTGTGGCACTTATGTGTATGTCTGGCCTTTTTCAGCAGTGAGGTACTCTGCTTCGGGACACTTTGTGTCCAATGTTGCACAAATGCGCCAAAGTATCAATTGTCACAGTTTTGACTACAAGGCCATATTGGGTAAATCTTCGTGGGCTACTCACAGGTCTGGTGTGGGCGTCGCTCTTATACACACTCCTGAAAAAAAACAAAAAAAAACAAAAACAGATTAGT
This sequence comes from Lipophrys pholis, assembly GCF_963383615.2. Classification (NCBI taxonomy): domain Eukaryota; kingdom Metazoa; phylum Chordata; class Actinopteri; order Blenniiformes; family Blenniidae; genus Lipophrys; species Lipophrys pholis. The sequence goes on from NC_137647.1 coordinate 11,760,238, forward strand.
CCTATCAACTTTTGTCATTTGAATCTCCTTTCTGTTCCTCTTTTTCCTCCTCGTCCTCCTCCTCCTCCTCCTCCTCTCCCTCCCCAAATTGGCCTACTTGTCACTCTCTATTTGCCTCAGTCTCCGGCTCCCTCGTCTCTTTCTCTTGACACACAGTTGACACCGGATGGGTTGAGACAGACAGACGAGTGATGAGATGAAAGTCAGATGTGATGAAAGCTGATTGAGCCAACAGCAAACTCATTTACAGACTGGTCCCTGGACTCCTTAGTCGCATGTCTTTTTATCAATACCGCCTGACCTAAAACATGTTGTGAAATCCTGAAACCGATGTTTTGCTAGGTAGAATATAACTTGCAGATTAATTGCTGCGACAAATTTGCATTGTGCAAACACAAGTGTCGGGTGTCACCCCATAGTCTGACGAATTCACTGAGCTTTTTGAGAATTGGGAGGCAATATTTATTTGGGATGCTTTTTGGATGCTTTTACTTTTAATTTTCAGAGGATTTTAGAGGAAAATAAGGAATGATATTACAGTCAAACCCCTCATATGGTTGTCACAGAGCTGACGGGCCACTGTCACTTCAGATAAGACTCAAACACCTTTGCAGGATTGTAAAATGAATGAGCTTTGTCATATCTTTGAACTCCTGACACCATATAGAAGATGACGATTCTCTTCGAGCGCAGAATGACAAGAACAATGGAACCGCCAGGTAGCGTAAAATCTCCTCCATCCTGGCGTATATCCTCACAGCAGTGCTGCAGGATGTGCCGCGGTACTGCTCAGTAAAGCTTTTTTTTTTTTTTTTTTTTTTTTTAAATTGGAAAGGTGAATATTTCCATCAGCAAAAGTTTGTCAACACTCTATCTACTGAGCGTTGCTTATCTGAGCCGTGTGATTTGGACTGACAGAGTTCTCATTTCAGCAGACCAAGTTTGAAAGGCGTTCACCGATAACTTCTGACTGCCACAAACCAAAATGTCATTTCAGATCATTACAAGTGAGCTGAAACTTTTTTGGTATGATTCCAAATATTTGGCCAGAGCTCTGTGATAATAGATTCAGATTTTTTAAAAATTGTTCACAAGTTGTTGATAAAATACAGCATTGCTTCTTGATATGCTCATATTATAATTAGCATGGTCAATAGAGGTGAAAACATGTCAGTATTTGTTTAAATGGCCAGTTTCTGATGCAAAGAGAAACATTGCAGGCAACCCCATGCTAGACCTGGCCAGCGTTTAACTCACTTTTCTTAAGAAGTAACTTTTCCTGATTGAGCCCAATAACAACGGATTTAACCTGCTGCTGTTAATCTGGTCAACAACAGAAACTGAATATGTGTAAATACCACCGTCCTGGCACTGCTGAACACTGAATACTGTTCCCCATCTGGGTCTCCCGTACACATAAGTTTTTATCCAATTATCTATTTATGTACATAGTCTATTCTGTTGTGTGCAACTATCCTAACTTACTTTTACTATTTGTGCAACGTGAAGCTGCTGTGATGACTGAACTTCCTCATGTGGGATTAATAGAGTCTGATCTATTTTTATTCCATAATCTTTTGTATTAGAATATTTTAAATATTTTTGCAGTCTTTAGGTTGTTCTACTTGCTTTTGTTAAGCTATTTTAGCCATATTAGGTGTTTGTCATTTCACTCTTTAAGCCCTTTTGGTTTGTTTTTTTTCCCTTTGAACCTTTTCTCATGGTTTTAGCTATTTTAGCTGCTTTCGACCTTTGATTTTTAAGCAATTTCGTCCAATTTCTTTTTTTTCTTTTCTTTTTTACTTTTCTTTATTATATTTTTCAAGATATATTATTCCATATGAGAATGAATCTGGTGTGCAAATGAAATGAAGATGGTCATTTAAATAATGTAATCAAAGCTTCAGTGAGCCACTGTGGAGTTACCACAGATTCAAATACAGCCCCAAAAGCCAAGACTTGCAGGTTTTGGCTCCAATCCATGGCGAAGCTGGGGATATTCTTTGTACAACACGTCAGTTGAGGTGTCTAAACATCTAATTTTGATTACTAGCTTCCATTTGAAATGAATTGAGACCTAAAAATAGACGCACGATCTATGGTATCTTTTGGTTTTTCCTGCAGTTTTCGGTTTTTAGACTGGGAACTCCTCATATTCTAGACTGGAGAAGCAGATGGAGGGATACCCAAGCTTCTCTATTCTCTATAGTGCCAACACTTCCCTAAAGTGACCTAGGTGGGAAAAAATATGGATTGGTTGGTTTTTCTACTCACAACAAAACTGTTTGAATGGTAATAGAAGTTTGAATTTCCTGTGCGTGTTGACGGTGCTCAAACCCAAACTGACTAATCAATAAAGGCTTTCATCCAATAATTCCATCTTTAACACATCTCGACAGCAACACATGGGTGCTGCATCCTGAGCGAAAAAAATGATTGGTAAATCTATCGATATCGAAGGATTTCGGCAATTCTGGCACAAGAGTGAATTTAAGAAATATAGATAAATACTGCTTGACTGTTTGCAATGAAGTTGATCAAGTGTTTTACGTTATCGTCCATTGGGCCATTACAGCTCCTTATTTTCTTATGTGCTACCTCAGCCTTTTTAGAGTGTGCTGGAGTGTTCCACTGCGGTAGAGAGAGAGAGAGAGAGAGAGAGAGAGAGAGAGAGAGAGAGAGAGAGAGAGAGAGAGAGAGAGAGATCTGCCAGATGGAAAGACACACACAGATGTAGACAAAGTAGTGAGAGTCGAAGTTTCTGCATCAGTGGGTGGTTTCAGCGAGCAGAGAGATGATGTGTGTGTAACATGTTTGTTCCTTAAAGCGGAATAAATTTGGGACAGTGTGCGATTGTGTGTTGTGTGGGTGTGTGTGTGTGTGTGTGTGTGTGTGTGTGTGTGTGTGTGTGTGTGTGAGTGTGTGTGTGTGTGTGTGTTTATCTCAAAGAGCGAGTCTAAGATGAACATAGAGAGAGCGTGAGTTCTTTTTCACGTCTTGCTGAAAATTTAACACCTGTTTCTTTTTCTGCTCTCTGGTGTCCTGGCCTTTATATAGTCTCTGCGCCTTGCTGTTTGCCTGTTTACTAGCTTCTTTGCTTTGATGTCACATCCCAGCTCAGGCAAATCCAGAGGTAGAGCCCTGCTAGTCGTCCGTCCTCATCGCTTCCAGCCACACTGAAGTCCGCGTGGATATACTGAGGTGATTGGGGTTTTGCTGCCTGGTCCTAAAGGCTCTACAGTGCTTGTTCCGGGGAGGAGGAATGTTATGTAAGGCATTATTTTCTTGAGGTCTTAGTGTCACAGCATTTTCAGTTTATTTGTCACATTTGTATTTTATTTTTTGTACTTTGTATTTCTGTTTTGGCCTGTTTGTTATCTAAAATATAATAGAAATAAACCCTCATTAGCTTTTTGACTGTCATTTTGTGTCCATTCAAGTTACAAGATAAGCATTTTTTTTTAACCAAACATACTTTTCTCAATACAAATTTCCTTAATGTGTCTTCTCTGAAGCAACTTGACATTGTAGACATGACGAGTGCACAAACAGTCAGAAACTTTTTACTTCTGCTTGCAACGTCTGTGATGTACAACTTGGAACTTTTCTTTTGCTCAGAGATGAAAGCATCAGTTTTTAAGAGCTTCCTCATAGCACCTGAAATATGAATGGAGGATAAAATGCAATAAAAATGAGTACTTGAAGCGCTCGAACAAGGGAAACTCAAGCTATTCCATTTCACTGCCCAAATTGGACTCATTGGGATGTTTTACCCTGCTGCATAAGTGTAGTATTACATCACTAAGTGGAGCGCTGTGTGTTTTATCACATTGGTTTGTGACCACGATGCACAAAGTGGACGTGGATTTGCAGATGTATTTGTTATGGTATCAGCAGGTGCGGTGATTGCAGGTGATGAAATCTTTTCACAATGTTAATGAGCTACATTATATTTGCCCCAAATCCGGATTGTATGCGGCAGGTCTTTGTGCTCGAATCCAAAGTGAGTAAGTTCAAATCCTCATGTGGCTCACTATGGAGCATATCAAATCTATCTGACAGGAGGAAGAGAATTAATCCTCTATCCAATCTCAATGTTTCATGCTGTAATTTGTGCTGCTGCATGTTGTTGTGTGACACAGGGGTTATCCTCCTATCACAGTTGTTTCATTTAATTAGGCCCACAACACCTCCACCGAACACAACAGTAATTTATCCTGTCTCTTTCACCTGTGGTGGAGACGGCCCCTCTCTACACCCACTCAAAAGGTTCACGGAGATCATTTAAATTTTCCACACATGGTGTTTACAGAAAGCTATCAAACTGTAAAATGCCTGCCACTATTGTTGTGCCACTTTTTGATATGTGGCACCAGAGCGGCTTACGAACCTCCACGAACCAAAACAAGATGTGATATAGACTTTCCTGCAGTTGTCTCATCTCTCTCTCTCCCTCCCCTCTCCCACAAACACACAAGTTTTAGATTCTGTCCACGGCAAGAATAAATAAAGAAAGCCTTAAAAAAAACAAAAAACAAAATCAGTCAGTTCTGTCCTTGAAAATTACCTGATTCCCTGTAGGAAATGTTATCCTTCTTCTCCAAGGCTAACGACTACATTTTCAATTGCACTAACCCACCAGCGGGCTTATGAATTAGAGAAAAGGACGGACATGTCTGAAAGAAGACTAAATTTGGCACAATGTTGCACTCTTGAACCTTTGAAGCAAGCTGAATCTCAATCTGAGCAGCTGTATCTCTCCTCCTTCACTGGAGGCAGCAATCCACTCCTCTTCATCGGGCAGCAGGGTGGAATGTTTTCACCCGATGAGTTTTTTTGGTTCACGTCAGTCCCATGAGAGCAAACATCTGCTCTCTGCGGAAGTGTCCTTGAGCAAGACGGCGCTCTCCATGTCGCTCTGTGAATGGAGACTGTTGTGTGGCTGCGGCACCTATCTGTGCAAACGATCAATAGTCATCGCTGCTCAAGAGGGTTCATTAAGGTTCACACATCACTGCTTTGGCCTTTGTCACAAGAGGTCGGATGCTTTCCCGCGGGCATCCCGCTGCTCTTTTAAGTGTCTCATACGTCTGCCCCCAGTGCACGACTCTGCAATCACTAATTTCCTTTTCCTATCTCTTCTCGGTCGTTCACAGCACTTAGCCACGTGCGATTTGAATTCTGAGGCTTTTGTTGGTACAAAGTGTAAAACAGAGAACTACTTAAAACGAGGGCTGACCTCTCGACGTCATTTCCCACAAACTTACACGCAAACTGCACATGCTTGAGTTCAGATTTTGTTTTTGTACATGCATCAATTACCACTTGCCCATGAGATCACAGTCGGATGAAACACACCTTAACTCTAATTCGTCATGTCTGATGAGTTGAGGACAGCAGCAGCGTAGTACTTGATTTTGGCAGTAGATGGCACTCTGTGTCACAGTTTCTTTGAAGAGCAGGTGGGAAGCACTGCAGTAAGTGAGGCAGAAGTGACTACAGTGCATCATCAGTGGTGGTGGTGGTGGTTGGGGGGGGGGGGGGGGGCTCTGGGTCTAAGTCCCCAGTGTAGCAGAATACCAGTATGGTAAAATTCAAAGGGCTTCCTCAAGGTCGGTTGTCTAAGCAGAGTGAGTGAGATTAAATAAAAGAAAACAGGTGTGTGTGTGTGTGTGTGTGTGTGTGTGTGTGTGTGTGTGTGTGTGTGTGTGTGTGTGTGTGTGTGTGTGTGTGTGTGTGTGTGTGTGTGTGTGTGTGTGTGTGTGTGTGCGAACACCTTTTTTTTTTCTTTTTTTTTTTGTTGCTATTGGAGAGAACCCTTGTAAGGTGAAGATAGTGATCTCGACAGGCCAACTGGCAGCCTGAAAGGCAAATGGATCACCAGCCAAATGCACAGCTCGACTGACAAATCAACAGCCGGCCATCCAGTAGGACAAGAGACCAAGTCAGCCTGACAGCCAGGTAGATAGAGATAAAGACTTCTGAACAGAAAGGAGCATTTTTTTTTAAAGTCACCAATCAACCACCCGGACGTGTCTTCAGATTGTAGGAGGAAGAAACCTTTGCAGGCATGGCAAGAACATGCAAACCGTACAGAGAAAGGTCTCGGCTTGGAAGCAAACCCTCGAGAGTTCTCCCTTTTACATCCCTACAGTTCATAAAATTAAGTTGTACATGAATACTTTTACACCAGCAATGTCATAAACTGACTGTGTGTACTGTAAGCGCAGAATCATAAGCTGAAACCTTTCGGCCTCTCCGTGTTCTTCGAAGCCTTTTGTACATATCAGATATTTGAACAAGTGTTGATGAACAAAGCAGAACAAAAACAGAGCTGAGCAAACAGTTAATATGGATCTACCCCTACCAGGCGGCTTGCACGTAAATGGGAATATTGATTCTTAAAAGAAGAAGAAAAAAACAAACAAACAACAAGAAATGGATTTTAATAGAGTCAAAGCAACAGTGGCTGAGATTGCTAAATTACCCAAGATTTTGGATGCATGAATACTGTTTGGTTTCAAAAATGCACTTTCACTTTGTTACCGATTCAGTTTGGTCACATTCTCAGCCTCATTAATGCATCTGTTTATCTTCCAGACCTTGTTTTGGGGGCTGGAGTCGAATCCTACTGAGATTGGACAAAACAAGGCAGATTCTGGATAGTTACAGCCCTGACATGCAGAGAACCCCACACAGTTATGCATGTTTGTGGATTTTGGGAGGAAACCAGAGTAGATGAACAGAAAGTACAAAATCCACAATGAAAGGCCCCAAGCTTAGACTTGAACCAGGGGTATTTTTTTGCTGTGAGGTCAACCACTATAGCACCCTGCGGCCACTCTTTGTTTTTTAAAGTGAATCTTAAAGAACCTTTTTTAATTGCTATTAAAAGATGCCCTTGTGATCCTCAGAAATACCTACAATTCTTAGCTTTTGAGTAACTGAGTTACCATGAGAATTTTCTCACTTGGTTCTTTATAGTCTGGTTCCCCTCTGTCTCTAACTTTATGTTCAGAGCCTCACTCATAACTTTCATCTCCTTCATTGTATCTGTGGTTATCCAATGTGGTCTAACTCACCTTCACATTGACCAGCAACTTTTACACTCTGTCCTCTTCCACCAAAAATGAATTTGATAAGATGATGCCAAAGCCCCGGCATTTTCTCTTCCAATCCCGGAAATCACCAGTTCTGTCTGTATGTCCTTCATTGCATCACTGGTTTCGTGAGTAGCTGTGTTTTTTTTTTTTGTTATTGCAGTGAGAAAAACCATCCAAGGCCAGGAACGACACAATGGAATTAAACGGGATTCTTCCAGTTATGGATGTTTTCTCTGCAGGGTGCTGTTCATCTTCTTTTTTTTTTTTTTTGCCTCAGAATCCATTAGTCTCACGATATTTCTCATTGTTAATCCTTATCACACTATTGATAAAGCTCTCGAAGCTCTTCTACAATTTCAAATCTTGTGTAGTAAAACTTTATCTATTTATTTATTTGGCCCTTAATTCACAGATCAATGTAGCTGCAGAGTTTTAGTGTCGTTAGCTATGAAGTCATGCATGCCTTTTATAACCCCAGTTGCCTATTACATATAAAATTCATTTTGGGGTCGGGCTTCATAGAAGCCTGACAAATGTTCTAAAATGTTGTGTCTCCGTATTGGCACACCTGCAAGCTCCGCTTTGTTGAAGGCAGTAAGTGAAGGAATAAACGGTTTTATTCAATGATAAGCACTCATAGTCTCCACAATTGTGCTTAATAGAATAAAATCAGATTTCTGACAAAATGGTGTTTATTTCAGAGTAGCAGCACACAATACCCAGACGACTGCATTTTAGAAAAAAGCTGGATGAAAATGTATTTTTGGACAGTCTACATAGGCTCCCTGTGGTTCACTTGTTATTCTTGTAGCAGTAGATTACAGATGTATTTTCTTACAATATAAAAAACAAAATGAATTGGTGTCCATTTAAAGACAACTGTGTACAAGTTTTGCAATCTTAGATGAATGACGGGCAATATCGTTGATTCTGCTTCATAATCTAAGGTCGAACTGACAACACTTGTGATTGTCACGCAACCGCAGACAGCCTGGGATTATTTTCTGACAGCGTCAGAAGTCTCACAGCTGTCGTGTCGCTACAGTGCACCGTGTGACTGCTGCTATAAGCTACAATTGCTAATGGCCAATAAAAAATGTAGTGACCCAAACAATAGCTGCCTAAGTAGATAAAATACAAACCACATCCACTTTCTCCATCCACCTCAAGGGGCTGAAGTTACCAAAAACACACCAATGACATATCAGAATCTCTTACAGATACTTTGTCGTTTCGTGTAAAGACCGTTTTATTAAGAGTAATGCCAGCCGAAATGTAACGCTTCTGTCCTCAGCCTGATATCTTAAAATGAATGAAAAACTAGAGATAGGAGAGGATGAAACCAACCTGCATCTGTTCCAGATTTGCCTGTCAGCACCTAAATGTCACTAATTAACACTTCATATCTTTTTTTTTTCTATGAAAATTACAGCTTTCCAAGTGATTGGCATAATGTGTTGCGTTCCTTTTTTGGCTAAAAGCATCTGTCCTACAATAAACACGTCCTCCATGAAGTCACTGCGGGCCAAAATGATCCCATTTTAATGAATGCAACAAATGAGACATAATTTATCGGTTCATCACTCCCATAGTAGACGCCGGTGCACAAAAGAGAGGAAGTGCTGTTCTCCACAAGTCAGTTTTTATTAAACAAAAAGAAAAAAACAGACTCCGAAAGCGTTGCTTGATGCTGACGTTAAAATTCCCGTTTGTCTGAAAATGACTTTGACGCAACTTTTTTCACACACAACTCCACAAGGGTTGAAGTGCACTCTCCGTCCAACCTCGCCTGCCCTGGGGACAAACTGTCACTGCCCATACTGTGCTTATTTTTCTCCCCTGCTGTCGATACGATCTAGCACATGGCAGAATAACTCATCGAAAATTCTGACCTTGGCTGCCATGGCAAACACCTGAATGGGACCGTTTTTTTTTATAGGGAGATGTATGACTTTTATACAAAAGACCTGGAAATAGCTATTCTACGAACACCTGTAGTGCAAATCATAAATCCCTTTTCTGTTTACCCTCTTCGGTAATTCTTTTTATGCAGGAGTGTGTGTGTGTGTGTATGTGCGTGCACATTCACGGGCAGATTTTCTATGCGAAGTAAGTCAGTGATTTTGTTCCATGGCCTTTAGATATGAGCAAGTGTAATTTAGTATTGCTTTCTTTGTAGTTCCTGAAAAATGGGAGCACACTTAACTCGTGGAGCCCACACCAGTTCTCACATATCTGAAGCTTGAGAAGTGGTTTTAGGGCTGAGGTTGGTTAAGGGTATGGTTATAGTTAAGCTTATCCAATCGACTGTGATGCTTGAGGATAGGGCAAGGGGGTAGGAAACGCATGATGGGGAGGTCCACACATATAAAGTGTGTGTGTGTGTGTGTGTGTGTGTGTGTGTGTGTGTGTGTGTCCAGCTTTCCAAGGTGAAGTGAGCTGATGTCTGATGGCAGGCACAGTGCTGACCAGACAAATGCTTCACCTTTCCCTTCTTTACTTAGCGCACTGTTTCTCTTGCTCCTGTTGCATCACTGCCCTTTCATTATACCCTGTCCAGATATGCAAATGAGAAATGCATGCCTGTGTGCTGATTTATTTTGCAAGTGGGCACAGGCCCACAGACCACCCTAAAAGAAATTACAATATTTCATAAAACTTAACGTGCCTGGGTTGTTTTTTCCAAAACATGCCCGACACAACAATGGCCCTCCGGTTATATTGTCATTGAAATTGTTTGTTTGTCACTCCTAAAATTTGAGCGTCACTTCTCGATGCCAGGTCATAATAATGTGTCAGTGTCTCCACCCACTGTAATCTTCGTTCGTCCTTTGTCCCTCTTGACGTGGGCATTTTTCTTTGCAACTTTTGCTCACTCGTCTACTGCCTCCCTCTCCCTCATCCTCTCATTTCCTCAGCCACTCCATTAACCAGAGGGTCACTTTTCCAGCTGGTTAGGCCAGGCCAGATTTCCATCAGGTTGCTGACGTATGAGACGGACTGTCCCACTGTCTGTGTGTGTGTGTGTGTGTGTGTGTGTGTGTGTGTGTGTGTGTGTGTGTGTGTGTGTGTGTGTGTGTGTGTGTGTGTGTGTGTGTGTGTGTGTGTGGGAGCGCAGACGGACAAGAAAGGTTCATTTGTCAGTTTGATTCCAGTCTTGTCCTCTGGTGTGACGTTTTAATGACCCGACATCGCCCAGACAGGCGGATGGATGATATTTAACACTGTCTCCCCACAACACCCACAGTGTATTTTTTTATACACCGACAGCAGGTACGCATAAATGAATACACCTTTTTTTTTTATTAACTAACAAATCAATACGTTATCACCTTTCTGGAAATGCTTTGGAGTATCCACACGTTGGATCAGCTACTCTATGAGTTTGCTCTGACTTCTGTAAGTTATGGGGCGGGGGATTTGATGAAATGTATGAACACTGCTGGAAGATTTACTGTCTGCAACTGTATTAGTTTAATTTTCTTCCCAAAAGAACAAGTCACACGTAATGCAAACAAAGAGTTTGAAGTGTAGCTTGTCTTAGCTTAGCAGGTGTGTGACTGTAAATGGAGTCCAATGCCATTTAGTCAATGAATTTAATTTGCAAGAGGGGTACACCTCCAAACACAAGCGGTAATATCAGCCCTCCTTTGTCTTTCTCTCTCTTCATCTGTCTTTTTCGCATGCTTTTCAACTTTCCTTCCCCCCTCGGCATCCATTCTGTTTTAGATGGAAATGAGTTCACCTGCAAGCAGAATAGGAATGATTATTATTAATGACTCTGCCTCTGTGTGTGTGTATAGGAATGGGCCTGCATGTGGTAGGAGGCAGTTCATTAAAACAAAACAAACAAAAACTTACTGGAAACAGAAGGTCATTTACAGAAATTTGTGAGTGAAAGTCTAAAATTAGAGTTCATTAGAATTTATCAGGAAGCTTTGAACAAAGCCAGCTTTTAAGAAGCATTGTAATTTTCTTTACGATATCAAACTTACATGTTTTGAGACAGGAAGCATGTGGGAGTCATAACGGTGGGTTTTCTGAGGACGATGCTTTCCTTTAAGACCGAAAACAGACAATTTAATGGCATCAATTACCTAACCTGGTCCTGGAGGTTCTTAAACTATAGGTGATTTTCTAGTTGTTAGCTTTTGGATCAGGGGTGGGCAATACATTTTTTCCAAGAGGCTACATTAAAACACAAGATAACTGTGGAGGGCTGAGACAATAGCATTTCAGTAACACATTTCGGTTTTACTCAGTATAACACGTCTCTAATTGAAAATATTTTATTACATGATTCTGAAATAAATGGCCTTCAACATTAAATCAAAGCAGTGGCGATGCATAAAGGTACACACATTTTTGATTAATGATTCCTTGTTGACACTCTGCGGGCCAATCAGGCACAGCCAAATGGCCACATACATATACTCCCAGGGCCTCATGATGCCCAAGTCTGGTTTGGATTCACTGTATTGATTTGGCTAATTAGGTTTTTGTGGAAGCAGGCTTGGGGGCTCCAACAATAATGCTTCCACTTCTATTCAAAATGGATGAAAATATGTTTTGATGTCAAAATTCTACACCCAAGAATTTCAAATTACAATGTGGAAAAAAAAAAAAAAGGTAAAAAATTTGCAAATGTATTAAAAAGCTAAAGTCAAGATTGAGCTCAGATGCATTTTGCTTCCACTGATTATCATTGAGATGTGTCTACAGCTTGATTGGAGTCTCTCTGTGGTGAATTTAGTTGATTGGACATGATCAGGCCCCACGGTTGCATGGGTCATGTCAGAGCACAAAATAAGCGTAAAGTCAAAAAAATTGTCTCTAGAAACAGAATTATCTTGATGCACCAATCTAGTAAAGGGTAAAGACAATTTTTTGCAGGTTTGAAGGTCCCAATGAAGACCGTGGCCGCCATCATCCATACATGGAAGAAATATGGAACCACTAGGACTCTTCCAAGACCTGAACGGTTAAACTGAGCAATTGCAGCAGAAATGCTTTAGTTGGGGAAGGAGGTGAACAAGAACCTGATTTCCACTCTGTCAGAGCTGCAGCGATCCTCTGTGGACAGAGAAGAACCTTTCAGGAGCACAACCATCTCTGCAGCAGTCAACCAATCGCCCGGTATGTTTGAGTAGCTCGATGGACTAAACTCCTTGTTAAATGGCGCATGCCAGCTTGCCGGGAGTTTAACAAAATGCACCTGAAGGACTCTCAGACCATGCAAAACAAAATTCTCTGGTCTGATAAAGACAAAGATTGAACCCTTTGAAGGAAACCAGGCGCTGTTCATCACCAGGCCAATACCATGTCTGCAGTGAAGCATGGTGGTGGCAGAGGAATGCAGCAATCTGCAGAGACTCTATGAATGAAAACCTGCTCCAGAGCGCTCTTCACTTGAGGCTGGAACCACGGTTCATCAAGGCAATGACTCACAGCACACAGCGAAGACTTGAGGCGGCAAATTCTGCCAATGGTGCAAGTATTGAGCAAAGGCTGTGAATAATTATGTTGATGATGTTTTTTTTTTTCCTTATTTTTTTTTAGCAAATTTGCAAATCTTTAAAAAAATAAATAAATTATGACGTGTTATTTTGTGTAGAGTTTTTAGTACAAGAAAAAATATTTTATCAATGTTGGGATAAGGCTGTAACATAATAAAATGTGGGAAAAGTGAAGCACTGTAGATATTTGCTGTATGCTCTGTAAAGATGTTTGGAACCACAGACCCGACCGCACAGGTTTTTGAGGTAATAAAACCGGAGCACTTACCTGAGAAGGTGCGAACTCCACAGAGAATTTGAGCCCAAGGCTTTCTTCCTGTAATGAAAGTGGTGTTGCCTATATCACTTCCAGTGCACAAGTGCAGCTTCAGTATGACATTCACCAAACAATATGTGAGGCATTGTGGTGGAGAAGCATCTTCTATGAAGGAACATGACTTAATATCTATAACATCATCTCACGGCAACTAAACCTCAGAGACTGTGTGTAATAGGTGGATTGAGGAGGGCCCTTTAAAAGGTCACCATCACCTCCCAGGTGTAATTGTGTGTCACTTTGATGAAGGCCACCGGTATAAAGTGAAACGTTTGCATGCTTGGAGGAAATAAGCTTGAAAGTTACATAAACAGCTGCTGAAAGAAAAACCGTTTGTCATTGGATTCACTCGTCACACACACAAACATTCCATTGGAATACAAGGAATCCTCAAGCTTTCAATGGCCAAACCAGTTCAGATTCCTTTAGCAACGTACCAGAAAGACAGAGAGAGAGAGAGAAAGAGAGAAATTGGGCTCAATAAATATTGTTCCAGGAGTGAAGTCATCTGACATTTAAGAATCAGCCAGCCATGGCCAGCCAGAACAGTGTGAGAGTGTGCGAGAGTTTGTGCGTATTTGTGGGCAGACAGGAGAGCCCAGAGGGCACGCAGCTCAGACAGAGTCATTATTTAGTGACACACAGACGACGTCGTGGCCTTAACAGGGACTGTATACACTCACTCACACACTTCTATACAAACACTACATCTATAAGGCCTGGGGTGGCAGGCTTTTTAACAAGAAACTTCAGTAATTCTACCTGCTCCTGCTTTCGTCCTTGCCTTCTGCACCTGAAGGAGTGATTCTGGTGACTTTCTGATCACCATTAGGACCAACACGTTATTGAATGAGCTTGTCAAAGATACATCTTGAAAAGGCTATAGATTTTCTCTGTTGTAAATATGCAGCATAACCAACTGTCTCAACAATTATCTCCTTTAAGTTTACTTATGCATTTTGCACAAAAAAACCCAAAAAACTGTACAGTTTTACTGGATGTATATATTCAGAGCAGCACAAATGGGACAAATGGTATAGTAATAACAATAACAACAGCAACACAATATTGTAATGACTTTTTCTCTTTAGGCATCATTTAAAACAAAGCAAAAATCTATAAAAAAAAACTGAAAACCTTCCTTGTTTAAAAAAGTCTAATTAGAAAGAAAAAACTCATCAGAGGTGTAGGTTAACAAAATAAGATTTTTAGTATAGTGTTGAAATAAAACAAATTAATTTTTTGGTGGGGGCAAATTATTGAAACTCCTCAAGAAGCCATCTACTTTTTATGACTGCACTCATCCTTAGTGAAAATTGATGTAGTTGGCTTTTTAATATATCTGTGATACAATTCATCACGGCCAGTCATATTTCCTGGTCGCTGGCTGGACCTGAATCTGCTGTGAGTAATGACCAGACAAAGCCTGAATAGGAACTTTTCTTTTTTTTTTTTTCGGTCCCAAGTTGGAATAAAATCCTAATGAATTATTTTGACATAAAACAGTGAAACAGATTGTGTGGCGTGAAATCTATGTGTGCAGGCATGCACAAACCGAAGGTGAAGATCCACTTTGTGAAATAAACACATCGCTGGTTGAGTACAAGCCTTAATTTGTGCTTTGAAACTGAGGTTTTATCTGTGACGTTTTCCCATCATAAATAATGAACGGGACAGTTTGCGTAACCATTACACAACTGTTTCCTTGAGATCACAAAGACTTGGGATGAACGAATTTCTTTTTGGAGGAGATTACTGCTAAAATGCTCCGGATTGTAAGTCCAGGGGAAGCAGTCACTTTTCAGATGTTCGGTTTGTTCTGCAGAAGCTGTGTTACAACATCATGTCATTATGTATGGAGATTGTTTTAAAGCATAGCTGTCGCATCAGAAAAGTTTTCATGCCCATGTGCCATGTGACCATGTCGTTTTCAGCCGATCGTGTAAATTGTACTTAAATGATGGACAGATCTCATATTTCAAGCGGTTTGAGTGCGTCACCCAAGGCTTCTTTAGTGAATGGACTGTAGGATTCCAGCTGTGGCGCTCTGATACGCCATTTTGTTTTAATAATTGCCATTGTGGTGGTTGGAGTCATGTAAGGTCACATGGAGGCCAAAAGAGGTTAATTGTGATCGACTATGATACTTTAAAACTGAGTTGCAGATATTGTTAGGCAGAACCGTTTCGATGGGGGCATAAATGCCCTCCTCTGTTAAGAGAAACGTTTGTTCCAGATGGTTTTGTTTTACCCCTTTCTCAAACCATCTGTCTTCTCTGTCAAAAAACATTGCTGTCTTCGTAAAAGTGCAGACCTGATGAGTTCGCCATTCTGTGTTAAGCCATGTGTTTTTTTTTCAGTGGCTGTTTGGTTATTGAAGTGAATTATATGTCAAACTAAACTGATACATAAGATCTTTAAACTGTTACCATGAAAGCATAAAGAAGACCCAAAGCATGACGACTCGATCTGAAGGAATGGATTCAAACAACAGCAGCTGCTGGTCGAGTATTAAGACATGGAACAAAACAAAAAAAAAACCATGTCTTGTACACCAGTGCAGTGTTTTTTTTCACCTCCTCACGACACATTTGTTAACAGACTTTTAGTCAGGTGCAACTTATAGACCGTAAAATGTGGTACCTCACAGTCGAAGCAGGTGATTATTGTTGACGTCTTCCCTTGTAAATTAATTTGATGTACTTGTCGAACCGTGCTGAGGTGTTCAGTAGAAGCTTGCACCTCTTTGATTGTGACACAAATGTAATCCTCATATCTCCTCCACTGACTTGGGCTTGGCCAGAATCGTGGACAATGGTGAGCTGGTCAGCACTGCCATGCTTGGGTCTTTACAATATTTCAACAAAACTGAAGTAGGTGGTGTCACGGAGAGTCAACATGTGTTTTTAATCACTGTGTAAAGTTCAAAGCTAAACACTGACACTGACAAAAACCACAGATTTGTAAAGGTGTGGTCCGAAAAGGTAACATCCCTTCCTGTAACTAGATCAGCAATTGCAGAATACAAAACAAAACAAAAAAATTTCCATTTCCACATTAAATGTTTGCATATCCCATATGACGACTGAAAGTTAAAACAACAACATAGTTTTAATGAAATTCGTCAAGGTGCACCCTATAACATATCCAGTGAGTGCAGCTGTAGGGAGGAGGATTTGAATAAGTTGTTAACACAACACTCTCGTTCAGGCTTTGGGTCTACTTGTGTTGTGAAGAGATTTTGGAATGTATTCGTGAAGGAGTCTTATCCTTAGTATGACTCCATGACCTAACCCCAGGAAAAAAAAAATACTGCATGGTAAAATGGCAAACACACACACATGCGTGCACACACACACACACACACACACACAAACAAACAAACAGACACTGCTGGGGGCAGCAGTTGATATACACCACTCTGTGATCGTAAGCCAAGGGGGTAGGAGGGAGAATGAGGGGGAGAGAGAGAAAAGCCCAGAGAGTCAGCACAGCTAAAATTACAGTCCTGTCACAGCACATCAGTGCCAATGACCGTGTGTGTGCATGCGCCCGTGTGTAAGTGAGAAGGAAAGCGTTGCGTTTGGCTCTGCCTAAAGATACCGGAAGAAACTAAACAAAACAAATATGAATTTATGCACATGCATGGCAACTCTATGCAAACTCGTATGCACAAGGATGAATAATCATACTCTCCAGTCAATAGAGATTATTGGGAAGGACGATCAAAGCAGGAATTCTATTAGATATGATTTGCATTTTAGATCTCTTTCACACTAATGCTGCTTGCTTTGCTCAGGTAGCACTCTTCAGTTCTGTGGGTGAGACAGGTCGTCCACCTCCCTGGTATGGACCAAACAAGTGAACTCTGGTGCAGTTTACTTACAGTGTGAAATGCTGGGACACTATCCAGGCAGTACGTGTGTATGTGTGGATTCATTACAAAAACAACCAACAGCGCCACCTCGTGGTCTGGCATGCTAACTAATTCATTTTCAATGTTTGTGCCATTGCTGTGTAAAGCTCAAAAACATTTCTGAAACGAACGAGGTGTTGTCACTTGGAACGTTGGGCCCGAGTCACTTGTAATCCAATGAGACTTTAAAGTAACATTTTGAACAAGGTAATGATGACTCAGGGGTATAAATTATATACCATTTGCTGCTTGGAGCAAACCGTTTCTCTGATTTTGCACAGTCCCACACAGCAAACAAGAAAGGATGTATACACACACACACACACACACACACACACACACACACACACACACACACACACACACACACACACACACACACACACACACACACACACACACACACACACACACACACACACACACACACACACACACACGCACAGTGAGTGAATATAACAATGGTCCCACCATATGTAAAAACAGGTGGTTGCTCTCATCGAACTGAATTCCCTACTTAACATTCAAAGAATGATTCTCCACACACAGTTTGAAGTCACACTAACTACAAGCCGTTACTCCGTTTTCTATTGGACTCAGACCATCTGATTCATTAACTCCAAACTAAATGCTGTTTCTGAATCAAATAAATCAATACATTCATATAATGCTATACTGTTTAAGGAGTTGTTTGTTTTTTACGCTTGAAAAATATCTATCAAACAATGTATTTGTACAAGATTTGTACATCATATCATTAAAAGTTATTGCAATACCATGTGCACTTCATACATTGCAATAGACAGATGGAGCCTTGCTGCCCTAACTGACTATGTAGACGTGAGAGGCTCAGGTCAGAAAGTGTGTGGGGAGATCGTAGTGAGCTTTGAAGCGATGGAAGAAACAGACAAGCAAGGAAGAGTGGTACAGTATAGCATGAGGCAAATCAAATTTTTAGTATAAGATTGGTGCATTCTGAAACAAAACTATTGTGAACCACACAGCATTAAGAGAATTAGGTGCAACCTAAAATTTTATTCATCATAGTGTTTCTTTGCAGAATCAAAACACACGTTACTTCCTTCTGCAAACTTCACAATTTCACAAACTCACTGTCAAGGTCATCAAGTTCATCCTATGGGTGGAATTGGACTGTCTAGTGGGCTGGTTTTGGCCTGTAGACCTTATGTTTGACTTCCCTGTTATGGATCAAGAACCTTATATCAACATGAGCGGACTCTCTTCTACATGTTTCAACACATGCACAACACATTTTGTGTAGGGCACCCTTTCTGCTGTGTTGTATTTTCTTGTTTTGCAGTCAGTGTAGGTTCAGAAGCATACTGAAAGAGAAAAGATGACAGGAGTCTTTTCATGTAGCTTTTTGATGGCAGTAAATTCAACACACTGGTCCTTTAAGGATTGAGCAGGGTGGTAACCTCCCAGTGGGAAAAGAGCACAAAGTCAAAAAGCTACAAAGAAATGTCAATACACTGTTATACTGTATGTATGTGTGTTTATGAGAATATGTATTGTTGTGTGTGTGTGTGTGTGTGTTTTCAGTTTATTTCTGAGAGTGTGTGTGTGTGTGTGTGTGTGTGTGTGTGTGTGTGTGTGTGTGTGTGTGTGTGTGTGTGTGTGTGTGCGTGTTGACATTGATAAATGAGCTCTACATCAGAGCAATCTGCCACCACGGCTCTATAAAACAACCACAAATCACTTCAGGAAACATGCTTTTGAAGAGGGCCCCAATGTCAGATGTTGTCTTGTGTGAGTATGAGTGCATCTGTGCATAAATCAGCTGTTTGTGTGTGTGTGTGTGTGTGTGTGTGTGTGTGTGTGTGTGTGTGTGTGTGTGTGTGTGTGTCTGTGTGTGTGTGTGTGTGTGTGTGTGTGTGTGTGTGTGTGTGTGTGTGTGTGTGTGTGTGTGTGTGATCTTGTATTTCTCTCTCTGTGGGGGCCTTAAAAATTCGGAATTCATTACATTTGTGGGGTCCAGAATGCAGCAGCGATCACCAGTGTTCATATTTGCCAAGAGCAAAGACACAACTTTACAGCTAAGGTTATAATTGATTTATGGCTCTTGTCATGAATCAGTTGTGAAGGTTCATGTTTGCGAAAGGGGCTACATAATGTATTAAATTAATGGGGATGCCCCACAAAGATATGTGTGTGTGTGTGTGTGTGTGTGTGTGTGTGTGTGTGTGTGTGTGTGTATGTGTATGTGCGTGCTTGCAGAATGATTGCGTGTGCCTGATTTACAGTATTTAGCATATCTCAAGCTCACCGAGGCCACAGAGGTGACTAATTGGTCTCTCCAGACAAACATTTACAATCACATCTATTTTTGTCCAGCTGAAGGGCTCCTGATGGGCTATAGACTCTGACTCATTACTTCATCCATTCATCTTCTATACCACTTGATCCTGTTTAGGGCTGCAGGGGCTCTGGAGCCGATCCCAGCTAACTATGGGTGAAAGGAGGTTATACCCTGGACGGGGTACAACCACCCACACTCTTTCACATTGAGGGGCAATTAAGGCTTCGTCCAACTTGTAAATTACTCAGCTTCAATCACAACATAGATTTAACCTGAAAGATATGTATACTGAATACATCAAGCTTCATCAAGAGAGAAGATTTATGGTGGGAAAATCTCATGGCCTGATGTTAAAGCGACCTCATTTTCAGGGTTTTTGACATTAACCGTGTCAACGGGCATGGTTTTCAAAACACTGCCGCGTAAACGCGAAACTTTTCTGAAACAAAAATTCTAAATTCATGTGTTTTAACTTGTTTTATTATGAAAACGGAGCCTGACAAAGGTATAATAAATATTACTCACAGTAGCAGAAAGGGCTTTTTCTATGATGACATTTTTTGTCTTTCACAACTAATATCGATATGCTCCAAATGTGCAAAAATCAGACAAAAAACAGTCCTATTTAAATATATCCTTTGTACATTTTTTTGTCACATATGAAACATCACTTTCAGCAGGAAAAAAGTCACTATACCATCAGGTTTATTGATCTTTTCTACGGGGGTTAATTAATTGGTGTCATAATTGAATCATAACCTTTCCCCGTATGATATTAAAATCATCACAGTGATGTTTTTGCAATAGAGCACTTTAAAAGGGTTAAAAGGGTTGACTGTATTGTGTTTTCAGAATTATATTGCTTTAATTAACTTTGCATGAACACATCTGGATTTCACAGCTGTCTTTTGAATTGTACTAATTATATGTGGTAGTGGTATTGTGTGGCCTTCTGTGTGTTGAAGGGGAAAAAGCCCAGCAATGCTTGAACCTCTGGGCAAACGTTTCTGTTCTCGGCCTGGGAATATAGCAGAGTTTGGTTCTTTTCATCACCCCTTTCCCCAACTCCCCATTTTCTCTGTTTTAACTCCTCTCCCTCCTATTTCTGCCCCTCCCCTACTTCCCTCTGCTCTCTGACCCTCTCATCGCACCTGTAATTCCTGCATCTTCCTCCTAATCAGATCCTAATAGGAAAAAGCTTGAGGTTGTCAGCACATGTTAATTAACACTGTTGTCCTGCCTGTTCTCACTCTCTCTCTCTCTTTGTCTCAAGCTTGTATTTTCAGAAATGATAGTGGGCTAAAACAAGCCACTCATAGACTGGCCATCATTAGGAACCCAGTTTACTTTGGTCTGGGATTTATTTAATCTTTATGTCGTGAATTCAGTGTGGAAGACGGAAACAACTGGATACACGATTGTGATCTTTATGAAAAAAAGGACAAAAAAATTATCAATTTGCATTTGGAGAACAATGGAAACTTTTCCACCTAAAGAAAAATCATGTATTTAAAATTCACTTCAGGTCCAAATTGGCAACGGGAGTCTATTTTCTATCTTTCATGCGTTTGTCATTGATATGCATTACGTTAACTTTAGTTAAAAGACTCATCTCTGACAGTAGAGTTCACCTGACAACACTGAACTCTTGATGCAAACAAATAACTGTACCAAATGTGTCTGCTGATCATGTCAAAACACCCGCTCTCATTAGCACATCACAAACTCGTGTTTCCTTTGTTGTTGCTGCTTTTCTCCATCTGCCATGATTCGATGACAATGCCAGTTGCAGTCTTGATCACAACATGTTCGAAGCAGACACAGTATCGTGTTTGTCAGTGCCATCCAGAAAGAGTCATGCAAGCTTTTTTTCTGTTCCGGTGCCTCTTCCAAGCACGGTAGAATCACTTGTCCTTTGGCGTTGTCAATAAAATGTAAATAAATGGCATTTTTGACTGCCTGGCTGAAACAATGATCTGCTTCAGGAGGATATTCATCATGCTGAATGCTGATGAGATCAGTCAAATCTTTTTTTTTTTTTTTTCTGGGTCAATGAAATACAATTAATTTCCTAAGCACATTTTTTTGAAGGATAAATGGAATAGCCAAAGATCAGCAGCGTTGCTGTAATACAAGAGAAGCTTGTTCTCGCTATACAACCCTCTGTGCTTCACAACACTTAATATAATTACAAGCAAATTATTAATTTGTGCCAAGGCAGAGTTCACAGCGTTATTGTATTTCAAGAATACAAATAAACCCATCAGTACTACTGGAAGCTCGCTTTTAAAGCGAGTTCATAATTCAACTTGAAATTCTGCATTAACGCGTTATCATTATGCAACCAGACACTTTTCCGCTGTCATCCCTCCCAAGAGGTGACGCTCAGTACGGTATGAAATGTTAATGAGTGATTGTGATATTATTCGCTGAGACCCTTCCATAGCCCTGCTCTATAATTGCCCACAGTCTGACCCCTGACAGAAGTGGGTGTGCTCGGAAAAACTCGGAACAAACACACTTGCCCTCGAACCTAGAGACTTGCAAACATCAGACGACTCACATGTCTCACATATATATCCATTGGAAGACCGACAGACACATATATAGTGTGTGGCCTGAAGTTTCCAAACACATAAACACATGTTGCCAAAGGAAACTAGTTACTTATAAAATATTTGCACAAGTGATGTCTGTGTAAATAGAGATTTATCTTAGAGCCCAATAAATATACAGATCAGTCCAATCTTGACATCACAAGTGTGCCGTGATGTGAGCGCATCTAGGCTTTGTTCACACAATAATGTTTACAGTGAAAATACATCATTTCTACCTGTTGGTTTCAGAAAAGGTTTGCATTTACCCAGCAGCATTTTGAAAATGATGCAGTTTTATATTGGGCCATTAGTGGGTGCTGTTGTTTGTCTATGCAATAAAACTACACACATATACTGCAGAGAACGATACGCTGCAAACCTCAACAATGGTGAGTACATTGACATGGACAGTTGTATTACTATTCTGGATGATTCTCGCACTATAAAACTATGAAGTCCAAGGAGAATATGTACTGGGAGTCATGTCACTCTGGAGCTTGTGTGACTCCTCATCTTACTATCGCCATAACTTGATCTAAAGTACTTTGCATTTGTATTTAAAGGAATGCATTTTATGTCTTTTTAGCAGACAGTATGTTGTTATGAGCTTTGTTTGTGTTGAACAATTTTCCACTGTTTTCTGAAAACATATTTACAAGCTTTACAATAATAAATTATACTTGCAGTACCCATATGTTGAATTTGATAAATATTCCGTAAGACAAATTAAGATAGAACTCATGAAGAGAACTAATGAACTAATGAAGAGGACTCGGGACTCAAGTTGCATAGCTCACATGTGACTATGTGAAAATTTGTTCAATTAAAACGGAGTATTTTTCATCAAGATAATTTACAGACAGTTATGTTGGGTCTTTTCCAAATTATTTTGACCTTTTGCAATGGATGAATTCATACAGCGTGTTTGTCCTAAAAGCCAATTTGAGGTTGTGTATGCACTGTTGATTTTGTATTATTTGATTTTGTGGCTGCTACAACCTGTAGTGGTTTCAGTTCCTCTGGAATCTGTATGTAATGTGTTTGTTTTCAAGTGTGTCTGACATTAAACACCAGGAACACAGCAGATAGTGACTCACAAAGAAGACCCGTGAAGGTCTCGGAATTGACATTCTCTCCTTATTACTCCGCAAATCACCATTTCTTGTTTGCGTATGCTGCTCACAAAAGATTAATTTGTGAAGAGGCATATAATCACAGCCTATAGATAATTATCTGCAATTCATCATCCTTGTAGCCATTTTGAATTACACACACACACACAGACTGGCAATCTGTTTCACGCATAAACGCAGGCAGTCCTATTCAAGAACGTCCTTATCACTGGCTTTCAAAATCCAAAGTCCCCCAACTCCAGCATCTCAAGAAATCGCTGTCATTCTCTTATTCTCTTTTTCCCCCCCATCCATGTCCCATATAAACCAAACACACTCCACATTTCTTCTCAGTAAAATGCCAGGGGAAGAAACCGAAATAGACTGTGTTAATTCAACCTGTCTTGATTTAAGATGAGTTGCCTAAAAGTCCTTTTCCTGAGTGCCTCGTCTTGAAGATCAACAGATACTCAAGTTGCCGGAAAACTGACCTTTAAATCTACATATAAAGGGAAGACAAACTTCTCTCACCTTCCTGTAAACTCATTAAACGAGCACAATACTTTTGCTCTCCGTGAATGTGCATGGACGTTATGGAGTGTGTGTGTGTGTGTGTGTGTGTGTGTGTGTGTGTGTGTGTGTGTGTGTGTGTGTGTGTGCGTGTGTGTGTCTTTTGCAAAACAGGGCAGAACTGCTTCTAAGTCTAAGTGACAACTGTGTCCAGAATGTCAAGCAAACTGATGCAGGTACTAAACCTCAGGGTCACTCAGCCATCTGTTGTTTTTTCTCATGTATATTTATACGTTTGTGTGTGTGTGTGTGTGTTTGTGTGTGTGTGTGTGTGTGTAGTGTATGCAGTGTATGCATTGCACAGTATCTTGCCAGTGTACAGTATTTGTGCGAAAAAGCGTGTATGCATCAACATGGCTGCAGCACTTTTTTGCTGTGTATGTCGGAAGAAATTGCAGAAAGCTACAGTGACATCACTGCGTGTGTTTGTTCATAATAGACATTTGTAAATAAGTGATGCTGACAGTTTTATATCTTTACCAATACTGTCTAATCTGCTATTACAGCATAATAACCAATCACTCTGAATAGGACTCTATGCTGTGTGTGTGTGTGTGTGTGTGTGTGTGTGTGTGTGTGTGTGTGTGTGTGTGTGTGTGTGTGTGTGTGTGTGTGTGTGTGTGTGTGTGTGCTCGATGGGAATGAAGAGTCTAAATTGCCTCTGCAGTTTGAGCTCAGCCATTCAGGGAGGTTATGATTATTAGAGTGGTGTTTCTCATGAAGTGATCTCCGGCATAGCGCAGTGAATCCGCCGAGCTTATCTGTTTCTTTAAGATATGCCTGGCAAAGATGCGCACTGAGTGATTGCTTGCAGAAAATGTTATTTCAGAAATCTATGCTTTGTATACTGCCAATCCTTTGGCTGAGATCACAGACCGATAAATCCACAGTGTATATGCGATTGTCAAGTTAAGAGATTTGCTATTCCCAAAATATATTTGAACAGTTTAATTTCCCACTGCAATCACTATGATGAATTAAACACCTCTGGAGTCATTAACTATGTGCATTAATTGATTTATTAGCTAATGTTTCATTTTCATTACCGTCAACAAAATGCACGTCCCTGTTTGAGTGGTGCATTAAGGTATGAGTGCTGCATTTTGTCAAATGTTTTGCTTTTGTTTTAACTGCTGGGTTGACCACCTCAAACAAAAGCACCCCCCTGTGGATAACACTTGTCTTCTCACAGTACTGGTATTAAATCAGAAGTGATATAATCACAATGTGAGAGTCAGACCAAAGGCAATATTGTGTGCCGTAACAAAAGGTCGATAAAGAACCACTGCAGTGAGGACGAGATGAAGTTCATGTTAAATGAAATAACGGCCCACAATGAAGACAACGCCAGATGTTATGAAAACAAAAGGGAACTATGGAAGTACATAGTACTCTGAAATGAGTCAGAAACAGGCTCTGAAACATTTAAACGGTTTTTCAATTATCACATTACTGAAGCGCATATAAACAAGTCAAATTGATAATTGCAATCATTGGAAAAATCTCCTTCCATAATACATGACACATACTTCTCCTGAATAGAGATCTGGAACAATCAACGTGTATTATTGCAAGCTCAGTTTTATCAAAATAAATCCCTTGTAACCAGGAGGAATATTTACTATACCAGTGCAGACAGATGGTCTTCAATCCACTTAAAAAAACGCTTTAATTTTATTGCAGAGCCAAAATTCTCCCCTTCATTTTGGTGAAACGACTCGTTTGAATCCAACTGTTACCCTGTGGCCACTGCATTGTTACCTCCAAACTCCCCATGAAAACAGCAGTAAAGTTCATCTTCAGGCTCCACTCTTGCGGTGTCAATAATTGAGGAGGTAAAAGCTGAAACGCAGTCCAAGTAAATTTGACGCACGTCACACTTAATCACTTGCCGCTGTTTCCAGCTGTCAGGTCTGATCCGCTGGCAGCTTTTTCATGGGGGAAATGTTTACAATTCAAAAGTGGCACAGAGAGTCAAACAGATCAGACAAACGCCTCAATCCAGACTGCAGTTCTGATTATAGGCAACAAAAGCCAAACAGTCTACATCACTTTCATTTGAAGGGAAATAGTGATTTCATGCAACACAGACCAAAAGTCAATTTGGTTACTTGAGTTTGAAATTACAGCTGTAACGTCTCAATTCACAGCTCTCTGTGGATGTTATTTTCACTTTGTTTTGGCAGGATTAAAAAGGATTATTGAGACAAAAGATCCCTTAATTGAAGTTTGTGTTACTTTTCAAGATACAGAAGTACAGTATATTAAACCTGCAGCCACATTAGTTTACATCAACATCAGAGCGAGTAGGTTGAAAATAATTATCTGCACTTTCAACAACTAATATTTTTTTAAAGATTGCTTGCTATGTGTCTTCATAAGTACAAATGACAATTCAGGGTTAGAATATAGAACGGTTATTTATCCTGAAGAGCAGACGTTAACAATTTAGGAGAAGTCAGGTAACATCAATAAATGTTGAATATTAAACCTTCATGTTTCCTTGTAAAAAATAGAATGAAATTCCAGATGTAATCCAGCCACGTTATATGTACTTATTTCAAGTATAGCATTTGTAGTTTTAGTTCAAGTAAACAATGTTTGTGCAGCACTGATCAGAGCAAGGCAAATCATTTTTACATCAGACTTTAAAGATCCTGACCAGACTGACCAAGGAGGTCATGTAAACCCCGTTTACATGACAACGGCGCTCGGAGCCACTGAAAATGCCATTTCTTTGAAAACACTCTGCCTTTGTGGAAACAACGGTGGAAAAGCCATCTTTTCAAAAGCAATGCAACTGCACATGCGTACTACGGTCGTATTAAATAGTTCTTCTCCACGTTCGTGAGTACCTCCAGAGTATCATGACTCCAAGACAATATTCTCCTGGGACTTGGTAGTTTTACAGTTGAGAGTCACCTGGGCCATTGTTAATGTTTATAGTCAAACAACAGCACCTACTGGTGGCACAACTTGAAAACTACACCATTTTCAGCGTTTCTGCTTTTTTCAGTTTCATTGTCGTGTCAACATGAAACTTTTCTGAAATGATGAAACAAAATCTATGCGTTTTCACATGAAACACTTTTTCTATGCATAAATCTAACACAATCATTTTGTGGAGCCAAACAAATTATTTTTATTTTTTATATAGCACATTGTTTACATTCTGCCCTAAGTTATTCAGGAGATTGTCATCAATATGAACGGCAAAAATTTATTTTAGTAAAAAAAAAAAAAAAACTTACAAAAACTGCAGCTGCAGTTGTTTTTGACTTAAACAATGTCGTCGTCCAAAGATTTTGCTGAAAATGCATTACAGTTGTACATATTTTACTATGTTTTTATTTACTGCAGGTTTGTAAATGTTTTTTGCACTTGGCATAGTTTCTTTGCCAAATTATATCAGTCATAGATTAGTAATTCTATGGTTCATCAAGGGTTAAAGTAAATTCTTACATCTTCATTCATCTTCACTCCATCTCCTTAAGCACAGATCGTTTTTTTTTTTCTTGTCCTTGCCAGACCAAGTCAACCACTTCTTTTTTCCCCTCTTTTCTGTCCTCATCTTCCCCAAGTGTGAGTTAATGACTTTGCGGTAAGAGAAAGAGAACAGACGCCACAAGTGAAATGATAAGAGGGAGGAAGAAAAGAGGGCAGATGAGGAATGGGTGTAATGCAGACACCTGATTTCACTTAATACTTTAAAGAAATCTCCTGGAGTCCTTCTGTCTTCTCACTCTTTTTCTGCTCCACCCTTGCATGACCGCAGGTCCACTGATTTGCCTCTTCAAACAGTTCACTACCTCAAGAAGATCACCTACGTCAAAGTCCTGAATTTGCAAACTTGTCATGTCCGCTCACTCTGTCTTGTGCATTTAAATGCTGTATGGTTCCGTGTAGCATTTAATTTACAGAAACGCAGTGTTACACATTTGTAAAGTGACTTGGGTTTTTTGGGAATTAGATCCCGAATAAGCAAAAGAAAAGAGGAACACACTGTGAACACAAGCCCCCCCCCCCCCCCCCCCCCCCCTCTGTGCTCCAGAAGATAACAGGGTCAGGGATGAAGAGATGCACAGTTGGAAGACAATAAAGGAGAAGAGAAGGACAGAGACGTAGAGACAAACAAACGTTGACACAACTACGAGTGTTGTGTTCCGCTGCGTGAGAATGTTTAATGGTGTGTGTCTGTGTGTGTGCATGTGCATCCTCGTGTCCTTGTACATGTGTGTGAGTGTGTGTACGTGTATGTGTGTGTGTGTGAATGTATATGTCTGATCTGCGCGGTAGCTCGGACTAACACGTGTGTCCCTGTGCCTGTTCCTGTGTATGTACAATGTGACTACATTTGTCTTTGCATGCATGAGTCTGAGGTGGCATTGTCAAACATGTGTTCGTGAACCCGGCGATTTTGCTCCCGAGCTTGTATCCTGACTCGATTGTGCACATTCCATCTGTGTGTCCACGTGTATGCAGTCATACAGTAGCGGTGCGTGTTTTCCTCAGAGTTATTTTTAACTGCGCAGCACAGCAGGAACCAAAGTTTCACTCCAAGTAGGTCACAAGTGAGGATCTCAAATAAAGGCGAGATAAATGGTACAAAACAATGAGATATCATTGTGTGTGTGTTTGGGTCTCCTATGTGCACCGTGGCATGAGCACGCGCACTAATCAGAGATGTTAACATAAAAATCTGACCTCATCAGCAGCTTTAATTTAGTAGTAACTTGACCTTAAATCCCTTGTCGGTGGTGTTTTTGATTGTTATTCTTCCTGTGTGTCTTTTTAAATTGACTTTTAGGTGTGAAGCTTGACAAACACAACTTTTTATTCCTAAAAAAAAAAAAACCCCAACCTAAATTGAGTATCTTATCTTGGGTTAGATAATGTCAGAGAAACATGTGAGGTGAATTATAAGTAGCCACAGGCTATTAGCACATTAGCCCTGTTATCTTCTGGTTGAGGGGAATTCCCAATGTGACACTTTTGTTCTGTTCCTCCCTCTCATCGGTCTAAATGATTTTGTGCATGACAGAAGTATTATTAAAAAGTCTTATGTAATGTACCATGGGCTTTGGAGACATGTAATTGAGACCCTTATTATCTTGTGTTACCGTTGTACAGGTGAACATTTGCCCCGACCCATGTGGTCTTTGTCACCAGATAAAAGCCCCTCTGTTTGCATCATGCACGGCACATCAAGCGTGGCTCTTCTGTCTGTTGTTGCTCCGTCGTCGTTGTGCGTTTCATGGCCAAAAAATCAAGGCCCAGTCAAGCAGAAGACAGTTTGGTGACCTCCTTTTGTCGCTGATGATGTTGTTTTGCCAGCTTTGTGAGGCTGTGACCTCCAGTTTGGTTTCAGCACCTCCAGCGCCGACTCCACACACAGACTTGTACGCTCGCTTCTATTTATGAATGGGACTCGGACAACTTGGACAATTTTGCTTTAAATATGACCTGTTTTTTATGGAACTTTGAGTCTGCGTTTGGGCCCACTCCACCACACTCCGTGACAAGTAGTGATGGGGCCTCACACATGGACGCTCTGATTTAATGTCTCACACCAAGGAGTTTTAAATCCCAGCAAAGTTCAAATATACGTTTAATGATCCAAATTTTACAAGTAGAAGCTTTTGCTCATGTGTTGCCGTTAGACTTTCTGGTGAAATGTGTTGCGAATCTGTTGCTTTCAAATGTTCCTCCTGTTATAATTCCCAGGAGAATATGGACTGGGAGCCCTTCCACTCTGTAGGCTGCCATTGTTGTTCTTGTGTATGTGCAGAAGAACTATTTACCAAGTTGCAGTTTCAGTGGCTGCGAGCCCGATTGCCCTGTAAACGGACTCCAGGAATAAAATGAAAGTTTTCTTTTTTTCACTTGAAAACATTGCCGTGCCTAATGCATATTATAATGCGTATTATCTCAGACATGCTCGTACTGTGTACATCACTACTAAAGAAGAATGGCCTCCATGCGTTGGAATCAAACCAGAATACAACAATCTAGCTGAACTAAAGTTTAACCTAACACAAACATACAAAACATGCACAATGGATCAAGACACATGCAGTATAGGTTGTTATGAGAGACCAACCAGTTCATGTGGAGAGACCATAACATGCAATAATTCTATATGAACTGCTTATTCTTGTGTTGCTCTTTGCTCAGCGTTATTAAGCTGCGATACATTCATATAACATTATTCCAGCACACTGATTGCTTCTGGACAGCATTTTGTTCATCTCACCAATTATTCCTGTTACTCCCTGAAGTCGGCCCGGTGGTTAATGTGCAGGCGATAGACGGCGGGCTTCACTCCCTCCGTGTCTCACTCGCTTGGTTTGCTCTCACAGTGCGATCTTGGATATTTGTGCTTTGTTCCTCCTCAACCACCACTAGCCAACAGCTTGTGCAGCACACTCCAACGAGTTCACGAGAGATCCGATCTATATTTCAGAGCGGAAACGTATAAATAACAGTGAGGCGTGAGATAAGAACAGACAGGCCACATTGAAGAAACATGCAGGCTATGTTCTAATGTGTACAGAAAGTCTTCACTTCATGGCCGTGCGTCAGGGCGAGGGCACGTCGGCGAGATTTTTAGACAACATCTTGTGTCCTGCGTGCCTCACTCAGATCTCGGACCCGTCTTTATCAAGCATCCCATCATCATTTACACTCAAAGTTGCCGAGGAATTGAAATGCTCCTAGAGCAAAGATTTATCATTTATTTATGAACTGTCCTCCATCTATTTTTCAGACGTTCTCATTTGAAAGTCAAAACTGAAATTTGAAATTAATGATGACATCTCAGGCAAGAAAAACAAATAATAGTCATAAAAAAAGATACATTTTCTGACAAGCACATTGCTTTGAGGGGAAGAACGAAACACATTTTCAACCCAAAATGTTAAAAAAAAACTGCTTCACAGTCCTAAAACACTACAGTATCACGGAAGGGCTTATGATTCAGTCTTTAATGTTATTGGTGATAATACAAATTATTCATAAAGCAATTTTACTGTATTAATAATAAAGTTACGAAATAAAAGCAAACAGAATAAACAATAACAGTGAGAAGCAGCAATCACACTGACCCTGCTGGGAGCCCACACTTTCAATGCCTCCACGTGCAGTCGCCGGTTTGCAGCGTTTAAGCCTCACAAACGGTTTACAAGTGGGAAATTAAACAGTTGCCTGAGCGTCCCAGCACTAATCTACTACTATTATTAGTGCATATTAAAAGAAACAAGTAGCACCAACACCAGTATGCACCGTAAACAGTGTCGGTATGCATTCAAACTGGAAGAGAGCTTGAAGGTCCATTAAGACAAAACAAGAAAGTTCCTTGGTTTTTGTTTTTTTTAATCGGTACAGCACAATATCAGAATGCTATAAATAAGCCTGTCTAGTTGTAAGCTTGTGCAAAACATCCCAGCTGAGTATGGGTGAAGGCACGGTACACCCTGTACAGCTCGCCAGTCCATCACGGGGTCGGCACATTCAAGAGTGCTAACATGCACGCCACAGTGCTGCCTTGTATTTCAAAACCTGCCTCTGAATGTGGAGGTAATTCCTCATATTCTTTTGTTTCCATTGCCTACCCACCTGGAGCACCATTTATCACATTTATGTATTTGTGTGTGTGAGGGTGGGGGGGTGGACGCCAAGGTAAATAAAACATGAATGTGGCTTGGCCTAAATTAAACTTGCATAGCCAAGTTTACCGAGGTCTGAAGAATTGAAGCACAATAGTTCGCGAGGGGTGGAGACAGTGAGCCGTGATTACACTTTAAAACCTATAAATGTACACTTGAGAGAACTTGTTTGTGCTCAGGCAGAAAAGCAGCCCGAGGTACCCCCTTAAGAACTGAAACTTTGTGCACTCATTCCTCTGGATTTATAAACTCTTCTTCTCCGATCTCTCTTATATAACATCCACACTGAATTATGATAGTTTCAGACAGCTAAACAACCAAATGGCTTTTCTCTTTTTATAATAACATTATCAGTCTCCAGTTTTGTTTCTGGAGTCATGCTGCCTGAAGTCGGCTTTTTAATTATGTTTGGGTCATTTTACAGATGAAAATAGAAGAAAGATAAAATAACTACAATAAAAGGGAGGGGGGGGGGGGGGGGGGAGCATGATAAACATTACCAATGCATCTTGTTTTTATTGCAAATTGTCTGTATTTGTTATTTGTTTTGCCTGCAACTGTGAAGGATTTTATGAGCGGCAGTAAACTCAGCATACAGTGGTGTATTGTTGCAATCCCAGTGTGTTCCAAATAGACCAGAAGCAGAGACGTTTGTGCTTCATATAACTGTCTGGTGTGAGTATGAAGTGATTTCTGAAGCAATTGCACTTTTCATAATGATACATGCTGAAAGTGAGCTGGGGTAAATTACCTAACCATATTTGCCTTTGCAGTTAATAAACACCTTCAATACTTTTTACAACTGAATATGACAGAGAAATGCTGATAATGACTGTATGACTGGTTAGTACTAAAATAGTGAAACGATGTGTCATATCAATATATAGATCTGTTGTTTCAGATACATTAAAAAAGAATAACCCATCTAGAATATATGATGAAGTTCTCTTTAACTTGCATTACAATTGGCATATACAAGATATAAAGATACAAATACTCAAATGTCCTCTTTTACCCGGACGTGTCCACTTTTCTTTGTCTGTTCAGTGTCTCTTTTTTTCATTATTACGGTGAAAAATGCATGAAGAGTTTTTCTTTCTTTTCTAAAGCTAGATTTAAAACAGGAGTTGTTAAACTCATATCATAATAATTTATCCAGTAAAATATAATACCTCTTGTATTAAAAAACAAACAAAAAAAACAACAACAATGTTATGGTTCTCTTTTTAATGTATTATTACTTGATTACAGTGATTTCTAAATTGTTTTTGATTATTCAGGAGAGAATATTCTGGGCTTAAATGAATTCCCTGTCCACACAGAGAAAGAATACTTTGAATATAATAAAATCATAAAAATTACAAGGCATCTTTGAGCAATCTTCCAGTATCTCATGGCTGGGCCACGTGTCCTTTATGATTTTTATTTTTTAATTTTTTTAAGAAATCAACATGTGATCACTTTACCCAAAGAAACTCTACTGACAGATATTTCAATTTGTCTTTTTTTTTATTTTTATCAATTTAAATAAGACCTGTAGACCTGAAATATATAGCAGCCTGCAATTAATTTGCAGCAATTCCTCGTGTGCCCTTTTCTAGTAAATTGTACGTTTCTTGCTGATAAGATCAACTAACAGTGATGCTGCTTAGATGCTATTTCCTAATATGAAAAAAGAGATCAGAAATGATCTGAATTACTTCATTGTTTATTAGTTTTTCAAGTTTGTAGTAACAATATTCCGTGCAAATCTCCGTGCAAATTTTCATTAGAAACACCCACCTTCAAGGGAATGCTTCTAAATATGACATAAGTAATATTTAACCAATAAGTAACGCTTGAAATATTCCGCACATTAAATAAATACGTTGAGGGTGGAGTGTCATCTTTCCATGACTTAATTTAGTGTGGCTCAACCACACTATTGTGGCCCACATCATTTGACATCTCATTTGCGGTTAGGATGTGGTTTTAGGGCTATGGTTTGGCTCATGATGGTGAAGTTTAGGATGATAAGGACTCAGGAATAAAGAAAGCAAAGCTGAAACCCAGAGAGAGAGAGACACCAACAAGTGGTGCTGACTTTCATCTGCGTATGTGTTTCAGAGTGTGTGCGTGGGCCTTCGTGCGCGTGCACAAAACGCGCATTCACACAGGTGGATTTGACTGCTTATGTGAATTACAGTTTGCCTGATCGTGGCTTTTCACATTTCTCCATTGGTAGAAGGGCATGGATTCCCTCAGGGTCTGAATTCAAAATGTGACTCTTTCAAATGTAGTCTATTTTGATGGCTACACACACACACACACACACACACACACACACACACACACACACACACACACACACACACACACACACACACACACACACACACACACACACACACACACACACACACACACACTCACATGCGCTCGCACACCCACACACACTCACACACACACACACACACACACACACACATGCATAGCGTAGCTCAGAGAGTTCACCACACTGACAGGCACTACTGACAGAAGAAGAAAACAAAAATGACAATGAGAAAGAGAAAGAGAAAGACAAAGGAACTAGAGGGAGAGGAAGACAAGAACTAATAAAGATGAATTCAATACTGAGAACACAATCTTTTTTGAATAAATATAGACTTAGACCATGTTTACCAAACACTGGGGGGGGCACGTTTGAGTCGTAAATTTCAGCCTTCATCCTTAAATCCATATACATGCAAATTTGGCAGCAAGTGGAATGAAAACAAATGAAATAGTTATTAGAAAAATGATAATAATAATTCAAAGTCAAATTCATAAATAGGATTTGTCAGGCCTTACTGACAACTGCTTTATCCATGATTTGAGGCCTAAACCCCAACTGACAGTCAAGTAATAACACACTGCTGAAAAGGTCCAAGTGTCTCAGAAAAAAGATTAAAATTTATGCTGGGCACAAATGAAGGATTTTGTATTCCTGCAGTTATACAGAACTGAAAGTAATTTATGAATGGCATTCAGGTATAAAGTAAGAATGGTTCGGGCAAATTCAAAACATCCACTTTAAACTAATGAATTAATTTGCAAGCCGCTTCCAAGGATGGACGCTTCCTGCAGGAAACTGACCTGCAGTTTAGCATTTTTTTAGAAGATGCATTATATCCACATGTGTGATCATTACATTAGCGTTCAGCAATCATGATGCAGTATTTCATGTATCTACACACTAAAGTTTCCACTTTTTGGATACAAATCAGATCAGATGAATAGAGAACTGTCAATAAGACTGGACAAAACAGTACCGTGTGTCCATCCATGCATCTATTCATGTTCTATATTGCTTTATCCAGGATTGAGTCAATCCCAGCTGACTGTGTATGAGGGCAGGCCACACCCTGGACGGTCTTCAGTCCGTCACACGGCAAACACAAAGTGACAGTCACACACACTCACATGGACATCTACGGACAATTTTAGAGTCACCAATTAACCTCAAATCCTTTCTTCTTTTTTTTATTGTGGGAGGAATAATGAATAATGCACCACCATGTCAGAGTCTGTCAGACTTTGCATGAACTCCTCCAATCTTCATTTCATTGTCACCTGTGAGGAGAGTCAAGCCCACCTCAGAGACCTTACAGCTGTGTCCACAATGGAAACCATGCTCATTCTATGTTGTGCCGTCCATAGGGATGTGCACCATAGATGTGTCCCCGTGAGCAAGACTCCCAGGGGAATGCTCTGATGTATGGTTTTTATTGCAAACGAAATGGCTTGAGGTGCAACGGTACACGAGTGCTTTACCATGACAACAACCATGGCCGCAAGGTTTTGGTCCCGGCCACGTTTTTGATTCAAGATGACTAAGATCCGCCAGGCCTTTCTACTTGATGGAGTAGAAGAGGATTTTGAAAGTTATGGTTCACTTTCAATCTGTTTCAAGACTAAAGCAGTTTACAGATACTGCTATATCTGACTAATGCGACTTTGAGACAGCATTTTAATTCTGTCACATGCCCTTGGATAGGTGTACTGCTCTTAAAGGAAACCACTTTGAAGAGAAAGGAGACGTAACAGAAATATTTCTGATTAGGGCGATTAATCATATTGAAAGTCAAGTCACAGTGTTAGACATTGCGATTTGCTAAACACAGAGGCTGTGTGTCACGGGTCCGTCACACTGTGATTTGAAAAACACATAAGCCCCCCCCAGATGCTGTATGTTAACAGTTGAATAATACATCATTATGTTTATCTTTTGATCTAATGCTGTATTGGATGATGAATTCAATACAGACGATCTTATGTCTTCATTTTCAAAGTAATTAAACATTACAAGGGTAAGCCTCTCTGTAGTCAAAATACATACATCAATACATCAAAATACAGGACAAAAAAATGAAATAGGATTAACATCTAATACACAGCGAAGCACCCACACCAGACATAGTTAAATTATATGGATCCAGTATATTACAATTTAATCATATCCATAGATAATCTAACATAAATAACA
Organism: Lipophrys pholis; assembly: GCF_963383615.2. Lineage (NCBI taxonomy): Eukaryota > Metazoa > Chordata > Actinopteri > Blenniiformes > Blenniidae > Lipophrys > Lipophrys pholis. Next base: position 11,795,856 of record NC_137647.1, read on the forward strand.
CAACAACCTGCTTAATTCTACAAACTTGTGATATAAGGTTACTGAAGATGGCAGCAAGATTTTCTCCATTGCTGAAAAGTACCTGGAACAAAGGAAAAGGGTAGATAAGAGACAAAAGTGGACAAACAAGGATATAACAGGCAGACAGCAAACAGCAAACAGCGACAGAGAGACAAGCAATGAATGAATAATGAACTGTTGCTTGTCTCTTTTTCCTGCTCTGTTTGCTTCCCCCCCCACACGCCACCTTCGACTCCTATCTTCTCCTTCAGCCTGCATTATTCTCAGATTTTTCCCATCCCCTAACCTCACGTTCTCCTTACTTCATCGTCTCTGTTTGCGCTCCCTCTGCCTCCACTCCTTTCCCTTTCTCTCCCTCCAAGCACTCTTTCCCCTGTTTGTCTCTCCTGCCTCTTTCCCCAGTTTTCTGTCTCATCCTTTCATCTCTGTTGTTCTTCCAACTTCGTTCCCCATCCTCCTCCTTCCCTCTCCCTATGGCCAATCGCTGCTTAAATAAAGTTTTGTTGAAAGTTTAAAAAGTTGAGCTGATTGGTCCGGCCATCACAAAGCTGAATGTGTACACTAAGCACCAATACACACCCACACGCTCCTATCTATACACAAATACACAAACTGGAGGAGAGCTCTTTTGTTTTCTGCTTCGGTTCCAACAAAAAAACTGAAATTGTAGCTGGGAGCAAGAACCTGAGCCTAATGCAACTATATTCTGATAAAGAACAAACAACAAAAGCATTTACTATTTCTTAGATTGTCTTGTCAACGCAAGTGACTTTAGTTAAACAGCCAAGTGTTAATTTGACATAATCACAACTGTATTATTCGCTATCTCCATATCGAAGTATATTGAGGATAAAAAGTCGCTCCAAATTGTAGTTTTCTCTCTTTTTTTCCCCTTCTCATTATGCTTTTTTTTTTTCTTGCAGTAAATAATAGATCATTAGCTCACGTAGGATGTGACTAACATTTTATTAGAAGTAAACAAAGCAGACACACGTGGAAAGCAAATGAGATGGATGCGCTACGCTCCATCCTGCAATGCCTCATTCATCTCCACTTGACTGTTTTCTTCTTCCTTTTCTCCCTCTCCTTTTCCTCCCGTCAATGATGAGATGCTTTCTGACACCGCCACTGGCTGCAGGTTCCCCTAGCCATCTGCAACACACAAACACACACACGGAAGTCCTTAACAACACAAACTCACGCACATGTATTCACACACTCAGCACAATCAGGAAGGCTTTTTGAAAAAAGGCCTACAACAATTTGACAATGGAATGAAAACTGTAACACAGTGAAAGTAACAGCGATTGCTTTGCACATTACACCACAATGCCACAATTCATGAAGTATTTTCAGACCATTAGGACAAGTTTTAGAACCCAAAAAGAGGTTTGTCTCAGGAACTGATTAGCGGTCTTGCTAACCTATGAAACTGACTTATATTTCAACTTTTGGAACAAATAGAATGCAACAGAATAGAAATACTTTATGAATCCCAGTGGGAAATTATCTGTCGTGTTGCTCCACACAGAATAGAAGACACAGAATAAATAGAAGTTATAATATCAATATGACAGAATAAAAATTAAATAAGTAATGTTAAATATTAATATATACATAGTAAAATAGTGATGAGTAGGAGTCTTGTGATCAAAGGAATGAAGGGTCTCCTGTCGCTCAGTATTGCACTTGAGTGGTACGAGTCTGTTGTGGGAGGTACTCCTGCTGTTGACCAGGACATCATGGAGGTGGAGAAGAACATTGTTCAGCAATCTGACAATCAATACAGACACAAGGAACTTCATTAATACATATTTATGACCTACTTATTAAAATCGTTTAATGTACTTGCTTGCATTTATTGCACATCACCTTGTAGAAATTCACCAAATCGTTGGACATCCATGTTCAAAATCATACTTCCGATGTTGTGTACTGACTTGTTTACCATCCGTTTGATATTTGTGTTTGGAGTCATAAGCAGGCAGTGCTGCTGGCGTTGAGCTTTTTATAGACGGGTGCTGTTAGTCTTTGTTATATTTACTGTACTTCTGTTTTTGATTCAGTGAGAGTTGTCTCGTGTGACAGATGATGTTTTTATCTGTTGAGGCAGCAATCAGTGACATGGCAAATACAGCTGTGGCAGTCTTCACAAAATTACAACACTCAAGTGGTTGTCAGAGAACACAAGTGAGGATAAATCCACTTTCTCACTCTTCAAAAATGACTATATACTGAACAGATGAGATTCTTACATTTGTAGCAAGAGGCCTTCAGAAAGCCTCCACTTCAGACAACCGGGTGGCATTACTGCACCCATAGTCTACATGAGGGGTTTCAAGCATTAAGGCCACACCTATCAGGTGGTCCAATCCAGCCCACGGCATAAACTCTAGTCTATAAATTGAAAGAGGTGGGGCCGTAGTTTGGGCTCTCGCCTCACAGTGAGAAGTCGTGGATTTACATACTGGCATGTTCTCCCCATGTACACGTGGGTTTCTTCCATGTACGCCGGTTTCCTCCAACAATCCCAAACATGCCTGTGAGGTTAATTGGTGATGTTCCAGTGCCAATAGATGTGAATATGAGTATGTGTGTATGTGTCGCTCTGTGTTTGCCCTGTGATGAACCGGCGGCCGGTACTTGCTGTATCCTGCCAGTACACCTGTAGGCACTGTGAAGGGGTTCACCTGCCATCACCAAATTTGACAGAAGAAGGAGGTTAAATACCGTGGTAGGGAATTGAGAGAGTCTAGGATCAAATTCCCAAAGAAATCCTGGAGGGTTATCAATGTTTGTCCCCCATCAGGATAGAGTCAATTATGGAAGGATACAAGCCATGATCACAGTCACAGAATTTATGTGAATGGTCAGCTGTTCGGAGACCCTGTGGTCACCTTCTGGCACCACTGATCACAGCCCAACATCACACATCAACGACATATTAATAATGATCGAATAATGATAGAAATAATGCTGCCCCTGCTAATCAACCTACCAACCCACCATACTTCCACTTTAAAAATGAAAAGGTGTAACTTACACACCAGCTCTTAACAGCAAAATCTTTTAGTCAGAAATTCTATAGAAAGTCAGACAAGTACATTTTTCTAGCACAAGTGTGCTTGCAGCAGTAAATTCTAAAATACAGTCAAATTGTGTTTTGTGTTCTCTATTAATGGGATACATTTCATCCCACCCTGCACCACCACGGATTCAATTGAAATGCTTTTGATTTGACCAGAGGGGGAAGATTCCTCCCCCCATACCACCACCACTGCAGAAATTGCCTCCAACGTGTGTGTAAAAATGCTTTGAATGATTGATGCGCCTTCAAGCAAATTGAAAGCAAGACATTTAAAGCAGATTTAACAGGATCAATAGATATCATCTGCATACCTGAATTATAATAGGGGAGAATGTAGCCAAGGTTGCGAATCCGAGCTCTGCCAGCACGCGTTTCGTATTTGTTTTCATGCAATGCAGTACTTTCTCTCTCCTTGTGGGTCTCGCATAGATATACCCATTCAACTGGAATGTGATTGGAGTATACCTATAGGACTTTCTGTCTCTTCTCAAAACCCAACATGTCTTTTGGCTGTTTTGAGTGCTGTACTTCTGGGGTTCCTGTCAGTGCTGACTGTTCTGTGATGGATGATTGTTGATATTTTAGAGACTGGAAAAATCCTTCTGCCATGGCGCTTCTTCATGATTGATTTGGGAATATTCTGACATGAAATCCTTGTGGTTACTCCTTAAAGAATCCCCAGGTTCTACACTCAGTATTAGTTACTCTGGCTGATTAGACTACTTTTACAGGTAGTGTATGTTAGCATATGTATCTGACTACACTAGAACTGCCAGCCTGGCTGGTGAAGAATCCATCATCTTTATGATGGTAACGGAAAGTTTATCTCCCGCTTCTTCTTCTGTCACTTAAATCGCTCATCAGTGGAGACGGGGACGAGTCAGTAACTACACCCGTATCAAATGATGACAGACATCCTTTAGTTTTACAGCTAGATTTATCACATCTGTGTGTGCAATTCTCTGAGTCTCTTCGAAACACAAACAAACATGCTCGTACAAAGCTCCCACGTAGACACACACATATGGTTGGCAGGTTGAGTGGATTATGCATGACCTCTTGAAATACCAACAAAATGCCAGGAAGAAACACATAGAAGTCAAATGTACTATGAAGGCAGTAGTCAAAATTCAGGGCTTCAGTACACAATGGTGCACTGTGGTATTGCTAAAATTTCATTTTGTCATATGAAGCTTTCTTGAAGCACTGTCATGATATGGAAAAGAAAAGAAAAATAGTACAAGGAATCCTTGTGATATTTGACACAATCACACAAAACACAACAAAAGGAATCATTATATCGTCTCTCAAAAGAATCACATTCACTATGTTCCAGTGCATTTTTCTGCTGTTTCACCTTGGGGGCACCTGGTTTCTATGACTCAACTTATATTATATATATGGATTGTGTGTGTGTGTGTGTTTGTATATGTGTGTTTGGCTTACTGAGTCACCCCTCTTGTGTCCAGAGACTAATTCTGCTGACTCCAATATTATGCCTCTAATCACAGTGTTTGTGTGTGTGTGTGTGTGTGTGTGTACACTGTATGTTTGTGCAGCTTAGTATGTTGTATCCTTGTTTTTATGTTGTTGTTTTTTTCAAGTGTGTATATTGGTTTGTGCAGATCGTGTGCGTGTGTTTATGCGACTGTGTTCATGTGTTGGCTAATAGGTTTTGTCAGTGTGACTGAACTGAACCGAGGTCAACACACAGTTGATTAAAGAAGCGAGCTCTGCTGCTCCGCCGACACATTTACCACCATGCTGTGTACCTCTCCATTCTAAGCTTTCCACTTTACTGGTGCTCAGATTAAATATTTACCGCTTGCAGTGACGGACACTAAATCCACTGCTTCGCATTATTAAAAGTTTAAATGTCTGTGGGCAAAATGAGCATCTGAACTCGTATTAGTGGATGGAGATGGATGGGAGAAGAACAAATTCTCATACTGAGGGAGGGATCATCTTGCAGTTTAACTCTACAACTCACTTAAAACTGAACAGTTCTCTTTCAGCTCTATTTTGAAATTGGATTATATCGTAGCTGCATATAAAGTGATGTTGGGTGTTATTTTTTTCCCCCCTCCGAGGGAAATTCTAAATATAGCGCTCAAAAGGCCGATAGATATTCTGTTTGACAAACTGAAGGATGATAATGGTCGCAAAAAGTCATAAAACTCTTCGATGTTTAAAATAAGTATTTTGGGAGTTAAGAACGTTGATCAGATAAAAGGAGAGTTTGGATTTCTCAGCTTGGACTTCCGAGAATTGTGATTATGGATATATCATATATCCACAATCCTTCTTATAGTTCAGCACAACATAAGCCAAGGGCTACACCAGCTTCCTGGTCAGAAATTGAAAAAAATCATCTGGTTTTTCTGTCTCCCTTGAATCTTTGATGTGTTTGGATACTTAAAGAAGCAATTAATTCCACAAGATGATATATTTAATCAGCTTTTTTTCAGCTGATAAGAAAGCCTGTCATTTGTATATATATATTTTCTTTTTTTTTATCTCAATGGGTAAGTGCATCACTCACAGTTATATGTCTTACATTTCCTTTGTTTCCTCAACATCAATGTTTTGAATGGTTGTTTGCAGAACAGTGAAAAGGTTGTTTAGGGAATAAATGCATGATGTACTAAACAAATAATGGACCTGAAAGAATTTGCCTATGGCTCTCACTGAACCTGTCATCTTACTTTGAAGTGCATGATAGTCAGTCACAATCATACCACTTCCTGTAGGTCGCTTTGGGTGATGTTATCTAGGTGCTCCCGTGAACTTATTGTCGCCTACAACAACACATTCAAAAGCGGTATTTAGTGATCAATCTCTGACAAAAGAACAGATCTCCTGGGTGTGCAAGCCATAAAGGTGTAAGAAAGTATATTTCAAACTTTATAACATACCGTTCAGAATTTGACGAGGTTAATGAAAGCTTGAGATGCCGGCTTCTTTTATTTGTTTCATATGTTTCAGTAAGGCAGCATTCGTGTCATTGTCCCAGCCTCCAGACTAACAGACATCTGATAAATGCAATGCATTAGCACAGTCATAGTTGTACAATTAAAAGTAAGATAAACTCAAAAAAACCTTTGAATTAAAAACTTTCATCTTCTTGCAGATATATATATATATATATATTATTTTAATCAACAATTATAGCAGTTCACTGCGTCAGTGGTGAAGAGTGTATATTGACACCCAGACTGAAATATATTACCAGCATGTGAATGTTAACTGACCTGCCTCTTTTACCACGTTGTAGAAAACATCCTGTGCTGCGGAGCTCTCCAGTCAAGACCGTGTGCAGACTGTTGATGAGCACTCTGTAGAGTTTATGTTTTTTTTTCAGTGCATGACTGCAGAGCTTTGCACCGAATTCTACTCTGCTATTAGAGCCAGTTGATTCTCGAAAGAATCGAAAATACTCCACCCTGTTAAAATAGGTTGAGTCTAAAATATTGACGTCCAATTTTGACTATGTTGTGAACTGGGATGGGTTCCATCTCCCCTGCAGCACTCGGGTAGATGAAACGGGTGTACGAAATAAAATTTGCAGCTTTTATATGCTTTCTGAGGAAAACTTTCAGTTAATAAAAAAAAAAAAAGTAGAATGTGATACCCAGTATATACCATTACAACAAATAAAAGCAAATTGTTCTGTTTTGTAATTTAGTTTTCTAAATCAAGCGTTTTTAGGATTCAGTAATGTTAGAAAACAAACAAACAAAAGAAAAAAACAACTTTGCAGCATTGTCCCAAATCAGACATTTGGAAAGAATAAAATGTTAGCTACTCCTGCTATAAACACGATATAAGCTGGTGTCAGTGATCATCTATTGTTTCTGTTTCAGGTAAGAAAAAGGAGAAACATTTTCTGGTAGTTTGAATGAAAAAGAATGTTTAAAAAATTATAAAAATTATTTTTGTGTTACACTGCACAAAATGTTATTTTCACACTGTTGTGCAAAATACAGAGAAAGCTGTTTTTGGTCATCGTCAGCCTGTGCACTGCTGTGTTTTAATTGTAGTGTTTTTATACACATGGTAATAAAGATTAAATGCAAAACAAAACAAACATTGACAGTTATTACTGAATTTGAACTGTAAATATAATGGCGGATGGGTGTTGAGGATGTTGACTGAAAAAAGTGGAATATTCACGTCTTGCCTCTTGACATTTAATAAAATAAGCTTTTTGGTTTGTAGTCACACAAACATGGAAAGAATAGAAACTGCCAATTAGCTTTGTGGAAATCTCTCTCTCTCTCTCTCTCTCTCTCTCTCTCTCTCTCTCTCTCTATATATATATATATTTATATATATATATATATATATATATATATATATATATGTCTATATATATATTTATATATATATATATATATAAATCTGTTCCTGCTTTTAGCCTTTCTCGCTCGTCTGACCTTTCTAATCTCATCAGTCTTAGTACAGCTGACACCGGACTGCTCACACAAAACAGCATACATTAGTCACTAAAGCATGTCTGTGTCCCACACGTACAGTTTATAGCTCATACTTGTTCTGTACTCGCTCTGTGCATGTGTTTGTTGTGTCGTCTTCTGCTGATGTGTGACTTGTGTAGAACAGCCCTGTTAGAAATTCCACTGAAATGCTGTTTCATGTGTTGTAATCACCCCCTACAGCTACTAATTTGACAGATATTCCTTTGAATCAACAAATGAATATATGGAAATACTTGGTAACTTTTGTCTGGATACACTTCCAACATGTCAACAGCAGCAGTTCCTAATGTTTATTTTAACCTTAAAATCAAATAAGTTACCTTGTTCAGAACTGCCAGACTTGTGGCGTTACAGTAGTGTGCTTCTTCGTGATGCAATTTTTACATCACTGAACTTCAAAATGGACCTTGGTGTTTTTGTTGTGGGAAGGGAATAATACAAGACCGGCTCTTTTGAATTTCTGGGAGCCGATTCAAGGTCCCTGAGTTCTGTGTCGGATGGAAGCAGTTTTTTTCAATCGGGTTTTTGTTGAATTAGTTATAGAAATAGCGTTGCTGCAGTTTTACCTCTGCATATAAAGGTTTTACCTCAGCGGTGTCAAACACATTTTAGATCAGGAGTGTCAGACAGCCCATTTTCATTTTGAGTGGACCAGACCAGTAAAATTAATAACCTTTAAATTTCAAAGTTTGTTTTGTTGTTGTGGCACAGAGTATAATTGATGAAAATGCAATTACTCGCGGGAATTACTCTCAACATGAAATTCAACATAAATCTCATGTTAATGATAACTTCTGTTACAAAATACAGTAAAATGTTAAAAAGAAAAAAAAAAATCACCCTGGCAACATGGTGTTGAGGCTTGTTTGATAGCGACAAGATGACTAGACAAGAAGATCTTCCATGGTAGCGTCACTAATATTTCAGCTCAGGTCTCAGCGTTGCACTGTGTCTGCTACTCTTCAGAATTTTGTTTTTGAAAAAAGTCAACGTTTCATTTTGAAATGTTTACAATTTGCTAGGTGGTTTGCTGGGATAGATTTGAGGCTTATGCTTATGTTTGACGCCACTGTTTGAGTTTATCCTCAGAAAGAACTGGTGCAGCTTCACAGAAGGCTTTCTTACTTGCAATGTTGCAATCAACTGGATTTCCTTTTAAGATTAGCTCTCGGAGCTTAGAGGCAGCTTTAAAGCAGCATTACTATTATTGAAATCACCTGGGTAAATTAATGAAAGCTTCAAGGCTAACGTTGTGCATCTTAAAATATCTATGATACACATGGATGAGTCTATACGCTGAGAAATACACTCTCTTATACCAAATGAAAAAAACGTAAGCATGAAAATAATGATTCTGCTGGGAAGTTGTTTACAGGCTTTTTCAAAATGGAAACAGCTCGCATGTGTTCATAATAAAATCTTCAATTGACTGAGGCTCAATGAGCCTCTCACACGAACGCGGCGATTCGTTTTCATACTTGAATAAAAGGCAGCAGAGCCTCGGTTAAACCAGAAGCGTCCCGCCTCACGTCACTGCCTCAGCAAATGTCCCAGGATGCACAGAGCCTTTTGGGCAAGTCAGGATATCACACAGCTCACAAAGCCGACATCAACACAGCTGTACAGTCATCGTGAGCGTCTGTGACTGTGTGCCGTATCGTTATTAGTTGTTGTTGGTTTTTTTTAGCTTTTATTTTTTGGTTTTTCGCTCCATTTTAGGTGTAGCACGTTTGTTTTTCTTCCCCTTCGGATCATTAAAATATTGCGGTCCATTACTTTGTCAGCTTCTTTGGGCTTTTAATGAAAACACACAAAGTTGTAGCAGGGAGAAACTGCAATTGCACAAAATGTAGATAATGACGACAAATGTGAGCGAAAATTAAAGGCCATCAAGCGGCTTTACGGCCAGGAGGCAACCATGTAGAAACTGTAACCTATGGCCCGGATAAAAGGACACACACACACACACACACACATAGATTAACGAGTTCACATATGGCAAACTACAACACATGAAATGTGACAATAATTCAGGGCATTTGAAACCGAGTGGAACTGCTCAGCCATGTCTACTCTTAGAGAATCAGTAATTCGGCACACTTACGCACGCACACGCACACACACACACACACACACACACACACAAATCTCAAACTACTTTGTTTTCGTTGTTGTTTTCATTATTTAAATTACACCCTTTTTTAGCTCTTACTAATGGGTGAACAACCTTTTTTTTCTTTCCACGCGCAAGATCTAAGACACACACATACGCCCCCACGCACACACTGACAAACAATGGATCGGAGTGGTCATGCATACAATAGAAGATCTGATTCAGTGTGATCTGTTGGAGGCGGACAAGAGCAAAGCTAATTTTGTCCCTTTGCGCTGCCAACACAAGTTTACAACAAGTTTAAAAAGGCTGTGTTAATTGTATGACAAGTTTTCTTCCAGGTGAGCGTGATAAAAGAAGTTCCCTTCTCCATTGCGCGCGGTCTTTATTGACAAGGCCACATCATAACAGTACATGGCTCGATGCCCATTCGAACAGCAGCGTCAATCACGGCTAAAATGGGCTCCCGGTTGGCCCGGATTTCAATGAAAGCAGGTTATGTATTTCATCACAATTAAGAACAGCGGGCCAAATCTATAAAAAAAAAAATGATGTGTGGAAAAATGTGCTCAAACTGATCTAATGGGACACACTACGATCTGACAGTTATAGATTTAGAGCAATTTCCTTGATGAAAGTGTTATTACTATATTTTAGATCCCGCAAAATACTGGGCGTTTGTACTCATAATTTAATGTAGATTGCACAGATTTAAATCATCAGTTAAAGTTTGCTTGGTTTATTATCCCATAAAACAGCGCGGGTTGTCTCAGCATTCAGCAGAAATGCTGTTGTTTTTGTTGTGATGACTGTGGTGACAGTATTTGCTGACTTTATTCTCAAGATCATTTAAATGTAATAATGAATAGTATAGCATTTTATGAGATATTTCCTTTCCATTTTTTAAATCTTCTCGCTTGTTGCTTTTTCCTTTTCCCACAGCTTTGACTTTGCAACAGGTTATCTCCCATTATTAAATTTTCTTTCTATTCATCAGTGTATTTGCAGTTCAGACACAGCTTTACCAGCCCTGTACAACAAAGTACGAGACAACATATAGGATCATTTGAAGCGAGAAATGGCCACTATTAGTTTCACTGCAGACATCTGAAACTGACGCTTTCCCCACGTCACTGCACAGTGGATTGATTCGGACACTTTTCTGTTAAATCCAGTAGTGTTGCGTACTTTTTCTCAGGTCTCATACTAGCGAGTGTGTCTAATAGGGGTTGATGTTCATGTCATCTTGTAAAAAAAAAAAAAATCAACCTTGCAGGTCAGTGTAGAAGTATTGGATCAGGAAAGTGTCACAATATACAATTCAAAACTATTAGATTGAGGACTAAGAATTCTGATTAGGACATCAAGTAATTTCTTTTCCATTTTAATATTCATGGTTTCATGAGAGATCCTGCAGGCAGTAATTTCTGTTCATATTTCTTTCTTACTGTTACCAGCCTGTCACTGCACCCATATGAATATTCACTTTGGGACGATCACATTTGTCATGCTCATGTAAAGTCACGCTCCTTTAAAGTCAACTTTGACAAGATCAGTACTTTGGGCTCATCAAAGCATCCTAATTTCCCATTATTAAAAAAGTGGGAAAACATGCTTCATTTAGCAGTTTGAACATTACTATTCCTCAGTCAATCCTGCTTTTATAACACCACTAATTAGAACTAGAACATTTTAGATTAAATGTTGTGTGTGCCTGCCACTTGCTGCCGACTAGTATCCAAAGTGTTAATGATAAAGTATCAAGAAAGTACCAGTGTTTCATACCTGAATAGTGGACAGATTATTAAAGTCTCTACCTTAAGGTATGGCAAAGCCTCACAGCGTTAAACAGGGAACATTAAACATTAAACATTGTTGTTGTTTTTTAACAAAACCCCACCCAATTTAAATTGTTAATTTTTTCCAGTTTTTTTACAATTTTGGAGAAAACTGTTTGCCAAATCATTTACAAAAGTCGTAACACGCTATTCCCGAATTTTCCACACGTTTTGATGAGCTTTTTTCGTACCTGCTCCCAGTGGTTCGGGAACTACTTAAGTGACAAAATTCTAGCGAAAGAGGAATAAAAAACAATGTCCGCCTCTTTACGAGGCATATACGCAGAACAAGTATTTCCTGAGTGGATAAACTCGTTCAACTTTAATTTACAGGTAGACTATGCAGCTTTTTTCAAATTTGAGTTGAAGAAATGTCCTCTCCCTAAACCAGCTCGGTTTGTCAGAGTTATGGAACAAGAATAAGAACGTCCTTTTTGATGTGGAGCTGCAGGCAAAAAGTCTGGGGACCTCCAAGTCCTCAGCGAAGCCCTCCACAGTGGTGTTGAAAACTCCTGGCCCCGTGCTCAGCATGAAATAACGTAATAGAGAAAAGGCAGACAATTGCTTGCCCTCTTTATTAGAATTCAAATGGTACCGTTTAAACTACTGGCAAAGCAACTGTTTAAGGGACGCTTGCTGCTGTAAAAAGGTGGCCTCACTGTTGTCTCTGTATACACAGTACAACTGAAATCCCTGAGAAATATATCTCTGAAGTAGAAATGTTAATTTATTATCAATTCAGCTCAGTCACTGCTTGAAATGCTCTTTACTCCAAACCAGGTTATTAATAGTGTCTAAAACAGATGCTTTATATCAGGGAAACATCTCATTCAAGTAAAAATCAACAAAATGTATCGTTTGTTAGTAAATATCCAAAAGTAAGATTTTATCATGGGTCAGCGTGATGATTAAAACGACACTATCGTCTTCTCTAATTGGCTCGGACAGTCGATAGAAGTGGTGAACAATTAAAAAAAAGGCTGGAGCATCATTCTGCACTGATGTGGCAAACGTGTGGCACTTCACTGTCAATTTTTCATACTCTCGTTGCATTAAGAGGCTGACGGCTCCACCGGCTCCGCTCTGTACCCTCCAGGACCACGCTATGACCACACAGGGCACCGAACATCACCCTCACTCTCTATGCAACTCCACCTCAGGACACATCCATAAGTAATGAAGATTGTGCTCATTTCTTATTTTTTTTCAAATGCCGGCCTCAGTGGTCTTGAGTGCTTTCTGTAACTCTACTTTATGAAGAACTATTAGCCACTTCGTCTGCTTGATTTATGTTTCATGGAGTTGCCTCGGCTTGTCAAAAAACCCACCATCTGCAGGGCTGGGGGAAAACGACGGCACTGAAACCAAATAATATCAGCTGCATTGCCATGAATGCGCACATGCTCCCATGCACAACTATAAGTATGTACTGAGCACAAGCAGACACACATCAATGCATGTGCAGAATCAGGGGCAGACACGGACACGTAGATGGTAATTTACAGTAGAACGTGGCCTTGATATGAGACTCGAGGAGCTATTTTAAGTGTCCCACTTAGCCAGTGAGGCAGTTAAATTCCATACATCCTTCTGTGGCACTGAGACACCAACATACATACACAATTCTCACAGCTACACACTATATACATACATATATAGTTTATCTAGCCATGCAGTGATTGATATATCTGCCTCTCATAGGACCTGCTTGCTAGAGTGGGATGCACGATGCATGTTTGTATTTTTTGTTTTGTGGTATGATTCATCACTGCTGTGGATTGTCACCGAGAAGAAATGGTTGGAACATTTTGTTATAATTAAAATACAACAATATGCATTAATAAAATGCATTAAATGGATATGGGGGCAAGGTTAGGGGCATGAACATGGCTAACATCTTTTCCATAAAAGAACACCTTTTAAGTTGTTGGGAAAAGAGTATTTGCATCATCATGAAATCACTCCCATACGTCACACGTACACTTCTTCCTGCAGGCTTTGAACTTGATTTGAACTTCCCACACTATGGTGACCTTTACATAAGAGAAATGAAAGAAGGAGAGACAGGCGGGGAGGGAAGGCTCGGAAGCAGACAAAAAGAACGAGCCGAAACAGGCAGAAATTGAATTCTCGCTAAATTCTTCAAAGTAATACAGAAAGGCAGCCAGTTAGGTAAACTGACATGGAAAACCACTGGGTAGCAAGGGGAGGAGGAAGAGGAGGAGGAGGAGGATGATAGGGGACTGGGTGACGGCTGTTTGGGGAAGGGGAGAGGAAGAAAGTGTTGATAGAAGGAGGAAGGGTGAAGAGGATAAATGTTGCTCCCAAGTGAAAACAAATGAATGACACGGGATTGGAGGAGACAGCATATGCAGGTAAACGACGAGAACAAAAATGGAGCACGGGAGGCTGAGACGGAGTGATGAAAAATGGTCAGATAACCGCAGCAAAAGAGAACAAGACAGTCTTTTTATGAGCTTGCATGTGATCGACAGAACACCTCCATCTCTTGGAGCGCTTGTATGTCATTGTTGCATCTCTTTCCTCTGCGCCTCTTTCTTTACATGCATGTCTTTATGTGTGTATCTAAGTGTGTGTGTGTGTGTGTGTGTGTGTGTGTGTGTGTGTGTGTGTGTGTGTGTGTGTGTGTGTGTGTGTGTGTGTACAGTATATTCATGTGTGATGCCCTAGAACAGTAATGTATGCCTTCTCCTCAGCTGGGTTGATCTCATTGTGTCAAACTCAGGGCTTTGACTAATCACTCTCAAATAAGAGGACTCAGCGAACAGTTGCACACACACACACACACACACACACACACACACACACACACACACACACACACACACACACACACACACACACACACACACACACACACACACACACACACACACACACAGTAACACAAGCAATCTCTGCTGTCCACCCCCGTCTTGAACTATTGCTGTCCCTGATTAACGGGGTCTCTTCTTTGCCTGTATATTTGCCTTTTGTCTATCAAGAACACACCCTTTTCACCTCGGTTTTCCTCTATGTCAGCGCCACAATGCTTTTTTGCAATTGTCTCTCTCTTCGGTTGAAAGTAGTTTTTCTGTGTCATATTTTCAATTTGGTGAATAGTGTAGAAGAGCAGTACAGTTGGTACATACAAATTTGAATTTAAGTCTATCATTTTACTGATTTTATGTGTTCTTCTGACTAGATTTTGTGTAATTTCTAACAGCCCATTGATTACTCTGATGAGCTGGTATTGTATATCTGAATATTTAGAGACAGAACATTTGTATCTTTGTGCACAAGGACTCCCTGCGTAGATTATTAATGGAGATGGATTAAACTCATCTGTGGACACAGGAAAAGTCTCCAAGGTTGACATCAGTGGGCAAAGCAATGACGACAGAACTTCAACAGGTTAATAAAGAATGTTGCACATCAGGAGAGTTAAGAGGCCTTTGTGCCTATTTACCACTGACATGATCTCAGATTTTTGTCCTGGGGTCCACAAGATAATCCAACTTTAAATCCAGCTTTTGCGTCAGTGAGAGGCATCGTCACATGTAAACTAACTAACCGAAGACTGCAGCAAGGTGACTCTGACAGACAATCCTAATATGTTCCCTGTCTCAATGCAGTGAATTTCCATTTTTACATAGGCATTAAAAATCACATTTAACCAGGAAGCCACTCAGGGCTTGGCGTTAAGATTTATTTATATGTGCCATGAAATTAAAAAACAACAACATTGTTGTGGTATACTGTAGCTTCTTATTTCTCAGAGCCTCCACAATAATGCTTACATTGGAAAAAAAAAAAGTATTTGTATAAAGTATGTATCAACTTATTCATTTATGTATCCATCCACTTATCTATTGTATACAATGCTTTATTCAACTTTAGACACTATTGACAAAGGCAAGTTGGAGAGATTGCCAGCTCATTGCATATTCATTAATTTGTATAGCTTACTTTTTATATTTATTTAGTTGGTTGAGCCAATACACACTGTAACTCTGTGAAGAAATGCTCTGCAGCAGGTGCATCTGTGTTTGTGTGTGTGTGAGAGGGAGGGTGTGTGTGCATGTGTGTGCTTTATGAGTGATTGCCGTTCGACCTTTCCGCCTGGCAACCACTCCTGGACTGCGCCCCGATCAAGATGGCAACTACTCTAAATCTGTGAGCGTGGGTCCATGTGTCTGTGTGCGTGCACGTTGTATGCACATGTGTGTGCGCTCTTGATGGATGCTACAGATCATGGCTGTTGGATTGCATTGTGGTGATCTAGCTCTGCCAACACGTATCACATTAACACACACACGCACACGCACGCACGCACGCACGCACGCACGCACGCACGCACGCACGCACGCACGCACGCACGCACGCACGCACGCACGCACGCACGCACGCACGCACGCACGCACACACACACACACACACACACCATCAACCATGAGTGGATGAATGAATGAAGGCTGAGATGATATAGAATGATTGGAAAGTGGTCCAGAGAGGGTAATTCCATTCCTCTTCCACGTTTTGTGTTTTTGGTGCATGTATGTGTGACTATTTGTTGACAAATTGCTGCTTAATATCACTGTAGTGAGAGGGATTTTCTGCACTTTGAGGACATGTGATTATCTTCAAAATATATACAGTGCATGGTGTTCAGTGACTTAACCCTGAATTTAAAAGTATTTAATCATACTAGATATGATTACAACAAGGGTTGGGCAATGCCAAAGAATGTTCTCATAAAAATAGGACGGCATGTTTGCATTTGTGCACATTATATGCATTGTGACTGGATATAGGCACACATGCAATATCTACTGGAGCAAAGGACTGATTTTCTATTATTCATTTGAGCGTAGAGAAATGTATCATGCTCTATATGTGGCTGTGTAAAACAGCCCAGCTCAATTTTATTAAATGTAGTGTCATATAAACAAATGTATCTATCTCTATATATATACATATGATGTTTCTGTTGATAATTTTTTTTAATTTATTCATAAATATCACCCCAAAAAATACACCCCCTTATTAATTTGACCTAAATGTATCAATACCATTGCATCTATGAGTTGGAAGTAACTTCAGAAAATGTACAAACAGACCTTTTTTTCACACCTTGCTCATTTGCCCATCACATCCATTTTTCTAGTTGTGTGGTATCATATGCATATCTATTGTCTAGCCTTACATTGCGTCATCTCACAGCAGGGAAGTCACGAGTGCTGCTCCTGCTGCTGCAGCTGGCTGAAGTGTACTACCCGCTGCGGCCTAACGGAGGCACTGCCAGCTATAACTTTCACGCTGCTGTTGAAGTAGAGCAGCGGAAACATCAGCAGTGTCACAGCTGGGTATTTGCAGGATTGTGTGTGCCCGTCTCTGATTTTGTGTTTTCAGCAGGCACACACAGGACAGGAAGAGAAACACAAAAATGTGAGTGACAAAGGATAGAGTTTTTGTCACAATCAGCCAGTGCAAGATGAAAAACACGATGCCCCGAGGGAAAATGTATTCAATGATTAGTTATTTAGAAAGTCATTATTTGTTTTAGCCAATGCTGTCACTGGGGGCATACATGTGGAACGTGTTGTGGCCAATTTGAGGTCAAAGAAATGGCTCTGTGACCAAGACCGTTATTAATTAAAAACAAAGTTAATCAAGAAATTGATGAGAGGCTTGGACATGTGTGTTCATTTCAGAGGTTAACCCCATGTTCAGCTACTGCATCATCCAATACGCAGCTGAATATTCTTTTATTGCATTTCTAAGGGAATAATTGAGTGATGATACAATTATATTATTTGTCTCTGATGTGAAATACAGAGAAAACGTATCGCAAAACAGCCATGTTGCAATCATCCAACAATAATACGATTTAAGTAAAAAGCACCAACGACTATCATAGCCAACACAGATATAAATGTTCACCATGTCAAAAGACAGCCCAGTTGAGGAATGTATGAAGTGTGCTGTAAAAACATACACAAACATAAAGTCAATGTTCGGATAGTGTTTATTCAGCTTTACAGCGCTGGGCAATTATCGATGCAAATCACAAGATTTTAAATCTACTGTTTAGTTTAGCATTCTGAGAATAAACCCCTGAGCACTCCTAAAAGCTAAGGTGGCTCACTTGCTCTTTAAACTTGTGTAATTTGGAGGTAAAATGATTTAGATTCCGAACGTTTGAAAACCACCCTAATCATTTTAACTCATTTTAATTGTGACATCTGATAATTTATCAATTATCTAATGTGTTTTAGCCACAACTTTAGCAACAAAGTAAAGCAAGGCAGGGTACAATATAAAGCGATGTGAACCACGTTGGAACACATGCAAACTGACGGTGGTACACCCGAAACAGGCCGTTAGTCCATCACAAGACAAACAGAGAGACAGAGAACATACACTCACATTCACACCTTTTTCTTTTACAATGTAACTGGATTTTCTTGTTTTTGGATGTAACTAGAATACCTGAAGAGAAGAAAACCTACATGGACAGGGGAAAAGACACAAACTACACAGAAAGGCCCAGCCTGAATTCGGACTCCAAGCAATGAGAAGAGATGGTGAAATACTCCACCCTCCTATGTAAGCAGTGCTTTTGTAATCACACACCTTGACACGAGGGTGGGGAAACGTCTCAGTGTTGGATGGGTGGTGAATAAGAACACTGATTCACTTGTATTACCGTTGACTTGTCTATTTCATTAGAGAGTTAAGATACTTGGAGCTCTAGGATTATGGCAAATGTATTTTATTTTTAAGGATTGCACGCATGACTCACAAAGTGTAAGTTGAATGAATATGGAAATCATGGAGGAGCTCAATAAGCTACAGTAAAACCTGATGAACTACTGCGACTAAACAGGCTTTGGCAGTTCAATAGGCAAAATATAGAGAAAGGTTTCCTGTTCCTGTATGTGTATAAATATGCGTTAATACGCGTGGCTTAATATGCATCTTTTTATTCTCCATTTACATGCGGGTCCATGTGTGTTTCAGTGTGTTGTGAGTTATTTGGGCACAGAGCTTGGATTTAGCATCAAAGGCCCATTCACAGTGAAGTGGCGGAGGCAGTCTCTCTGCCTGCCACCAGCTCTAATTAGTCATTCACACTGGTTATCGCCAATCAGCATCTTCTTTTAGCTCTCAAGAGCTAACTGCACACACAGCCACGCACACACACAAACAAACATGCACAAACTCTCAGAAGCCAGCTTGCATCCTCCCTGCAGATAAAGCCAAGACGGCTACCGGCACCGAGGGCATATCACAACAAAACAGCCTGGGAAAATACGGTCTGAAGCATGTCCAAACATAAAGGCATTCAATCATAGAGTATAATACGGAGCGCATGAGTGTAAATGAAATCGACAGGAGAACAGGAAGCAGAGAAAGTTGCTTGCAGCACATGATGTGCTTCTCCACAGGTCTGAAATAGTCGTGAGATGAACAGGTTTTGTTGTTTTATCTTGTGTTCTATATTTGGAGAAAAAAAAGTACATTAAATAAATGTTGTTGTTTTCTTTTCCAAATCCAGAGAAGCCAAAGCTGTTATGGGATTCACATCAAATTTAACAAGAAACAAGGTGACATATCCACAAATTTTCTCCTTAAATGTTAGTAATGATATCTGTCGGGCCTCTTAAATCATGACTAATAATTTAATTTGAAGTGCCTCCTTGGCTGTTGTTTACTTTCTTTAATCTCAAGTTATTTGAGTCCCTCTACACTTAACATCTAAATCATTACTTTACAGCAAAACTTTCATTCATTAATATAGACCTTCAAATTAGATCTTAATGAAATTCTGAGCACAAAACGCAACTCTTCACATTTCTCAATTGGAAACAAAAACATCTTGACATTCACAAGGATGAACTGTTCCATGGCCTGTTGATATATAAAGCGACGGCCTGTCATTTATGCTCTATGATAAATATGCATACAGATCAGCCATCCGTCAGTTCTTTCAATTCGTTAGGTTTTTGTTATTTCTGTCTTCTGGAAGTGTATAGATATGAACCAAAGGCTGCAGTACCCCTGGATGTCATGGGGGCTTTGAGATTAGAAGTGAATAACAGATATAGTGATTGCTTCTGAAGATCGATGGTGTGCAGCTACTATCAATATTCACCACTGACATGTGTTGAGGTGTTTAAAATACACCTCATGGCCCACAACCGCCCGGGATTATTCTTCCTTCTTAGTTCCCGTTTACACGCAACATTTTCATTTGAAAATGGGAAACTTTTGCCGTGTTTTAGGTGACATCGACGCTCAGAGAGTCATTGAGAGTCACCTGTAATAGCAGTCCAACTTTGTCGTCTACAAATGTAGGTGTACCGCAATTGTCAATGTTTATAGTGTATTGTTCTCTGCGCATGTGTGTCTACTTTCATTACAGAAACAAACAACAGCACCCACTAGTGGCCTTCCGAGGAAACAACATCTATTCAGAGTTTCTGCCATTTCCATGTAAAAGGACATTGTATTCAAAATGTTGCAGTGTAAATGCAAAACTTTGTGAAACAAAAACGCAAAAACGATGGACTTTCACTTGAAACGTTGCCAAGAGGCCTCAATGTCACCATTGGTATTCCTTTCTCTGCATATAATATTTACTTTTCTTTCTCTGTAAAAAAAAGCAAGTCCAATTTACTTCTTGGTATTTGGATAGTATTTTATTTCAGAGTGGCACCCTCTTGTGAATTGATTGCTCATTACACATTTAACACCATCGGAAGTGCACATACCTGTTTTCTTGTTTGTGTGGTGAGTAAATGAGCTCTAATTCCCTTCAGCACAGCCCCCAAGTCTGTATGGTGAGAGGTAAAAACGACCTGCTGTTAAAAAGAGAGCAACCTACTAAACGACTCATCTGGACACAAAGATATATATGACAATACGCATTACATTTTCATTCCTCTACCAACTTCTTTCATCTGCTGATAATTTTTCTCCTCCTTTGCCCTCTGTTTATTCAGTTAGGAGAGTCCATCTGTGCAAAGTCTGGTTTAGAAATTGATGGAAGGAGCTTGTGTGTGATACAGAGGCAACGAGAAGAGAAAAACTAACAAAAGAATAAAATGGACAGACATTTATGCTTTGTTGTCGTTCATAACCAAAAAAACAGCTCCATGATGCACCTACAAAGAATCACATTTATACTTCATAAGCATTCTAAATTTTAATGTGGAAAATCAACTAAAAAAAGATGACCCTGACGGGAGAGCTATCTAGTAAAGAGTCGCACGTACACACACACACACGCACACGCACACGCACACGCACACGCACACGCACACGCACACACACACACACACACACACACACGCATCAATCAGGGTACTCACTCG
The DNA here is from genome assembly GCF_963383615.2 of Lipophrys pholis. Taxonomy (NCBI): domain Eukaryota; kingdom Metazoa; phylum Chordata; class Actinopteri; order Blenniiformes; family Blenniidae; genus Lipophrys; species Lipophrys pholis. The sequence goes on from NC_137647.1 coordinate 11,816,792, forward strand.
GGAGGTAGTGCCTGGTCAGATCATCTTTTCCAGGTCAGTGTCCACTGCAGCCACCGAAAAGGACATCAACGGTGAGCATGTGCACTTGCACTCATGATGTGAAATACTTGTGATCTGATAAATATTTGTTCTCTGAATTCTGAACTGCAAGTTTGAAAATATTTCTCTGTGTTTTGTACCTTAATGGTTCAGAATTCAGCTTCTATTTCTCTCTCTCTCCCTCCCTCTCTGTCTTTCTAATATATCTATTTATGTGCTTTTTTTTTTTTTTTTCCCTTTTTCTCTCACCTTCCTCCTTCCCCTCGTTCCCATCCATTCCTAACACCCACGCCAGCATTTTGCGTCACCAAGCATCAAGAACACTTTGTCACATTAGTTAGCTGGGGGAGGTAGAGAGTGTTGACCTTCCTCAAGACAAAGGCTTTCTGCATCTTAAACAGTGTTTCGAAAAGAGAAGAGAAAAAAAAGAAAAGCTCAAACCTGCAGATGGTCGTTCCCGGCTTATACGGAGAGCTATTATCATGTTAGGACCCACTGTCACTGCTGTCACTACTCAACGCACTCACACACACACAACTACTGAAATTCAAATTGGCAACGAGGAGGGGCTTTCATCGAGACTATGCATTTGAAGGAATATTCCACGCTGCAGTGTTTGGATTTGATAAAGTTGGAGGACAAATAGCAAAGGTAAGTAAAGGGGATAGATCCATGGACAGTTTGAATACACAAGACATTTTATTATTCAGTCTGTAATGGCCACAGCTACTTCAGCGTCACATCTCCAAGCATAACCGCCCACTCATTGTCCTCCACACTTTCTGTTTTATCCGCTCCATCGTGCCTTGTTGAGCCACCTCGCTGCCCCATCGTGACTACCCCTGTGAGTAATCCCTCCAATGATGCCATGTCTCAGCAGCATCTAGGTTGGTGCAGGTCAGTCAGAGGCCAGTGGGCCTCCACTGGCTTCTCCAGCTCACAGATTTTAAGTTAACTTAACTCAGTTCGGAGTTCTGTCTGGGTGTGGCAGCTTCGAGCCTATATTGCATTAAGATGTACAACTATTAGCAGAGAAGGCATAAAAATGTTAAACCTGAAATAAATTTGGTTTGTTACTGAAAGGCCTCTGCATATCAAAAGAAAATGAAAGTGAAAGTGTCCTGCATACAAATTAAAGAAAGTTCACAACCTTCAATATTTCTTTGTGCAAACTTCAAATTCACTCAGTTTTGGTTTAGTCTGTGTCATTTTTACCTCCTAATAAAGTAACGCTAATCCAACCTAAATAAGTCAGCCTGGTGAATAAACCCAGTCACATGTGTCTGTCGCTCAGTTGGCGGATTGGGTTGTTTTCTAATTGTAAGGTTGTCGGTTTGATCCCTTGCCATGTCCTTATGTTGGTGTATCCTTGAATAAGGCACTGTATCCCTTTTGCTCCCATTGGTGGGCGAGCACCTTGCAGGGCAGCCATCACCATAGGTGTCTGATTATATATATGTGTAGTGTAAAACTGTACTGTAGAGGTAAAAACGTACTGTATATTTACATTGACATGTTCACCGCTGTTTTCTTTACATTATGAGAGACTGTTGAAGCTCAGGGCCTTTATGAACAAACTAAAGATTGAGTGCAGAGTGTTGGGGTCAGCGTGAGATCAGAATATGCAAATTACCCTAGTGGTAGGCTACCGGAAGGTTCTACCCTGTCAGAGGTAATTTACATATAAACGAATCGCCAAACAGAAGTAAATTGTTATTTACGGGTTGACAATTACTGATCACTAGCGGTAGGCCACCAAAGTAATGGATTACTGGAGTAATAGATTACTAAGGTAATGTACCAAGTGTAAGTTATGCAAAGCTATAAAGGTTGATTGGAGTAAATAGTCAGTTATCGGCCAACAGCTTTGAGCTAAAAAGGGTCGCCTGACGGGAGGAACCTCCACGGGGTCCAATCGCGAAGGCGGTCCACCAGTGGCACGACCGGTCAACAGGCGTGACGGGTCACTCCTTTGTTGACAACTGCGGGTCAGTGGCGTGACCTACCGAAGCGCCTGTGGACCCACAGGAGGCGACTCGCTGGAGTAACCGGGGAAAAGCTCAAGCTGCGAAGGCGTCACAAATGGCTATTGACCTATCAATGAACAACGGTACTTGATTACGAGTGATGATTAAATTACGGAGAGCAACCTATGATTCAAGTTATCAATGAAACAAACCTGCGATTTGTAAGTCAATAACTGAGGGGAGGCTGAATTACTTCGGTGGAGTGGACCACCGAAGGTGATCTGCAAGTAATTTAGAATGGATTGTTAATCAAACAAGTTTGGTTATTTATCTAATAACAATCGGGAGTAATCAAGGAGGAGTTGGAATTAATTAAGTAAAGTCGGGGTTTACTAATTAAATACAATGAGTTATTTGAATGAGCTAAACCATTGAAATTGAATTAAATGCAGTTAGGATTATTAATTGGATAAACTTGCGCTTTATGAATTAATAATACTGGATAATTGGATGCTGAGATGCACGAAAACCACTTAAAAATGATTAAAAGCACTCTTGAGTATTAATTGAATAAATTGACTAATTTATTAATTAATAAAGCATACAAATTATCTATCTGCAACAAAAATAAATGAACAATAGCTTAGAGACAATTCAAGTTGTGATTAGGTTAACTGGGTAACAGATCAATCAATAATAGTGCGGGTAATTAACCACAGAAAATGCGATGAAACACTTAAAATTATTTAAAAGCAATGCGGGTTATTCCCGTGGAAAACCTGCATTCATTCGCCAACGCCTCCTAGGTGTGTTAAATTACCCAAAGCGTTAAAATCATTGAAATTGATTTAAACCATTCAACTATTAATCAATTGAATATTACCGTTACTTAATCAAAGTCGGGGCACCAGCTGAAGTTAGGGTCTTAAACGAAACATCAGTCTTAAAAAAAGAAAGTTCAATTAAAATGTTTAAATTATTATTTCTGATTGAAATGATAATCGCAATTTAACTGAAGCAGGAAAGGAAGGCTGTAAATCCGAGCACTGACTGTTACAACCAGCAGTTGTCGCTGAAAAGCACACAAAAACCACCAAGAATCGTTCAATTCAACTATTAAGTGTTTATTAACAAACGTCTATTCCTAAATCATCAATCTATGAATCACATCTAATCAATAAACATCAAGCAAGATCTCATAAAACAACACAATACAAAACAAAGCCAGCTAATAAAGTGTGTGTGTGTGTGTGTGAGTGTGTGTGTGTGTGTGTGTGTGTGTTCGAGTGTGGGGAAGCGATGTGTGTGAGTGGGTGTGTGTGTGTTCGAGTGTGGGGAGCGATGTGTGTGTGTGTGTGTGCGGGTTTGTGGAGCGAAAGGGGCGTGACTTGGTGAGAGGGTAATGACCACGAACGTCCACCAGAGGGAGGTAGACGTCGGCGGTCCGGTGTAATCGCCCGATCTGGCCACTAGGTGCGCGTCGGCGCGCGGGGCAGTTGTGATGACTTAATGCAACCACCAGATGGCGGTACGAGCGGTTGCAATTACCCACGCGACTACCAGAGGGCGCCAAACGGCTCGGCGACCCGGCGAGGAAATCGATGTGATTACCCACCCGGTCACCAGAGGCGCTCGGCGTGCTCTGCCTGGGATAGCGTGACGTCACTGAGCTCCGCACGGGCCGTAGCCGTCGGGAGCGCGCCGGATTCCTTGTGGCCGAGAAATCCGAGCCGCAGTGAACTACACACGGTCCCAGGGACGCACTGAAAGGAGGCGCTTGGAGGCAGCGGCGGCCGTACCGTGCGCTGGTTAGTGAACAGGGAAACAGAGGAGAAGAGGAGAGAGAGAGAGGAGAGAGGAGGGGGTGTCTGACTGTGTACACTGACGCGACCGCCTCAGCTTACACGTACAGAGTCCAAAAACGGCTGTTCAGGCAGATATGGACTCTGGGAGCAGAAGCGTGAGCTGAGGATGAGGAGGCTCGCGCGTGCGTGCGATGATTCGCGTGGATGGCCGTCCACGCGTAGACACAAAAGTACTCAGAAACAGGGATCGGCGTCCCAAAGTTACAAGTACCAACAATAAACACACAGCAATAATAATATCACGTTATTCTAATTCCTGCCCAGACTCTAAGCCTTACTTGGTTGGACGAGGGGGAAACGTGCTTCCGTGGCCAGGTGAAATCCGTCGATTTGTGGCCGCGGGCGGTTCTCTGGCGTCCCAGAAAATAGAGACCTGACGTGGACTACGGAGGGGAAACCCGTAGTGTGATCCGAGGGGCGATCAGCAGCTTCTTGCGATGAGGGGGGGAGTGAAGAAGCGATGCTCAGGTCGGTCTGCAGACGAGCGTGCGGTTGCAGCGCGCGCTCGGGGTCCGGAGGATGCAAACGAAAAAAGGGAAGAAAAAAAGAAGGGGAAACCAAAAATAAAGGGAATTCCCGCTTTTCTTGAGCTCGTCCAGCGAGGTGAAGAAAATTCAGGCCCGGTCCAGGTGCGTTAACACGAGGCGCTTTGTCTCCTTACGAAAAGGTGCGTCTGGGTTGACGCGATTTCGTTTTGGAAGAGGCTGGATCTCTTCCCGGGCCTGAATTTATACCGTTATGATGTCTTCCGGGCTCCCCGCGGCGTTGGCCGTGGTTCAGCCAATCCACGCGGGGTTGGCTTGCGCGTCACCGGGCCGGTGACCCGGTGATGACGGGATTTTGGGTCCCCCTGCCGTCGAGCTGCAGTGCCGCAGCTAGAGGAGGGGGGACCCGGGGGCCCCCCAGGGGGGGGTCATGTGATCAATGGCGAATTTTCCAGGGTTGAGCACATGGTTTCTTTGTTCTCAAAGAAACGTGGCTCACCCCCCTCCTCGCCCCCCCCCCCCTTCCTCATGAGGGTGAGTGAACAAAGGATTTTGGCTCCAACATCCCCCCTTTGTTCCGAAGAGTGGGATGCAGGTCACAGTCTTTGGAGCAAACCTGGGCCGAACAATCCATAGAATCTGTGAACGTCCCCATGTCCTGTGAAACATACTGTCCTTCTCTGTCCACCAGTTCACATGTGAGGTTATTTCCTGAGCAGGCTGGGCTAGTCTGGGCAGGCTAAGGCTAGTCTGGGCAGACTTACTATTTCTATTCTAACTATCTAAGCACACATACATTTCATTTCTTAAGGGTCGTCACCAGTGAACATGAAAGAGGTAGGAAAGGGACAGGAGAGTGAGAAATAGGAAGGGAACGGGTGGTTAGGAAAAGGGTTAGTAGGCCGTGCCTTCACCTCTTGGTTGGGTGAGGGCTGGCCTATTGTGTGTTTGTGGATGGGCCCACAAAACGTGGCGAGACCAGGGTCAGGGAATCCAGTCGGGCCTGTAGTTTCTGGATGTACTTGTACATCGCGTACGCCACTACGGCCGTGATGATCCAGCCACTGAGCAACATTCCGAGCGCTGCCATGCTGATGGGATGGTCTTGGTATGGGTGTCCACCTGCCCGCCTAGGGAAAGTGGCTGAGAGCCCTGTGGGCTTTAAATTGAATTTAATCAATTTGGTTCCCTCAGCCAGAAGCTGGCTTTGGAGGGTGGCATCAATTGTGAAATTGTGCCCGACGAATGCATCCATCATCTCAATCTCCACCTCGTGTCGGTCGGCATCGAGATGATGGAGGATTATGTCGTCAATGTGTACTGTAGCCCCTGGTGGGACATTGAGGAATATTGTTTGATTGGGCAGGGTGAGCTTGGTGGCTATATCATGGCGGTCGTAGGACATGGTCGCTTCAGAATGAGGTGTGTTGACGAGCCATCGACTACCTGCTCTCTCTACTCTGGTCTCGGTTCCTTCATCTTTGATGGACAAACTACCTTGACATTTCTGCTCCGGGGCGTCTGCCCTCAGCCCACATAGATAGTTGGTGACATCTCTAATGAAAGGGTTGCTGGGACAGATCCAGTGAATGTCTTTGGTGTTTGTGCACATGCTGAGATTGGGGACCAGGTAGAGTGAGGGGTTGTCGTCGTGGTAGGCGAGTGTGGGTGGCGTTCGGAGGTGTACGTGTGTGTTACCCTCCCAGAATCCCACATTCAATACGGTTTTTAAACGGTACACATTCTGCTTTTCAATGATTGGTAGGTTTAGGATAAATCCTAACTCTAGGTTCTGTGGGTTCACAGAGATCGGAATAGCACTGCCGAGACTATATGCCAGATGTACCTGTGAAGGTTGTACAACAGTGGTGGTAGTGGTCTTGAGAATCTGTTCAACCAGTGTTAGTGGAACTAAGTACGTGGGGATCTTCCCGGTACTGAGGCTACTCACGGAGGAACTGACTTCTCTAAGGAGATCTTGCATAAGATCCCTGACTATTCGCACATACGTTATGTCCTCACTGACGATACTTGACAAGGTTGTTAAGGCATGCAAGGTGTTATTGATTAAAGCAGAATGCAAGTTTACAGTGAGTATGGTTCCCTGAACCGTTTTGGTCAAGCCTTGTAACTGTTCACTCTGTATTAGGAGTCTCTGTTGGATTTCCGGCATTTCTTCTTCGAGTTCCCCGACATGTCTCTGAAGGGCCTTCAGGCTGACCGAGTTGGCTGCGGAGAGGCCAATCGAGAACAGCGAGCCGATGCCTGCTGCTGCGGAGAGCAGTGCACCGAGGAACCGCTTGGGTCGCTTACCGTCGCTGAGGTCTTTCTCAGTGACCATGAATTTGTCCAACTGTTCAAGCATGTGAACCGTTGCCTGTCTCGCAAGCTCGGCGAAGGTGGCTGAACACATTAGGCTTATTTCGGACCCGGAATCTAACAGCGCGAGGGCGTTTACACATCCTCCCACCACCACGGATGTGTAGATGCGGTTGGCGTTCTCTCGGTGCACGAGATTGCCTAAGAAAGTCAGGAACGGCAAATCGGTGGACTGGGAAGCTGTCGTTCTTGAACGTTCTCCCGCCTCACCTGTTTCTCCCCCCCACCCGACAAGGTAAACCTTGTTTGTGGTGGGTCGGGGCCGCCGCTCTAGTCAGGAGGGAGGGGGCCTACGTCCCCGTCCCCTTGAGGGGGGGTGGCGCCCCCTTTGGTTGGACAGGTCCAAGTTCTGTACAGCCTCTTTGATGCAGGTTTGAACCCACTGCTGTAGCTCAGTCTTTAACTGGTCAGCTCTGTAGCGACCGTGGTCCCTTTCCGAACCTTTCATTTTCCACTTTGAATTCGGGTCGGGCCCTTTCTTCGGTTGGAAGTTTTGTTCTGACCTGGCCCATTTTCCACCCTTTTGATTTGGTTGTGCGCCTTTCTGCTCAGACGGAGAGGGTGTACCAGACCCTCCTCCAGCATTCGTTCTGGGTGTCGGCAACTCATCGCCCTCAAGCCTCAAATCCGTGTTTTCCCTTGGCTCCATTTCCAGGACCCTCTGGTCAATGTCAGGCTTCTTACCCGGGCATTGACGCAATTCCCACACCATCTGCGCGTGCTGGCGCAGTTCCTTCATGGTGGGTTTGGCGGTCCTGCAAAATAGAGCCACATCGAACCTCCCACTGTCGTGGAGGTTGTTGACAAACAGAGACTTGAAGGCGTGATCTTCCTCCAACCCCGGTGCATTGCGGCCTTGGAAGTAGGCCACTCGTAGGCGCCTGTAATACTCCTTTGGAGGTTCAGACTTCCGTTGGGTGATCGCGAATGCACCAAACGTTGCCGAAGCAGGGTCATTGTACAATGAATACTCTTCCCGGAGAGCCTGGCAGAGGGTGGAGTACCGGTCTCGGGTGTCTGGCGGCAGGGATTCCATGAAAACATGGACTGTTCTGGACGTTGTTTTCCAGAGAAGCTTTAGCTTCTCCCGCATGGAAGGACGTGCGATGTCGAGGAGGCAGCGTTCAACCTCACGGAGGTAGTCCTCGATACTCGCGTCCTTGTTGCTCGGGTCAAAGCGTTCGATGTCCTTTGCGAGGGATTCGAGCTGGCGGGTCCGGACATCCCACCCCCTCACGGGACTGGGGCCGTCAGAGTCCTCTGACGACAGTTCCCCGTGGACTGCTGTCTGACGCGGGTCGGGGCCGCTAGGGCCATACAAGGGAGGTCTACTGGGGTGTAGAGGCACCCTCCTGGACCCCTGCTCCCGACTGCTAGCGTCGCGTGGGGGCTGCAGATGGGAAGGAGTGGCGGAGTCGTCGAAGCGCACCGTGCTGCGGCTGCGCGTGGGCTGAAAAGAATCACCATCTAAGCTATATGAGGCGTCATACCTCTGCGTTGTGGCGCATGAGGAGTCGATAGTGCCAGACCTCTCTGGCGAAGCCAGATTACGACGACCCCAATTAGGGTCACGTTGCGCACCTAGGGTGGCAGTGTAAAGCTGGTGTCGGAGATTTTCTTCCCTCTCCATGCCCATCGCGATTAGCGACTGAGCTTCTTCTAGGTTTTCCTTTAACTCCTGGATCTGAGGCTCACTCTCTAGTGTGCACTCATCGACCTTCGTCTCCTTATGAGGAGGCAGAGCCCGTTGCTTCTCGGGCTCTGAAGGCTGATCCTCGTCCTTGGAGGCGTCCAGCTCCTGTCGGAGGCGAGCGTTGTCCTTGGATAGCCTCTGGTTGTCCAGACGCAGCCGATCCGTACGCTCCTCCGCCTCCTTTGACTGTAGCTCTGCTCTACGCTGGTAGAGCAGGCTGATCTGGCCCAGGACGTCCGGCACTGTACGTGCCGGCTTGTCCCCTGGGTTGTTGACAAAACTTACCAGCTCTCGGATCTTTTCTTCGCAAATCTCAACGCTGTAGCGTTCGAGATTTGCTTTCTCCTCCAAGGAGAGACGGACGAGGTGGGACACCACGTCTCGTATGGCCGGCTCAGTTAGCACCGGCGGAGCCTCGGCTCCCTGTGCCCGGGAACTCTTACCCTCCATTGAGTGGTTGAGATTTACGCCCGAAGTCAACAACGTTAGCTGTGGTTAACGGCAAATTAGCTTTGCTACTGCACAGGTAACGGCTGTACCTGTGTCTTACAAACCTCTCGGTTTCGTTAATTGCTCGAGCTGCACCCTATCCAAGTTAGTCAGATGCGTCTAACACCTTGGCGAGCAATATTGTTAGTGTCTATTAATCGTAGTCAGAAATCTTAACACAGCGTGTTAATCATGCGTAGAATGCAGGGACAGCAAGGCACTAACCACTTCACAACTGATTTCACACCACAAGTGACTTTGTTCGACAGTGCTGAAAAAGTGTATCTTGAAAACCAATTCTGGGAGAATAAAGTTAACGGCTACACCTTAAGTGAACGATTCAGGATTATTTTGTGCAGTTATTCGTAACAATGCTGGTTTACAACACCCTCACACGGGGCACCATTATGTTGGGGTCAGCGTGAGATCAGAATATGCAAATTACCCTAGTGGTAGGCTACCGGAAGGTTCTACCCTGTCAGAGGTAATTTACATATAAACGAATCGCCAAACAGAAGTAAATTGTTATTTACGGGTTGACAATTACTGATCACTAGCGGTAGGCCACCAAAGTAATGGATTACTGGAGTAATAGATTACTAAGGTAATGTACCAAGTGTAAGTTATGCAAAGCTATAAAGGTTGATTGGAGTAAATAGTCAGTTATCGGCCAACAGCTTTGAGCTAAAAAGGGTCGCCTGACGGGAGGAACCTCCACGGGGTCCAATCGCGAAGGCGGTCCACCAGTGGCACGACCGGTCAACAGGCGTGACGGGTCACTCCTTTGTTGACAACTGCGGGTCAGTGGCGTGACCTACCGAAGCGCCTGTGGACCCACAGGAGGCGACTCGCTGGAGTAACCGGGGAAAAGCTCAAGCTGCGAAGGCGTCACAAATGGCTATTGACCTATCAATGAACAACGGTACTTGATTACGAGTGATGATTAAATTACGGAGAGCAACCTATGATTCAAGTTATCAATGAAACAAACCTGCGATTTGTAAGTCAATAACTGAGGGGAGGCTGAATTACTTCGGTGGAGTGGACCACCGAAGGTGATCTGCAAGTAATTTAGAATGGATTGTTAATCAAACAAGTTTGGTTATTTATCTAATAACAATCGGGAGTAATCAAGGAGGAGTTGGAATTAATTAAGTAAAGTCGGGGTTTACTAATTAAATACAATGAGTTATTTGAATGAGCTAAACCATTGAAATTGAATTAAATGCAGTTAGGATTATTAATTGGATAAACTTGCGCTTTATGAATTAATAATACTGGATAATTGGATGCTGAGATGCACGAAAACCACTTAAAAATGATTAAAAGCACTCTTGAGTATTAATTGAATAAATTGACTAATTTATTAATTAATAAAGCATACAAATTATCTATCTGCAACAAAAATAAATGAACAATAGCTTAGAGACAATTCAAGTTGTGATTAGGTTAACTGGGTAACAGATCAATCAATAATAGTGCGGGTAATTAACCACAGAAAATGCGATGAAACACTTAAAATTATTTAAAAGCAATGCGGGTTATTCCCGTGGAAAACCTGCATTCATTCGCCAACGCCTCCTAGGTGTGTTAAATTACCCAAAGCGTTAAAATCATTGAAATTGATTTAAACCATTCAACTATTAATCAATTGAATATTACCGTTACTTAATCAAAGTCGGGGCACCAGCTGAAGTTAGGGTCTTAAACGAAACATCAGTCTTAAAAAAAGAAAGTTCAATTAAAATGTTTAAATTATTATTTCTGATTGAAATGATAATCGCAATTTAACTGAAGCAGGAAAGGAAGGCTGTAAATCCGAGCACTGACTGTTACAACCAGCAGTTGTCGCTGAAAAGCACACAAAAACCACCAAGAATCGTTCAATTCAACTATTAAGTGTTTATTAACAAACGTCTATTCCTAAATCATCAATCTATGAATCACATCTAATCAATAAACATCAAGCAAGATCTCATAAAACAACACAATACAAAACAAAGCCAGCTAATAAAGTGTGTGTGTGTGTGTGTGAGTGTGTGTGTGTGTGTGTGTGTGTGTTCGAGTGTGGGGAAGCGATGTGTGTGAGTGGGTGTGTGTGTGTTCGAGTGTGGGGAGCGATGTGTGTGTGTGTGTGTGCGGGTTTGTGGAGCGAAAGGGGCGTGACTTGGTGAGAGGGTAATGACCACGAACGTCCACCAGAGGGAGGTAGACGTCGGCGGTCCGGTGTAATCGCCCGATCTGGCCACTAGGTGCGCGTCGGCGCGCGGGGCAGTTGTGATGACTTAATGCAACCACCAGATGGCGGTACGAGCGGTTGCAATTACCCACGCGACTACCAGAGGGCGCCAAACGGCTCGGCGACCCGGCGAGGAAATCGATGTGATTACCCACCCGGTCACCAGAGGCGCTCGGCGTGCTCTGCCTGGGATAGCGTGACGTCACTGAGCTCCGCACGGGCCGTAGCCGTCGGGAGCGCGCCGGATTCCTTGTGGCCGAGAAATCCGAGCCGCAGTGAACTACACACGGTCCCAGGGACGCACTGAAAGGAGGCGCTTGGAGGCAGCGGCGGCCGTACCGTGCGCTGGTTAGTGAACAGGGAAACAGAGGAGAAGAGGAGAGAGAGAGAGGAGAGAGGAGGGGGTGTCTGACTGTGTACACTGACGCGACCGCCTCAGCTTACACGTACAGAGTCCAAAAACGGCTGTTCAGGCAGATATGGACTCTGGGAGCAGAAGCGTGAGCTGAGGATGAGGAGGCTCGCGCGTGCGTGCGATGATTCGCGTGGATGGCCGTCCACGCGTAGACACAAAAGTACTCAGAAACAGGGATCGGCGTCCCAAAGTTACAAGTACCAACAATAAACACACAGCAATAATAATATCACGTTATTCTAATTCCTGCCCAGACTCTAAGCCTTACTTGGTTGGACGAGGGGGAAACGTGCTTCCGTGGCCAGGTGAAATCCGTCGATTTGTGGCCGCGGGCGGTTCTCTGGCGTCCCAGAAAATAGAGACCTGACGTGGACTACGGAGGGGAAACCCGTAGTGTGATCCGAGGGGCGATCAGCAGCTTCTTGCGATGAGGGGGGGAGTGAAGAAGCGATGCTCAGGTCGGTCTGCAGACGAGCGTGCGGTTGCAGCGCGCGCTCGGGGTCCGGAGGATGCAAACGAAAAAAGGGAAGAAAAAAAGAAGGGGAAACCAAAAATAAAGGGAATTCCCGCTTTTCTTGAGCTCGTCCAGCGAGGTGAAGAAAATTCAGGCCCGGTCCAGGTGCGTTAACACGAGGCGCTTTGTCTCCTTACGAAAAGGTGCGTCTGGGTTGACGCGATTTCGTTTTGGAAGAGGCTGGATCTCTTCCCGGGCCTGAATTTATACCGTTATGATGTCTTCCGGGCTCCCCGCGGCGTTGGCCGTGGTTCAGCCAATCCACGCGGGGTTGGCTTGCGCGTCACCGGGCCGGTGACCCGGTGATGACGGGATTTTGGGTCCCCCTGCCGTCGAGCTGCAGTGCCGCAGCTAGAGGAGGGGGGACCCGGGGGCCCCCCAGGGGGGGGTCATGTGATCAATGGCGAATTTTCCAGGGTTGAGCACATGGTTTCTTTGTTCTCAAAGAAACGTGGCTCACCCCCCTCCTCGCCCCCCCCCCCTTCCTCATGAGGGTGAGTGAACAAAGGATTTTGGCTCCAACAGAGTGAAGCTTTTCGAAGTCATGGCACATTTGGACAGTGTGAGTCCATAGGATTGTTTGGCTTCCCAAAATGATAAATCTGGCCTGGAAAACTACTCATGCTTTTGTAGCAGCTGAGACAAGTTTCTGAAATGCTCTCAATCGCCACTGACTTCCTTTCCCCGGGGCTGTTATTTCTTTATATTTGGACTATTGTGCCATTCAGAGCACGCATCATCTACACTTTTTTTCTTTCACATGTTCTGCAACTGCTTTTATATTATCTAATTTGGGAAAATGGACAAAACAAGTCATACGCCCTTAAAAAAAAGTAACTTCCACATGACTCTACCTGTATTAACACTAAAACAGCAAGGAATGTTTTTTACCAGCAAACATGGCAAAAAGCAAATGGACTGCCGCGCTAACTCCATATCCTCACTGTGGTACTTGACCAAATGAGGATTCCTTGAGCTGCCAAGCTGCATTGCGGCATGTATGGGTGGTGGCAGTTAGTATGAACTGGAGTGACTATGCAAACACACATTGTCTCTATTAGCGTGTTCCAAACTGGGGCTCCTGATGCGTCAGAAAAGTTTGCTTCCAACACAGCCTCCGACCCTAACCGCTGAGATAAATAACAGAGAAATATCCTGCTAAGTGTTTGAAAGTGACTGCAGCTTCAAGTTCCTGTCAATGGCCCCACTGCTAATACACACAACCTCCTGGTTGTAATTGGTATTCTGTTTTCGGTAAGTGTGTGCGTGTGTGTGTGTCTCTGTGTGTGAACCTCAGTCGGACATTGAATACCAATCTTAACATTCCCAGTTTGTTCTGCATGGCTTTTATCCTTTCCTGTCCCAGTGTGACCGGCCTCTTAGGAGCAGCAGCCCTGTCTGTCAGTGTTATCTTTGACACAGAGACTCTAGATACCCTTTAGGGGTCCTTCAGGAGGGTCCACAGGGTGTCATGAAAAATTTCACTTCACTGGATGGTATCTTGTCTCTGGCTATGCCAGTGGTCTCACTATTGTTACCTCAATGTTTTCATGCATTATGTATTATATGTTCTCCTCAGAAAAAAAAATTCCCATCTGAAGCAATACAGGTCTATTAGGATGTCTGCAGAGGTGATCGATTTAGCTTGTTTGAGAAAGCACATTGGCGATGTTTGATTTTTGCTATGCAGTTTTGGATAAAACCAAAAGATTCCCATATAAGGTCTCTTCCGTTAACTGTGATTAAAATCCTAAGCAATTTGTAGTCGTGCAATACACTCACAGAAAATTGCATTCAATGTATGTTTTAATGGATAATTTTAAACTCCTCCCATTTGTTTTTATTATGATTTGCTCCCCCCCCAAAAAATCACACCGAGCAAAGACATCATCACCCTGACCTGCACATCCTTCATGCTGCTGCACCCACCACAGGAGGCCAGCCCCACACTGTGAAAAACACCCATGTGATTGCAATATCTGGAATTTCATCATCTGCTTGATTGTGTTTCCACGTGCACAGTTTACTCTGATTATTAACTGATATCCTGGTTATAGTCCCATTTTGGTTTAGCTATTTATATTCCGTTTTTATATCTTTCTCATGAATAAATCTGAATATCCAAGTTGTGCAATAAAAAAAAAGAAGAAGAACAGGGTAATGAAGCAGCCTTCACCAGCACTATTGTCACAATTTTACAAATGATAGCATACTGGATAAGGAGCTCGAGCTGATGTTTACAGACCGCAGGTCAACTGCAACGCCACAATGAATTAAATGGATTTTGTAACGTCCTGAACATAAGAGAACAAGCTATATGGAGCCCCTCTTTAAACCTGTCATCAGTTTTTCCACTGTCTCTGTCTTAAATCCTGAAAAAAAAAGCCCTTTTTTTTCTTGATATATTTCTTTCGCTCCATGTGGTCTCGCTCTCTGTCGATCCCGCCTCACCTTTTTAGACGCAGTCTGAACATTTTAGACGTAGTCTGAACATTTGTGTACCATTGCTGTCAGAGCCAATCTCGAAATAAAAGATGATACAAATGCAAAGCGTTGTAGGATGGAAGGAATGAAGAAGGGAGGGGAAACAAAACACAAGGGTGTATGAGGGAAGCAGTAGGGGTTAGGGAGGATGCAGCTGAGGGTGAGTCTGCCTTCAGCGAAGTTGACTCTTGTTATTTTGCTCCTTTGATTGGCCTTCCTATGGTTCCCCCTCTTTTCTTATTTCAGTGCACAGACACTTTTTTTTTTAAATTTTCTTTTTTGATGCAGTTTGGAGAGACCGACTCATCGTTTGTCCCTGCAGGGGAGAAATGCAGATGGCAAGATGCTCCACTCATCTCACATTCCTCACTCCTCGACTCATCTTTCCCTTTTCTTCCCCACTGTCCCTAATGAATCAAGAGGATTAATTAGAAAATATATAAAATTAGATGGCTGGAGGAGGGAAGGAGGAATGGGAAAAAAGACCGATGATGAGTTTCATTCTGTTCTTTTTCTGTGAATGTAATTACTTATTTTGACGTCTGGACAATCTGTTAATTGACTTGTCATATGTGACTCTTTTGCTGTGTTTGTGTGGAAATGATTTGGTTTGAAGATGTGGGAGGCGGAGCTATTCCCAGCCGACGAGCCAAAACGCATCTTGAAACGCGGGCTGCCGGTCCATCACAGATTAACCTGAGAAGAAGACACTTTAAATGGAATTCCCCACAGAAAGACCCCAAATCAAACAGGAATCGTCTGGCTGTGAGAGTGCAAATCACTAAACCACTGCGCGGCCCCGTTGAACAAATGAGCTTAATGCAATGTAGCTCTCGCCATTAAATCGAGGAGTGCTTGGTGAAGCCATATGATTCTGGCGAGCTGAATCATTTCCTATATGAAAATTAGGTTTTGCTTGATTAAGACTAAACCCATCTTTTTGCAAACTTCTAAATATTTTCAGCTGAATCCAATGAAAGCAGATCTCAGCTCACTGTTTGTCTTCTCTCACATTACCAGTTGTGCTTCGGTGCAACTGAGCACATAGTTTACCCATACTTTATGGATTTTTCTCCTCCTGCTTTTTGCTGTCACATAAAGCACCTCCTAACTGAGTAAGCAGTGTCTCTTTCACTGCTGCGCTTCAATGTAAAATTAGTACCTTATGAAAGCCTATGGCTAACAAAGTCAGGATTCAACCCGAGCTGTCTCACCTCCACACACCTCGCCAATTGCTGTGTCAAGTGTTTGGCTAAAACTGCCAGTTTACAGAAATTGTTTCTGCCACGGAGGTCCCCGATCACCACCACCACCAATCAAAAAGCACTTCAGCTGAAGTACGGGGTGCCTTTGAAAGCAACAGACACCACAACCACAACCTTTTCCCTGGCAGAAACTGTAGTCTCTCTCAAGCACTCCAGAACCCATATGGATATTTTTAGATTATTCAATTTTAAAACGGTTAAAAACTGTGTCTTTTCGGTGTCAGACACACAAGCTCAGTGTGATTCAAGGGCGAAAGAAGAGAGAAAACGATGTGCATTTAAATTGTGCTGAGCGAGTTTGGACATAATCCGAGAGGAGAATATAGACTGTGGACGCTCTCTCTCACACTCACACACACACACACACGCGCGTGCACGCATGTGCGCGCAGTCAATTTGACCTATGGTGAATGTGAGGTGAAGACAGGAACCAGCTCAGTGGGAATGTTGTACAACACCAACATGACTAAGTCTAACCGCTTTTCTTTAAGACTTTTGGATCTTCCATTTTTATCCTATTCTTTTTTTTACTAACCTTTCCCCTCCTCTCCCTTAGAGCGTGCTATTATCTCTTTCTTCCTTTTCTATTTCACAACGCACTGCAGCCTCCAATTTTTCTCCCCTTCTCTTCT
This sequence comes from Lipophrys pholis, assembly GCF_963383615.2. Taxonomy (NCBI): domain Eukaryota; kingdom Metazoa; phylum Chordata; class Actinopteri; order Blenniiformes; family Blenniidae; genus Lipophrys; species Lipophrys pholis. The sequence goes on from NC_137647.1 coordinate 11,833,258, forward strand.
CTTCATCACCACGCCTGTCCTATTCCTTCGCTTAATGGAGTACATCCCCTCATTCCCCTCACTGCATCCCCCAAACGCCATTCACAAGCGTCCCTCTGTTTTTGTGTTCTCACCTTTGCATTTGTTAGTCCTTTCTCTTTCAGCTCTCTCTCTCTCTCTCTCTCTCTGTCTCTCTCTGTCTGTACTGCTGCCAGTCTGCTGCTGTCTGTCGAGCTCCCCGGAGGGAATACAGTACAAGTGTTTTTGATTTGGAGCCAGGGTAACGATGCATCAGACAGTGACTGTTGTGTGCCACACCAGCACACGCACAGACACACGTACACACACACACACACAAGCATTCATGTAAACACAACACACACATCTATCCTTACAACATGCAAGCACACAAGCATGCAGATGCGCATTCAGGTGCAGTTGAAGTTTCAAGTCCTTTTTTCCTTTGTTAACGGCGGGGAGAAGAGCCGATTGAACAGAGAAAAAGATCAAATAAAATGGGAAGAGAGATTATTGTCCTCGTGAGAGTAACGGTTGGTTATATTCACAAAATTATTCTGCGCCACAAGTACACTGCCGAAATTTCAGCAAACACCCAATTTCGCCAATGAATGAAATGTCGAAGTTCTCTCAGAAAGAACAGAATGTCTTCAAAAACTGAGCACATAGGGTTGTTTAAGGTAAATATATTCAGTGAATGTTTCCAGGAATGTAGAATATTCAGATGTAACCTCTAAGATGTTGAGACAAGTTATTTTGCAAGACATATTTTTAGATGAAGGATTCTCTTTCTCCTTGTCCCATTGAAATTCTTACCGCAAAAGTCCAAAGTCTACTGATTAAAGCATCTTTTTTAAAAGGCTCTATTGAAAGTGGAGCTGTGCAAAAACCAATAAAACATGGCCTTGAGGAGAGAGAGAATGGAGAGGATTTGCTTCAGTAAAGCTTATTGCAGCCCACTCTGTTTCCTGAGAAGCCATTATGACTTACAAGAGTTTAGGTGTTGCTATGCACATGTCCCCTCAAAGCTCAAATGTCAGATGCTTTTTGCGGTTCAAATACCACTCTTACCTCCACAGTTGTTACCGTCACTCTAACCTGAGTCCGCCACTGAATTGGAGAAAAATGTTATCCATGAAATCAGATTTTAAGAGCAGTACGCTTGCTTGAAATTCACATGTTCCCCAAATTTTAATGAAGGCCAACTTTAACATGACAGAACGTACAAAATATTCAATAGAATTCAATCCATCCACTTGTCGCTAGTCTATCTTGGGGAGAACATGCCATTGAAGCAACAGAGCTATTTGAAAATTATGTAGTTTGGGTTTAACTAAGTAAACTTTACTCACGGTGTGTGTGTATGGCACAATTTTATGACTTGGGTGGTCTCAATGCACTTCACATGATCTCTCAAGGACCTGGGTATTTAAAAAGTGGCAGGATTTTAATTGGCTAAAATGGCTTTATGCTTCTCATGACACTGCCCCCTACAGGTTTGGCATGCTCATAGTCGCTTTGAACCAGAACTGTACACGAAATAGTTTCCGGTGGTCTGCGTGCGCCTTGAATATGACTCATCATGTAATGCTCTTTCAGCCAGCAGAAGTTGCACAAATGCACTACACTGCAAATTGTTTGGCATTTGCTAAGATTTAAAATCTACTTTAGGACAAGATCTGATTTGGTTTGTTTAAATAGTTATTTACTTATTATGAGTTCTTGATTTTACAGTATAATCTACAATCTAGATTTAAAAAAATGTTATTTTAAGATTTCCTAACAAGTAAAATTTGCTTGCTGTTTGGACAGATAATTTCACAACTTTCCTGTAATTTTCTTCTCAAATTTATTGTTTACATCTTATATTTGGGCTACCCTTTTTTGCAGTATAGCGATGTTAAGTTCATTTGTTACAACCATTTGTTTCACTGGAATTTAAACATCCATGACACAAGCAGTGAAGGAAATTCAATCTCTGTCACGTGGCCTGCAAAGAAGTTAGGAGTTGGATGCCGCATGACCAAGGAATCTCCCCAGGCCAATGGAAGAAAAAGATGGATAATGAGTGTCACAATTCCACATGCTGACAGTGCGAACTCACCCGTCACCACCAGGAACACCTCAACAAGACTCCCTGATATGGGTGAGCTATCAGAACATTCAATCAAGCTTTTCCCTGCAGCACAAACCGTTTAACACTCGGAGATGCCTCCTCGGACACTGTCAACATCCGGATGTCTCCTGAGAGAAAAAGCGAGAGGTGTATGACATTATTCGCAACAGCTAAGGTCAACCAAACAGCAATGACCCTGAACAATTCACAAAAATAGCCCAGAAACGGGTCATTGCAACAAGAAACAAAAACAATCCATGTCACTGATTTAACTTTCACATGTGTCCATGAAATTGGGATGCAAGGACGGCCATGAATTAACTTTGAATGAAGGTAAACCAGTTGAATCGCCCTTCTTCCAAAGCATGAACGTATGTGGAGCGTGTGCATTATGGGAGTATAAACTATAAGTCTCACTCAGATAAAAGGTAAATCACTCGCTCATTTCATATTTAACATATTTGCTGAATATGTGTGTGAAAGTGTAGTCTTGGTTAAATGGTATGTGTTTATAATGACAATCATAATCCCTTGACTTGTCATAGTTGTGGATGGGTGGTAAATATTAGTTTTACTTTTAAGGCCATAAAATTATTATATGAGTTAATTTATTTTTTGTTACTAATGTACTTTTAATACCCCCCCCCCCCCCAAAATATCCTTAACAACACATGTTGGCTGATAGCATGCACACATTGATGCTCATAAAATATTTTTATATGGTCGTGTGCAGTCATGGCAGCAAACCGAATAGCTACTAATGTCATTGCAATGTTTTATTTACTTTCTCAAAATACCATGACTGGGGTGGGAGGAATGGGTGAAGTACAGGAAAATGGGGGTAAAGGGGGTGAGTGAAAATGAGAAGTAATAACATTAACACAGATTAACATACTTTGATTCAAAATTTAAGAGGGCTATTACAAGCTAATTTCGCTAAACACATTTAAATTCAGGCAGAATAGCAAAATTGATTGCTTAATTAAATACTTCAGGGCGGGGGTGAGTAAGGGGGAACAAATTGAGTCAATGAAAAGAGGGAGGAAGGAAGGAAAGCACAAGGAGACGTGTGTGGGTGTGTGTTAGTGACACAGGGGTTGTTATAAGTTCATAGTGTTTGAAAATAACATGAAGTCAAACTTTCTAGGGAGATTACATGATTAATTTCTTTTGCTGATTTCCAAAGACATGTTTCAAAGCCGGTAATGTTGTGGCACAAGATGAGCACATTTCCATCAAAGGTTGAAGAAAAGTACAATACTGCATTGCATTCATTTTGGTACGAAACTGTGTTTGCAGTTATACTGGCAGAAAACAGCAGCAGCTTCATTAATTGTTTAAATCCCCCTGCATGGCAAGAAGATCTGACTGGTTTAAAGGTACACAATGTTCTGCTTCCAATATCACACATATAAAGCTGCTTTATCACTTAGAGTACTTAATTAATCTATCGCAAAATAATCTGAGTAGAAATGTGTCTATAATTGATCAAATCCTGAATGAGTGCCCTGATTTTATAATTATCTCAGCTTTTCATCCAAAATCCCACCCCACAGTGTTTTCTTTTTTTTTTATTTCTCTATGGTTTCCAAAACTGCTGAAAAAACATTGCTGTTCTCTATTTGTGTGTCTATATCTGTTTTATATTCTCTGTTTCAGAAAAGCAGATGGTAAGGTGGCATTGCAATATAACGCATAAAAAATGGTGATCACAAAATACTGAGTCACAGCTGCAGTCTCATGGCATTCATATCACAGCTATGTGCACATTATACAGAATAAACATCTTAATTCCCAAAACGAAGTAACTCGGATTCAACTATTTGTTTTCAGTAACTTTCACAACACTGATTTGAATGGACCTCCTATTTCTTATTACAATCATACAAATTAACCAGAATGAACATTGTTGAAAAAAAATAAAAATAAATCCTCTCAACACATTAGTATCGACAAATATACACACACCTCTTCACCATTTCTGAAATGGCTTGAAAAACATCAGAGGGCAGTCACAAGCATCCTCCAGATTGCTGCTTTGAATGTAGATGAAGGACATTATACACTGAATGTCGCTTCCAAATTGTCTTTTTACTGGCTCCAGTAGAGGAAAATGAGAGCAAGAAGATCCTTTCAACAGCTATGATACTGTTCTGGTGGTGAAATGTTACCAGCATTTCTTCTAGTTTATGCATGAACTGCATGGATTAGACAAAAAGAGACATCAGCTATATGCTTCTCGATGGTGGCCGGGAACAGCTGTCTGTCTATAGATTTATTTTGATCAATGATCCCCAGTGTGCATGTGGCAGTGCTGTTTGAAACCCTGAGACACAAACAGTGAGGAAATACATTGTCCTTTTCTTCAGTCTTTCCTCTCAACACCCATTAACACAGCCCTACTGCTTAACCCCCGTCCTCCCAACTACTCTCAATAGCGTGTTTAACAGCCGTCTCTCTTCTAATGTCAGATATCCTCCCATCTTTTCTTCTTCTGCTTTTACCCGACCCCTCTTTGTATTTTCAAGAGGCTATTTGGGGTAGATTTCATAGATGGACAGTGAGAGAGCGAGACAAAAAATATCGAGTCCACTGCTGGTGATTTAAGACTTAGTAAAGAGAATGAATTGCGATCACCATCCTTGTTTTAAAGCTGCACCCTGACTGGGCACTGTGCTGCCCATGAAGTCGCACGCACACACACACACGCGCGCACGCACAAGATAGATTTAGAGGGCAGTAAAATAGACAGTGCTGCTCTGCAATCTGGTAAATGACCTGGCCATTAAAGTTTCACCACTCGCACCACCACTGAGAACAGAGAGACGGAAGGAGGGAGGGAGAGACGGCGCGGGCCCGAGGAAGACGGCGCCGACAGAAGCAAACACTAAAACTTTAAAATGGCATCATTACAGATTCAAGTTGAACTAAGTTGAATTGACTAAAAATGTCTGTGCTTTTCACCTCCACGTTTGATTTTAGTTATCGTCTCCGACGTGTGTCTCGGCGTAACAATACAGGTATTTCAAAGAAGTTCAAGAAATTGCATGCGCTGGTCTTTCCTTAAAATAATGTACAAACTGTAAATACACGTACTGTATATCTTTATATTATATACACAGATAACAAATATCTCAACACAAGCTTATGTTTGACAAATAAGACCAAAATACAGTCAAACAGAGATCCATCCATGGGGCCCCGGAGCTGATCCCAAGTGACTACAGGCGAAAACAGGATACACCCTCCATGACGGGGCAAACACAGAGAGACAGACAGTCATACACACTCATATTTACACCCGCGGGTAAAAAGAAAACTAGGGCTGGGACTTCAACACGTTCATTTTGATTAATTAATTACAGACTAAATAATGCATAAAGAAAATTTACGCGTTTAATCAAGCCTTATTGTTACAGTGGAAGAGTGAATGCTCCTCAGTGCCCCTGAGGAAGTGACTTTCAGTTCCAGACATGCTGATCATCACACAATGAACAGAAATAATACAAGTGAACGCCCTGTCGACTGCTGGAGCCGTGGAGACAAGTCTCTGGTAAAGAACTGAAACGTCAACATTCTGTCGCCATTTCAACATGGGAACCCACATTTTTTAACATATAAAAGTACCCTGGGTCACAAACCATGTTCTGATTATTTTAATAATGGAAGACCTTCCTCAATAGAAGTAAATGTATTGGAGTAAAAGCAGCTACTCATCCAGTACGGTGGCTATGGTAATCCATCAGCACGAAGCAGAGAAAATAAACAGTTTGGTAGTAAAGGCCTATAGTGAGATAAATCTGAGTGCTTTATGGTGCCAAAAGAGATTAGCTCTGCAAAGTACGAGTTAGAGTTACTCTTCCTATTGCAGAATATCTTTATTTATTATTAGGTTACTGCGCCAGTCACAAAGAGCAAACAGAAAGGACTCAACCAATACAGAGGGAGAAAAAAAAACAACAACAACAAAATAAAAAAGAGCTTAGTGCACCCATTCCCTCGAGAGCCACCACATTCTCAACCCAGTGGAAAAACCAGCAAGAGAAAGTCAGGAAAGCAGGATCCCAGACAGAAGAAGACAAAAGAAGGTATGGTCTTGTTAACACAATGTCTTCAAGTGAAAACGGAAAACTCCCGTAGCGTTTTGGGCGTCTGTTTACACGACCATGTTGCTTCGAGCCACAGAAAATGCACGTTTTTGGAAAACTGTACAACGTTTTTTTTTTTTAATAAAGTACTTTTCTCTGCGTGCATACATAAGTGGTTTTATTCCACACAAAAAACAGAACCCTCTAGTATCCCAACATGATATGTACATCAATTTCAGCATTTCTGCCATTTCCATGTAAACTGACTATTTTTTTCAAAATGTTGTTTGACTAAATGACAAACTCCACTTGATGTCATGCAAACGGGGCCTAAACCCTCAGACCCTCGGAGTTGACCCTTCAAACACCAGCAAAGCCCACAGAAACCCAAACCCAGATTTTTAAATAGATACACATTTTGAAAACTTAAGTCTTTTTTCTTTCATGTTCTCTCACTTTATTTTCCTCCAACCTGAATCTGATGTAATACACTTTCTTTCTTCGCTTTCCCAACACAGCATGAGTCACTGATGCATTTTATGTAAAAGTTTGCTCTGTTTACACACACCGTGGTGAAAAGTGGCTGCATGTGTCTCTGCTCAGTGAAAAGAGGTGCCTGAAATGACTCATCCCTCTCGAAAGTGTAGGGGGACGGAGGTTCAAACGTGACTGTGCCACTCAGTCAGAGAGTACCAGTGTGGAATACTGACCTTTGACATTTCAAGTTTCTTTTCTTTCTTTTTTTTTTTTTTTGAATGTTTACTGTAAAAACTAAAGGAAGCGAAGGCCTCCAGCAATAACATGGATGTGTGTATGTATGGGTAATGTCTCTTATGAGTTTTTCCTTGTACATGGATGTCTATGTATAAGTGTAATAAGTGCTTGTGTGTGAGCGTGATGTAATTGCCAGTGACACATTAAGCTGTGGGGAACTGGCAGAGTCATGATGTGCAATCTCATATGGTATGGAGGTGATGTGACAGATCTCAGTGCGCGCGCACACACACACACACACGCACACGCGCACACACACACACGCACACAGTGCACAATGTGTCACAGGACTGTCATAATATCCTGCGTAGATGTGCATCTCCTGCACCGCTGTGCCACTGAGTGAAGCTCTATATTTAGATCCTGTTGATTGTTTTCCACAGACTCCTTGTACCATGAGGAACATAACCGGTGCTGTCCAGGGATTGAGCGAATTCAGTAATCCTCTGAAGGTGAACATATAACTGTATTTTACAAGTTCATGCCGGGAACAAGCCAGTGAACACAAAAAGATACGTCTAGATTGTGACGCCAGAGGCCAATTTCAAACATAAGCATGTAATGACCTCACATTGTCAAATTGGAAATTAACCTATCTAGTGCATTTTACCTTGATCGTACCGCCCACATTGGGAGAGGAAGACATCTCGCTTTACCAGCTGAGATATGGCCGTTCCACCATCTCAATGCTGCGCGATTACTCCCAAACCTCTATTTTCCTTTCATTCTAACTCAAACACTTTAACTTGCTTGTCCGCATGCCAGACTCCAATCAGTGTGCTGTATGGTGTTACACTCTTTTTAATCTGTGCAAGTGAAGAAGAAAGATAATTGGAAACAATCGGGCAGAAAGTAAAAGGCACTGAGGCAGACACAGTTAGGAGATGTCGGTGTAGGAAAATGTTGGCTTTTATCGCTGCGAGACAAAAGAGAGATATCAAACATAATGATGTGCACAACCGCTGTCGCACACCCTCACGAGCGCACACTCCAAGTAGGGGTAATGATTACGCTGCTTATCAGTTGGCTGTTTTCTTTTTCTTTTTTTTTTTTTTAGGGAAGGCAATAACAAAGCTCGAACAATAATTAAGCCATTAGAAATCAAACTGGCAGCCTCTGACGTACTCACTTTGTTCCCCCTGCTCACTCGTTCGCTCCAGCTCTCCTGCACAATCACTCGCACACAGAGACTGCTCTCTTTGTGAGGATCTTGTTTGACATCACGGATTTGTGTGCACCTAAACTTTTTTGTCCCCCCCCAGCCCCCAGACTTTACTTCAGTCCACACAGGGTGTGAATCATCCTCCATGGAATCTGCTATGTTGTGCTGCCATGTTTCTTGAAATTTCTGAACCGACTAACAGCAGTGGGCCGAGATGATAATCTTTTTCATTATTTATGATTTTCATGGTTAGTGTTGGTTCTCCTCTGTGTTCAGGTGGGACGGATTGAGCCAGATCAATGGGTAGTTTGTCACAGTGTGAACCTGCACCGCTCATTTTTATGGAAGTTGGCTTTACGCGGTCGGTGCGATCCCCTTTTCTGAATTTAAGTAGGGGAAATGAAACATACTTCTCAAAGTTCACTTTGAAATCACTCTGACATTCAATGTCAGAATATTAAAGGAGGTAAACAGACTGCATAGTGGATGCTTTTATGGCAATAAGCCGTGCAACAGACCTTTCACAAGGACTCTAAGAATGCTGGGTGCTGAGCCAAATGCTACTTGAATATTATCTGGAGGCATTTGTGATGAGATCTCAACATTTCATGAAATGTTTAGAGGAGTGAAGGATTGCTTTGACAACCACACCGAGAACTTATGCTGCTTGGAGACGTCAACAAACCTGGTCATGCCTATTATGGACTGAGTTAATTTTTCGATCAAACCAGACCATGATCTCTCAGGCTTCCCATGCACCACTGTACAGATGCTATTGCTCCCATTTCTGATGGGCTTGGATTTTTTTTTTATATATACAGAGAAAACTTTCCAAGTTTGATGGCACCCTATAATCAATTGGTCCTCATTGGGATAGGCATTTTGGTACATGCGCTCATGCACTCGCCTAGAAATTATCAGAGCATAAATGACTGTGTTTCCTGCTCGTCTTCTCCTGCTGTCATTTTTAAATGCTAATGTATGCAGTACTCAACTTCTTTCGCTGCACTTTCAGGTCTTTTGTTGTGTTTTAGTCCTGCGCTTCCCACAGATCACTTGTCAGTCAAATTGTGGGGGTGGTACAGTGACAATCTTGCTGCCTCCTGCACAGTAGAGGAATAATAGAAAACTAGAAATCAAATGAAAATGAATGGATAAAAAACTATTTCTTAACTCTTCATTCAGAGCTCAACCCGTTATGGTATTTCCCAGCTTTTTCTTGTTTTCTCTAATTGTTAGAAGTTTTCAACAAAAAAACAACACTCGATTGCTGTGATGATTTAGAGGAGGCAGGTTTTTTTTTTATTTTTTTAATTTGATAAAATATCTAATGCTAATTTTACGACATTTAGAGATTGTGTCATTTTGATCGGGTTTGCACTCTCCAAATTTTTCTTAAATAGTTTTTCTCAAACAGACTTTTCAAACAAATATTGTTTATTAATGTCCAAGTGTTTGATATCCCTTTTTTTTAATGAATATTTCACCCTATAAAGGTTATACACATTTTATCATGCTGTATTGGATGATCAAATCAATAATATTACTATCAAATACTATTAATATAAAAGTAAAATATTTATTTCTAAATGTTAAATGATGTTAGGGGTGTATATATTTTGCTTTTTATCCTTTTTTTTTTTTTAAATATATATGTGTTCAATGACAGTTTTGATCTCAGGGTTGAGCTGGCTGTCTGGAGACCCGGGACATTTTCTGGTGTCCTGAGGGTCATTTTAACCTCTAGAGAAGAATCAACAAAAAACAAAGACAATGAATAGCTGACTTTCTGCTTAATCCACGTCTAGACCAAAAAGCTTAGTGTGACCAACATGTTTATCAGCAAATCAACAGAAGTCATGTCTGTTGAACGACACCGAAAGTTTCAAGGTGGACATGTTCATAGTCAGCTCTTATTTTAAAGGTGTGTGGAGCCAAAAAACTCTACTATGACTGTAATTAAATAAACTCAAATGTAAGTTTGAATCAGAAAATAGGCATCCACTGTGAGTCGTTGGCAACATAAATATTAACAAAGAAAATGCAGATGCCACAAAATGGCAGAGGTGGTAGAGAAGACAAAGTATATGGTTACACAGATACATTATTTTTACTGTTTAAAGTAATTTAAATGTAGATTTAGTGTTTACTCTTATTCCGTTTGTGCTGTCAGACAGGTAAAACTCTGGACCATGACCAAATATATTGTGTTTCATCATTCAAGAGAACCTCCTCCAATAGAATTTGCCTAAATACAGAATTTGGGAACTAATCAAGTGTCAAATACCTCAAATAACCATGTCAGCATGCAGACTTATTGGTACAGTGGTTTAGATGAAGATGATGACCCAGAGTCAGCTAGAGTCAATAAAAATGTGTGTAAAATGTCACTTGTGTATCACATTAGAGTTATTTGAGTACCGAAACACGTTGCTTTTTCCCCCTATTAACAGTTTACTTGAAGACAAAGAATTTTATTATTTTTTATTATTTTTGAATCAGTTTAAGTTCAGGCATAAAATCGTATAAGGCTGACATTTTTTCTTTAGTTTCTTTTATGATCCATAATACTTCTGGAAGGTCCAAACCAACTTCATGGTCCTAATGAGTTATTTTTATGATGATCAATTCACTCTGAGTTGGATGCCAAAAATCCTGAAAGCCTAAAAACAATGTCATTCGGAATATTCAAAGTACAAGGACCAATGTATCTGTGGTGAATAGCGTTTATGAGCGCTATTTTGACCAGCTGAATAATTTAGTTTTGTATGCTGCTCAGTGTTCAGACATCCAGACATTATTTGTGGGACTGACTCCACGTGATAACGAAGTCTCAGTGTAACACTGCGGCTCATCGATTGTTTTTGAATAATGGGATTAAATGGCTGTGACAAATGAGCTTATCTGGGAATTTATTGTTGGCAATATTGTAGTATTATTAGTTTTCTGTTCTTTCAGTGATAATTAAAAACACATTTAGTTTTACTCGTATTTTATGGCTCCTGGAAAAAAAAGGAACGCAGCGGTTTCAGGTAATGGTGGAGCCTTGGTCAATGCTCCTCTTCATATGCTGTGTTTTTCTTTGCTCTCTCATTTCCTCCCACTCCCCGACCTCTCATCACCACTCTCGATATCCCTTGTGCGGTCCAGTAATTGCACTGATTATTGCTGCTGTTACAAGTAAAGGATCTTAGTGTCTGTGGATTATTTAGCAAGGTCTCGCTTCTGTTCTATCCTTCCTTCCCACAGAGGACTCACTTCGTGTGTGTGTGCGTGCGTGCGTGCGTGCGTGCGTGCGTGCGTGCGTGCGTGCGTGCGTGCGTGCGTGTGTCTCTGTTATATTCATTCACACACTCACACACCACAAAGGAATTTTGTGGCAAAAGGTCTTTTATAGTTTGTTCTAAACATATCTTGCCTTCAAATTGTTGAAACTACACGTCTGCACTTTACATTGAATCTGTTTTAACAGGATGAAATATGGATGATATACTTGATATTGTGGCAGCAAATGATGAGTCAGATTCTGTGTCTAAGTGGCTGTGAGTGTCCTTGCCAAGGCCTCTGCAGGCCTGGCACAGAAACGGAGCCAAGGCGGCACTTGAAAGGGAAACAAGAAAGACAGCATGCAAATGAAAGAAAAGAGATGGAGACGTAATGGAAGAAGAACATGAAAATGTTTGAAAGCTTTATGACGATGATGATGCTTGAAAAGTTATGCGTCAGTTGCAGAGGTCACTCTGGTCTGACCAATTAACACTCCTTCTGAATGCAAGAGAGAGAGACCCTCAAACTATAAAAACTAACAACATGAATAACTCCTGCTGAAATGTTTTCACTTACGTCTGGGTGTGACGACGCTCGCCCTTTTAGATCAATATGCACTCAATGGCCATCATTTTAAATAAAGCTTAGGAAATATGAGATTTGACCTCAAACTTGCCCTCTGATAACTTTGGTTCATTTAGATATGATAGCATCACCCAGTTTTACAGATTTGCCAGCTGAACATGTCAATCTTTTTTTTTCTTTTTTTTTTATAACACCATAAAAATGCTCTATTGGATTGCAGTCTACTGACTATAAAATTTCAACGTCAGTTTTAGATGATATGTGCCGCTTGAAGTAGCCCTCATCAAAACGGTCCATGCGTTCATCATTTAATCTTTTTTATGCATGGTGCCTCTGGATCCAACACAGAGACACAGTGAAAGCCACTCAGGTTCACAACTAAGACCATATCTGGCATCACCAACTGCTCCTATTTGCACGTTTTTTCATTGTGTCTATGCATATTCTCATTTGTCCAGGTAGGAGGCGTCTCTATGTAAATCGAATTAAATCGATTGGATTTTGTCACATGTCTTGGTTTTGTTCTCTAATCCAAGTGGCTTCATCGGTTCACGCTGTTCACCGGAGACTTGACCATTTCTATAAACCTAAATGAGTGATTAGCAGACTAGATAATTACGTCAGCAAGCAGTTAAACAGGTGTAACTATTGTTGTAGGCAGCATACTCTATCATCCCCGAGAGACAATTTGGTTAACAGCCAACCGTGAAAAACAAGCAAACACTATAAAAAACAGTGAAACACAAAATAAAATGCGATGGTATTTAAAAATAACTATTACAGCAGAAACAAATTACTTTTTTTAACCTGTTTGTTCCACACTACAGCAGGTTATATCTGCACACCTATGGTACCAGGACGATTTCACAGGGGATGGCTCAGATGAGCCAAGATTGGCTGAGCTGACTTCCTGGACCTGACTAAATGTAATTTTTGTGTCGCGAAAACAACCTGCCAACCTGGAAAAAAAACAGAAAACAAATCTCTGCAAATGTGATGAATAAAAGGAGGATTATCTTAAATCAAACAGCTTGTCAGTGCTGTTTTTCTGTGATAAAAATGGTCACAAGGCAGATATTGTTCAAATTCTTTTATTAAATTCAATGCACAATGTTTCATAGTGTTTTCAAGTTTTGTCTATGAATTTCCAACTTTTCAATCGAGGCCTAACCCCTGCAGAACCTCGCAAGCAGGAAACATATATTTGGAGTTGGAGATGGACCACAGAGCAAGGTGCGAATGACCAAGACACAATGGCAACGTGTGAATCCTGCGGGTAACAACAAACATTTGCCCTATTTAGGTGTGGACCCGGTGACTGCTTCCCTCTACTCAGAGGACAGTGTAAGAAGATGTAGAAGCTGCCATTTCAATTTTGCAGCTCTGTCTTCCAGCGGAATTGATTGTCTCTCTAAGGTACGTAGACTAGCAGATGAAATGTTTATTTCTTTTCCTACCTCATGCAGACACTCACAAATTCATTCTGCTTTCCTGTGCCAGACAAATGACAAACATTGAACACCTGGTGGGGACTTCTATCTGGATGAATCTGTATTCTACAGTGGCGTGACGCGCTGCCGCACAAGACAACGCATTCATGTTGACAAATAACAAGGAAATTAAGAACACACTCGTGTGATTAATGCATGTGCAGAATTAAGAAAACACACCATATATTCAAACAACAAAGACGTTACAGGATTGTTCTGCTTATGCATGCAACATGCAGGTTCTTGGAGGAAGTTTATCCTTATCGGTCACAAACAGACGGACGCTGTATATTCATGCAGTGGTGTAGACGAAAAGTCGGGGAATCGTCAATATACATTTTTTCAAAATAGTGCGTCTTTGAAGTCATTTTTGCCTCAATTAAATAAATTAAATGAATTTGCATCGCCACCTTCCCCTTTCCAACATTTTAGCTGCATAGTTAGAGAACCACTGTGGTTCGTGTTGCAATTTTATAGTGATGCAGAAATGAATGTGCATGCATTTAACAGTCTGGAATAATTACTTTATTCCAGACATAGAATTCTATGGATCTGGATAAATGTAAGTGCAAGGACTTGTTCAAATGTGCTGAACAGATGATTTTTAAAAATATATATATTCTTGCTCACATTTGTTCCAGGTAGCAGCGTATTATCATTGTATGGTGCCTTCCTTATGTTTCATACGTTAAGCAGACCACAACTACCAAAGCCTGGTTATGTCACATGAAGAATGACAAGGAGGAAACTTTGATGAACAAAGAAATTGTCAGTGATGAGGGGGGAAAAAAAAGGGAAATATTTGAGGCAGACAGACCTGTAGTTTGAGGGCAAGGCAACTGGATGGAAAAGAAACCGATTGAAAAATGTAAAGTACATGAGAGGACAAGGTAAAGGCAAAAATGAGTTTGACCATGGAATAAAAGTAGAGCATAGAAGGTGAGTTATCTCCTGGAGCACCTGGGTAGGACTGAAGTGCATAGACAGTAAAAGAGGATGAGAGAGAGAGAGAGAGAGAGAGAGAGAGAGAGAGAGAGAGAGAGTAATTTGAGAGTAAAAAACAGGCAAACTATCAAAACCCAGTGGACAATTCAGGCTATTCTTTACTTAGATTAGTCTTATTGTCTCTATTATTGTTTTACTAAATGTCCAGTTAAACATGTCCCACTATAATCCAAATTGTGGTTTTCTCTCTAAACTGTGGTTGAAAAACCATTGAATTATGTAATCTGTAGGATACTTTTGTTTGAAGAGTATTGTTTTTTCAAAGTTGGTCTATGTTAGTCACTGAATGAAAAGTATTTCACATTGGTGTACACAGTATGGTTACATATGAAAAAAAACAATGACTAAATGTAATCGGAGAAGCTTTCAGTCAGTACTTTCTTTTAAAATAGGACATTTTGCGACTGCAAACAGGTTAAAATGTTCTTCACCGTGACAGAAAACTGTCTAAAATGGATCTTTGAAGATTGTTGATGGTGAAAGTACAATAGGGGTCATGTTGATGCAACTGCTTAGAGCTAACCAAACAGAGTGAGCGCGAGCAGGATATAGCAGCGTCGTGCCGGTTTCCAGGCGGTATCACCTGGTAAAGAATGCCAACAAGAGAGGATGAGAAAGTGAGGTGCCTGGATCTGTAACCAAACAGATTACCAAGATGAGAATGTGTACAGTATGGACAGAGTAATGGAGGGATGAAAGAGAAAAGGTTAGGTAGGCATGAGATACAACGCACAAGTCTGGTTATCTCTTGAGGCACCTGCTAAAGAAGCATAAATAATGTAAAGCTGACAGCTCAGAATATAAATTGAACTTCTCATGTGCAGCGGGGGGGAAAGTGGAGGGTTAATATGGGAAAATGTATCTGCAAAGTGTGGGCCCAGGTCTTTTTTGACAAACCTAAATGACTGGAAAACATTACAAACCCCTGAAAAGAGGGTCTCCTGTGTGAGATTCCAATTAATGCAAATGTTCATATTGAGCAGAATTTTTTTTTTTTTTACATATTATAGTTCTATTCACAATTGCTTGTCTTTAAAACATACCTTAAAAAAAAAAAACTAAAAAAAAACATTGGAGAATATAATGACGACTGCATGTTTTCTCTCGAAAATCCATTGAAAGGCAAGAAATGTGTAATGGAAAAAAAAAAATCCACTTTGTATTTTCTGTATTTTTCTTCCAATCTCATCGTCGATTATATTCCAGGTAGGTATTAGAGGTATTAGGGACTGTCGGAGTGTGGTCAAAACACTAATCTAAATCCTTGAAACAAAGTGAATGAATAATGATATGGCTAAAATGACCCGTAGACTCACTTAATGTAAATCCAACATAAAGCGAATAAGGCAGGATCATTATAGGAGTCGCAGTGCCCTTTGAAAATGTGATTTCTGTGGTTGTCGGTTGCTGTGAAGACTGCACTTCAGTGCAAAAAAAAAAAAAAAAACTTCCAATGTGAAGTAGTTATCACAAATTTATGCTGTTAAAACATTAAGTAGGTGCTCCAGTAATTTTAGTGTTGCACTTGTACAAAGTTGGAGGACTTGCTCAGACATGGAGGTACAAAAAAAAAATTGAACGAATGTGGATAGTTGGAGAGGCCCATCTAAGCTTTTAGTGCCAAAGCACTAATTGCTTGCACACGTTCAAAAAACTCTGGAGCTGCAGTCTGCAATCTGATATCTAACTTAAAGTTACAATTTCTTAGGCATTATCGAAATTTTAGATGATGCCGAGTTATAGATCTTCACATTTGTACTAACCACATTGCACTTATCCACCCACAGTTTGTAACGTAACACATTTTGCCGCCCCACCCCATTTCACCTTAGTTCTGATTGCTGCACCTTGCCGCGACTGGATTTTTTTGTCCCTCCCCGCAAACACAGGAAGTCCCCGTAACGTGAGTTTGTAAAACAGTTTCATTCCCAGCATCGTAATAAATCCGACTTCTCACATGCACACATGCCCACACACACACTCCTCAGCGGACCATGCATCGAGCTCTAATGTTGGAATAATATTTGTTTCCCGGTTTTCTGTCTTCTCATTCTGCCGGTGAATAATAGGCTCCCTCCAGAAAATGTGATTCAACATCCAGCGCGATGAAGGGTGAAATATGTGAAACACTAAGTGTGCAGAAATCCATAATGAATCATCAGTGGATATGAAGAAAGGAGAAAGAAGGTAGAGAGAGAGAGAGAAAAAGAGAGAGCAGCATGGTGTGGAGGAAAGCGAGATGTATTAAGTAGCTAATGTAAGCAGCATGAAAGTGAGAAGTAGACATTGAGAGAGTGTGAGAAGTGAAAATGAAACAGTGTTGAATGCAAAGTGGAGGCCGCGGGTGTAGAATGTGTAAGAGCTCCAGCTTATCTAATTGCAGAAAACAAGTGGCCTGTTCGCTTTCCCATAAAGGAAACATATGAAATTTTGCACACACTCACACAAATCAATCTCATCTCGTACGGTCGAAAACCGATGTGGCAAACGATGCAATAATGAGGGACTGTTTGAAAATGATGACATGAGAATCTACCCAGCATTTAAGATTTGGTAATTAACCTCCATCTTTTGCTCCGACTTTCTTTCTTGCCACGGACTGTCAGATAGAGGCTGTGGCGGTTCACTTGTTCCCAGGCAGACATGGCTAATTGAATACAGAATCAACACTTCTCCGCACTGCTTACACGCCACACATGTTAAGTAGCTCCATTGGAGAGCGAGCGAGCGAGTGCGAGCGAGCGAGGGAGGGAACCGAAGAGACACGCAGAGTAAAAGCAAAGTTAAATGCTCTCACAATATTTAGAGTGTTATTCAGTATTCTGGCTTTTTCTAGTTCTGTGTCATTAGGCACACATTTAATATGTGCACATATGAAATAAAAAACTAATTTATAGCCTTTCAATTCAGTTTCATTGAGAAAAAGTCACTTAACTCCATACATGAGTCAAACCAGCTAAGCAGTGTGTTCTGCCAAAAGAAATGGGATGCATGTAATCCCACCTTCTGCTCAATCACTCAACTCGCCATACCAGTATTTTCTTATAGTAACAATGAAGCCGCTCCGGTGACCCACAACCCTGAATTGAATTGGCATCTAAAAACAGCTGCTTGGTTGTTTTTGGCATTGCTTTTAACTGTTAAAAGCAGCAACAAAGGCCACCTTGACCACACTTACATTCAGTTCAAGGGGTCTGCGCTCCACTACACTGTATTTTAATAACTCACCCTATCGCTCCCCTATCAAATATGAAATGAGGCACATTTTTGAATCAATCTGAACTTCAAAGACGTTGAGGTCCTCTGCAGTTTGACGGTTCTATGTGGTGAAAGTACCATTAGCTGAAGAAGAACGCTTCCTAGTGTTTATCATCATCATCATCATCCGGCTCTTTTTTTTCCACCTTTTAGGTCAACAGAGGCCAATTGATCTAAATTAGGCAATGACGCACCCCACCCCTCCCCACCCAATTCTTTTTTGTCACAGACATCAATAATAGTGATCAGAGCTTTAATTTAAAAAGAGCAGAACATATCGTGTACTGTAAAAGTTTGTCTTTCCATGATGCCTGCTCGTTCTGGCCTGCTGCCACTCAGTGCCGAGCAGGTAGTGGGCAGCGGCGTTGTTTTAGCTGTGAGTTGCTGCTCATAATTTAAAATGAGCTGGCATTGCTATGGCTTGTTGGGCAAACAATGAGCTGATGGCTCTATCGAGCAGTGGAGAGGATGTGGACTCCTGACAAGATTGTCAGTTTTTGCATTTCATCTATTCATATTTCTCAGTGCAAAGTGTCATCAGACCAGACCTTCATCATATCAGCTCCAGCATGCATAATATATGGTATTGGGTATATTTCCTATCCAAACAAGCAAGGATTGTAGAGGAGCATATGACAGCTGACATTGTGCACATGACAGGAAACACTTTGGACACCAATCTAACACAGAGAGACACACAATGACACACGGTTACAACTTCATCTTAAAATCATTTCAATAAAAACTAATTGTAAAACAAAACAAAAAAAATGAATCCCCCAAAGATGTTGAAAGTAGTGAACTTTAAAAAAAACAAAAAAACAAAAGCACAATTGCAAACTTTACAGCTGGGCTTTATCTGTAATTTGTGCACAGCGGAGAGATTTTTCTTCTGCATGTAATCCATCCTGAGGATGTAGTATTCTCCCACTTTGTGGTGTCCAGAGAATATTGATTTGGGGGATTCAAACCAGAGCACTTTTCAGACGAAAGAATAGTGGGCTACTTTTTTGTTTTTCATCTTTTTGGTAGCGATGTTACTCTTTTGCCTCTCATCTATCTAAGCACAACAGTCGCAAACCTCGACGACAGTAAATAAATGTATGTTCCAACTGTCTCCTAATATCTGAGACTTTTCTCTACACTTCACTGTGTACAGTGGACCTCTTACAAATGCAACACACTACATGCCCTGTGAAGTCTGCCTTCAAAGTGGTGAAGGTGTATACAGATGTGAGGCTGAGCCCCAGAGGCGGGATCTCTGCATAGTGTTCTATTGCAATTAGGCGAGTGCCTCTTTTAGGGGAACACGTTCACACACATACAAAGCCGGAGAGATCTCAAGAGTCGAACTGAAAACTGTGGCCTGGAGTCAGCTTAAACCGCATTACACATCATTGATCTCTTCTTGATAATACGTTTGAATTTTTAAGTTGTTTCTGTGTAGATTACATGCATTACTCTGTAATTATACATAGGCTCATTTGTCCCTGCATGTCATCAAGCCCCCGTGGTTCAGTGAGTGTACATATATGCAGTAAACAGACTCAGCCGTGCTTATAAAAGATAGTTGTGTCACTTTCTTTGTGTCAGAGGACAGACCGCAGAGAGTATTGATGCGCATATTGAGCAGATAATCATTGAACAGCTCATTACTGAGCTCACATATTTTAATTGGAAAAGCAGAGAAATCATTTTCAGTTGGTTTTCTCACCCTCCATTCCCTCACTGCTACAACATACGGTGCCAAAGGAAGCCACTGGCAAGACAAATTAAAAAGCACAGAATTATACGTCTGACAATAACAACAAATGCTCATGAATCATCTCAGTTTAATCTATTTATAAATGCTGGAATTGAACCAAGAGCAAAAGTTTGATTTAAGCAAAATCAAAAGGGTTGAATACAATATCTTTCATGTAAGCATGAATGTATGAAGATCATTTTTTATGGAAGATTTAGGGGACATCAGCAATTCTTTATAGCACTATATCTACGCTGTACAGTTAATTCAGGCAGTTATTACACTGTTCAATGTTCATATCGTTGTCTTTCCTGGGGCTCTATTGTCCATTTACTGGATAACAATTAAAAAGTTCATTAGTTTATAGTTTAAGTATTTACAGCCCATGGACATTAATTATTTTCTGCCAATGATGATCATGCCAATTGAGTGGCCGTTTTTTTCTCTTTTATACTTTAAAAGTGTCAGTATGCTTACATGTTGGTAATTCTCTCGTTTAGCCTTTGTATGTAGATTCACTTACCTTGGTGATATTATGTATATGTCTTTTCAGGTCTTTTCTTCAGGTCGAATCTCTCTATTTTGCTCACCAACACAGTAGTAATGGGGAAAATGTAATAGTGTTTATCACTACATCACTGTGCAGCAAACTTCCATACGCAACTTCACACATAACACATGTTTTAACCAATAAGATTACCCTGGATCAATCACCTCACAGTGGTGGGCAGTGGTTTTCCACAGTAAAGCTTGCAAGAGATCATTTCAAAGATTTGTTAGACTGCAGGCAGGTTGCTTCAGAAGAGAGAAATGTTACTTTGGCCTTTCCCCAAATTACGTGCGGGCATGGTTGTGTTTCAGAGTAATGCAAACTGCCCTCTATTCTCTTCATTTTCATTTTTCAATTTCAATCTTTGTCACTTTTCATCTTTACAGTGTGTCTTTGCTTTTTCTTTGCACTTGTACATTCTGTCTGTTATTCACTGACCTTTTTTGTCTTAGCAACTGAACAATTTGTGCAGTTTAGGACCGTTACAGTCGAGTGAAAATGAAATGGGCTCCTATTTGCATTTATCTTCAAAGCACAGTGTTTTCCAACAGTATCGATGAGTTTGCCCAAAATTATACTTCCTGCAAAACATTATGCAAATGCAACATCAAATCTCTGGCAAACAAATAGGTTTCTTACATAATTGACAGTAAGTTTGCAATTTTAAAGATTGCCTCCTCTTTAAACAACCAAAAAACTTGTACACCTTTTCGGAGTACAAAGACTTCTATACTTTTTTTTTTTTTTACTTAGAAACATGGACAATCCATTTAGGACTCTTATGTTTTGTTCTTTCCTCTGTGGTTCCACCCTAAATTAATCCCTAAATCCATGTCTCCTGACTCATAGAATATTCAACACCCTTGCTGCGCATTGAAAAACCATTTAGGATCACTTCAATTATCATCAGAGGAAGAGGAGAACGTGAAATGCAGGTAATCCTTCTTGCTTCTTGCCTCTTGAAAACGGGCATTTCTTACCAAACAGTGCAGCAGACCGCCACTGTAGGATTAGGGGAATGTAGGTGTGGGGAGAAAAAAAGAGCGAATGCTGTGTGTAATTCTGGCAGTCATGCCATTTTATCAATCTTGTGCGAGGCTTTAATGTCATTTAATCAAACAGGAAAACGCCTATGCAAACACGTTAGCGTCATAGCTGTATCTGTCCTCTCTTTTCCTTCCATGTAAAATAACTTAGGTGAGCTACAGTGGAGTTCAAAGCATGTTCAGCTGAGGCAACTGGGGGAGGCTGATAAGAAGCAGCAAATGAGCGAGGAAGGCTGAAGAAGCTCTGCTTCTACACAGATGAACTAATTTGTTTCTGGGTTGGCCTGTTGGTTGGTTTTAAGTCCCTCTTGGTGTATGCTGAGTATTTGACCAGTGTCTCACAAGGTTATTATTCAATATGATGTAAGTCCACTGCTGCTTTATAAGAAATGGAACAGTAAAACTGTTACTGTTCAACACAGAATTTAGTTTTTGGTGATAGTCCGATGGATTCCTCATCAATGTAAAAGAGGAAATAAAGTTGTTCTGAAATACAATACAGGATTTATTTTGTAAATAAAGTGAGATTCAAAATATTTCAAACCAGTTAGCAATGAAGTGAGTTTCTGTATTTCGATAATCAAACAGTCTGCCAGTGTGAGAGATGTTAGATTTGACCTGTAATTGGTGAATGAACACTGTAGTCCACCACAGTGAGTTTTGGTTCAAAAATGTAAACACATAGTCAAAAAATGTAAATATGAATATAAATGTTTACACATTGAGAGCTGCCTGTCCGTCTGTCTGTCTGTCCGTCCATCTACCCAGCCAATCCAAGTGGACTATTGGTGAAAGTAGAGGACACCCTGTGCATGTTCAAAAGTCCATAACAGTGCAAACACAGAGCGACAGTCACCCTTTTTTCAGGAAAATTTATAGTTCAGCAAGTAACCTTCAAAGGCATATTTATGTACTGAGAGAGGAAAAACCTTTGCATGCACTAGAACAATATGCCAACATTACACAGAAAAGGCACCAAGTCCATAATAGCATCACATGCGTTTTGCATAACTTAATTCTTCCGGTCTTTGTGTTGTGCCACCCGTCCTTAATGGCTAAACTAGTTGTGCTTATTTAGGTAATAAAAGCCTCAACAATTCAAGTCAATTTATACAATATAATATGGTAACGTTAGTAACTGTGGGCGTTTTATGTTGATTCAAATTTCTGTATTTCCTATTAGATAATTAGTACATAGATGATGGTGGTTTTTAGGCTCTTCTCTTTACGTGTACATCAGTGAATATTATAGGTTCAAATTGTCATTCCTACCAGTTCAGTTTGGACAAGAAATGTAATGTAGAAGTGCTGCAGTCGAATCTAAGGCAAATATTTTCCTCAAGCCGATGATGGAGTCTCATGCACAATGTCAGCAAGATTGCCAAGAAAAAGATGTTTGGGATTGAAAAATGGGCTGGGTGTAAAAAAATGCAGCTGTCAGAAAAAGGCTGAACGCAGATAGCTGAACAGATGAGCGAAAGAAGGAATGAGGAAGGGAGATCTGTGACAGCACGTAGACCAGGGTAAAGGGTGGGAAGCTGTGAAAAAAAGGTAGAATGGTAAAGGGTTAAATAAAGGAAAAGATGAAGGTGAGAGAGCCGAGGGGAGCACAGCGATAAGCAGTAAAGGAGATCGGGGGGAGAACGGGCTTACCAAACCCCTGCTTGCAACTTACAAGCACACGACGGAGCTCAAAGCGAGGACTCAGACAGAGAGAGAGAGGAAGCATCTTACTTTCACACCTTGTAAACCTGCAGTCATTTCCACCCTTTTGCAGGAAGAATCCATGTAGGAGGCGATGTAATGTACTGTCGCAAGACACATACCGGTTTGTTATGTAAGGTAAACAGAATTCTGCTGAGACGCTTGTTACGTGGTCATATCTCAGGAACACTGTGTGGTATTGTCAAGTCGTTTGTTTGAAAAAGTCCACAACAAAAGTGACTGACAAGGCAAATTCTTACCACAGCAACACGATTTTCCTTAAGTACTAGGTATGGTATAAGCACCATTTCCTTCCAAGTGATAAACCCATCACTGTGTAGTTGTAAGTAGCACCTATAAATACATTGTTCATGTTTGTGTTCACAGACAATCGGTATTTCACCCACAGTCATCTAAGCTCAGCTCCAAAGCGCTGCAACCTTGATTTGATCAAACTGGAGCTGGATGGATGGGTACATGTATAGGATCATTCTTCAGAAAAATATTAGGTGGCAACCATGACTAATAATAGACAGAAGACGTGTAATCTCCATGATTTGCCACCAACTATAGACAAACTGGAACAGCCTCCTCTCATTTATGTCTAATTGTTGAACTGAAGTACATGACATGCTTGACTTTAAGCAGAAAGGTCATGGATGCAGTCAGAAGGTCTTTATCTTGAATAAACTGGATGAAGTTAATGTCAGAGTGTAATGAGGCCAAAGTATTTATGCACGCGTTACATCATTATGAACTAAAAGAAATTTGTATTGTAATTAAGCTTTGAAATGATCAGGTATGAGATGCATTGTCACAAAAAGCACATGCAGAGAACTACTCATACATAAACATCCTTAGGCTTCACTAATGATTTCCATGGTCAATAGAAGGGATTTTACTGACTCCAAAGTGTGTGTGTGTGTGTGTGCGTGTGTGTGTGTGTGTGCATGCGTGTGTGCGCGTCATTGCCTACAGCCGTCAGTCATCAAGCACGCTAAGCTTGATAAATGATGTGTGTGCGGTTGTGTCAATGATTATTTACATCATTGACAATGTTGTGGGTATGAGTCATGTTGTTTGCGTATGTTTGTGCCCCAGTGCACGCTTTAAAGATTTTTTTTTAATCGCTTTTTTTTATGTACGCATGAGCATGCATATACACTAAAAGTGGGACCTTGAAGTAGCATACACCTGGACAAGTGAAGGTGCATTATGTTAGTAGTTTGCGCGTCACTCTTAGTGATTAATTATGATAAAAGCAGGGTTTAATAAGGTCGGTGGATCTGTGCCGTTTTCTGTGTCTGTCTTTCTGTGAGTGATGAGAAGCAGCCAGATTGATGGCGAATATGGATCAAGGTGAAACATTAATTTAATGCCGCCTCCAACTTTGACAATTTGATGTGCACTTTTATTGGTTACGACAAGCAGAAATACACATATAAATAATTTTATGTACACCGGCACAAACATGTCATAATAATAAATACACACACATATGTTCTCAGAATCTGTCAATACACATGTGAAGAGCAGCAGCCGAATCATTTTCTCTAAGAAGTATATTCATTTATTTTCACTTTGTATTCGTGTGCATTCGCGTGTCATCAGGCTAGGCGCCATACAGCAAAGAAATAATTGAAATGCATGAACCAGACTAACACGCTGGACCTTAACACACATCAATCTCAATCTTAACCCCCCCTCCCACCCCACACCAACCCCACCTCTGCAGTAAGCCAATCACAGCAGATCATAAGCAGACTGACATGTTGCCTGTCCAATCACATGGGAAGCATAGAATCAGGGTCACTGAAAAAAAGAAAAGAAGAAAATGTGCCGCATTGGAAAGCATGGATCATGAAAGTATGTATGAGTGTGTTTTTTGTGTATGTATGTGTGTGAGTGTCTCCTGCAGGCATGGTTTATCCAATCACTTGTCATCAGTGTTTCTGTCAGTCTGCCAAGAACAGCCCTCAATGGTGCCATTGTCTTTATAGCCGTCCACACACACACACACACACACACACACACACACACACACACACACACACACACACACACACACACACACACACACACACACACACACACACACACACACACACACACACACACACACACACACACACACACTTCTTCTATGTTTGTGTTTTTCTGAGTGGATTTGCTTCAAATACATGATCAGACACAAACATGTTAACACAACTCATACAACCAGGGTCTGAATTCAGAGCTCTGTTGTTGTGACGTCACCAACTGGCAACAAGCACAAGCACAACAAGCATGAGACTTAAATAGCTTCATCAAAATCTAACACTAATTAATATATTAAATGGAATAATAAAGTAATAATGAAACTGTGGCAATACATAAAGAGAATATATATTTTCCATGAGTTACTTTGGAGTGAGGCCTATCGGTCCCTATACTGGAGGAAATTGATTAGCTTCATCAATTAGGTCTACCTTGCTCACATCAGCTAATAATGGCTTCATCACAAAGGATGTCATTCATCCATAAAACGCTTCCTTAGACAAACAGTTTCTTTAGGTTCCTGCAAGTAAGAAACTTGCAGCAACAACACAAAATTACTCTTCATTTCTGTTGCATTATACTGATCCTAGTTTGGCCCTCAGCTTGCAAACACAGGTACTTAATCTAATTGTTTCCCCTCAATTTTGCCTTTATTTTTTTTAAAACCATGTCACAATAGTGCAAATGCAAACAATGGTAAATCCTGTATTTAATATGCATTAACCTGTAATTCGTAGGCAATTTTTTTTTTACCTATATGCACACTTATAACCAGTACTTATGTCCGAATCTTTGATGTGAAGGTGGTCAATGTCTGAGCAGCCCTGTTTTAAGACTTCCAAACATGGTCATCTCCAATCCAACATTGGTGGTTTGATCCCCGGTGCATTTGTCTATTTACCATTTAGAAAATGTTGAAAACCCAAAAATGTAATTTCCCACCCTATAGTTGCTGAGGCATGCATTTTATGTGCCATTATATTGTTTTAGGATGAATGATTTTTTTATTACTGTCAACAGTCATCACAGTGCATACATCCTCAACGTCTCAACTGAAACAAACTTGCCTCACCCTGTAAGGCACATCATAGCCATTATGCAATATCTTAATAACGAGTGACAGGATCACTGTCGGTGGCCACAATGTTTCATGAGCATCAGCTGTGTGTTCGTAAAATTGCCGGTACTCCCCTCCTTGGTCATTTCTGCCAAAGGAAAAAATAGACCAACATGTTTTTTGGGTTTTTTTCCACTTGGACTCTATTTCCCCTGCTTCACTCTACCCTCAATGTAATACTCCCCTGGAGGCATGTTGTGCTGCATGTGAGAAGCATTTCGGAACGAAAGTTAGAAGTTGATTATAGTGTAGCCACAACTGAAGGGGGCAATGCAGTCTTGGTGCATGTGGAAAAACACGTACACACATACTCAGAATTTTGTACATTACTTGTGACGTAAACTGACCTAACCATAACCCGGACCGTAAACTCCTCTACATCTTAACCCCCACTAACTCATTTAAAACAATGCGGGGGTCCAGGAGTTTGGACCCGTTCCAGAAATTTTGCAGCCTCCCGAGGGGTTTGGACCACACAGAGTAGAACAAGGACACACACACACACACACACACTGAACAGATGTGTTGATGAAGTCATTGTTTGACTACGGTACTCCAGGGTACATACAGTACACACCTCAACTAATTAGCCTACATATGCTGCAGCACTTTTTTTTTTTTGCACAAAACTGTTTCACGCCACGATCAAACTTTGTCATCTTTTATTCTGCAGCATTTGGGGATTGTCTTCAAATGTAAAACTGTTGTTCTTGAAGCAAAATGACCTTCATAAACGCGACAGAACAACTGCATCCTGATTACTCTTCACTATACTACCATGAAGCATAGCTTTTTTTAATATTGGGAGCTTCGTTTACCACCAGATTGATAGAAAGCAGCCTGCAGTTGACGCAAAAGTCACATGACAATGTGTAATATTCCTGAATGCATTGGAGAGTACACTATCTGCCCCACTGTTGACTTTTGCCATTGGCTCTGAGCTTGTTCAAAGCTCCCATCAGACTGCAGCACAACTGTTTTAAAATTTTGAGGAAGTCCAGAGGCATGTTGACTGAGTCATACTTTAATGTTTAATGCCAACTGGCCTGCAACATTGTCATTACTGTCTTTGTCTTTCAGAGAGTTATAATAGGTAGTCTCTCTGATATTTATCATACCGGGATTAAAATTATACTACCCATACCCAAAGGCTTAAAAAAAAACAAATGCTTTTTTTGCTCAGTGGCACAGCATAAATCAGCCCGGGGAGAAAAGAGAGACGAAGATGCTGAAAAAAAACAAAAAAACAAAACTACAACAGAGCTGAACGCTATCTTAGTTTTATCTGTTGGAGTTTTTCGATACAAGCTCTAAATATTTTGTGGGAAATTTTGTCTCCAATCATAAACAATGGAGGTATGGGGAATAATATCGGTGTCAAAATCATAGTATTCCATTTAATTTCTGCTTTGTTTTCCAAAATCGGTTTTCCGTGTATCAAACTTGGTCGTCTTCATCTGTATGTTTTCCCATCGTTACAAGAACCTACCTACTTTCCTTTTTGTTGATTTGTCTGTTAGTCCTAAAGTTTTCACTATTTGGGTTGGTTCCCTTCTTTTTAATGTTCATCAGTTCATTTCAGTCCCTCTTTTATAGAATCGACTACATTGAGCATCTAGCTACTTGCATCCATTTCTGGGATGCCTTATCTCTGAAGCTGACAGTTTGTAGTGTTCACTACAATGAGAAAACTGCAGTCAGAACCTTCTGTCATGTCCAGGAAAAGCCAACAATCAATCGGGTGATTTGGCTGCCAGCTCTTGAGCACGAAAAACTAAACCAGAGAAATTGTCTGCTTTGAAAGCTGTTGGCATTGTTCTCCCGTTTTGCTCTGACATAAATGGGGAAATGTGTTGTGGTAATCTGGATGAACTTCCCACTTTAAATGCACCTCATTAATTTGTGCCATCGCACAAAGAGCTGTACTGTAAAGGTCAACCGGTTGAGCGTAATTACAACAGTGTTTAAATACAATGGGAGAGACACAATCGCACTGGGTTAGCGCTGCGCCCCAGCACATTTCATATAAAAGGAAACAATATCTAAATGACCTTAAAGTGTTGACATTCAGCTTGATCAAATGTAAAATGTTGTCTTCCGTTAATGACTGGACAAACACTGGATGTTATTCTCAGTTGAGGCTGCTTTCCTGTGCTCCTCTTCCTCCCTACTTTCTCTGTTTAATGTGATCTATCTTCTTTGTATTTTGCCTTTTTGTCCTCCCTTTATCTGTCTTTGTTCTCCCTCTATTAATTACCCTGATTCTCTTCTTTTTCTGTCCCTTCGACTGAATCATCATTTACCATCCCATTTCCCTCTACTCCCTCTTTTTGTCTTTATTTATCTCACGGTCCTTCCCTTGCATGCATTTTGCCCTGTTTACCACTGTTTGTCTCCCTTTTTAGTAATGTCTTATTCACTCATTGCCTTCCCCCTTTTTCACCTTTTCCACCAAACAAATAGTGAATTAAGATTTCTCTTTGGCGACTTAGATATTTTTTTTTGCTCCTAACCCATTCCTCATTTCTGCATATGCTCGCATCTCTGCACTCATTTCTGAATAGTATTAAACCAGAGGAAAAAGACCAAATAGACGTGTATGTGGCAGAGTTTGGTCCACAAGAAGTGTTGCGTATGAATAACAAGTGAAAATAGATGAGAAATTGGTGAAAGAGTGTTGAAAAGAGAAGAGAACGAGGTTAAACGGAGGGTGGAGAAAGGATGACTGACAAGCGGGTAGAAAATAAAGATGGAGGAAAGACATATAATGACCGCACGAATGATTGAGAAGAGTAATAAAGAAAAGGAAAGTGGTTGGTTGACATGATTAATTGGGTAAGGAAGTAAAGAGGCAGGGATTCGCCATCATTGTACTCCTCAATATGGACAACCAAAGAAGCCATTTCCCTTTCTACCTTCCCCCCCTAATTTGCTTTCAATTAGTTTCCTACATGTTGTTACTGTGTTGTTGCTGACTTTTGTGTCGACTCCGCCGCTACATTAGTTGTAACTGGCTGTGGATAAGGGCATTAGCTAAAAGCCTTTGCAAGTAAATTATGGGTCAGGATAAAAAGACGACAGGGCAGTGTCTCATAAACCCAGAAGCAGGTTATTATCTGAATAGAAACCTCAGATCAGCTATGATGGATAGTTGCATTGAGAGGTGAACTTATCCCGAGTTTATCGGTGACTGTGCGCTGAACAACCTGACAATGTAACAGCCACTGGCTCAGAGTTAAAGTGATGATTATCACCATAATTCAAATGTCTAACTACACCCCTTGGCACATCTGTACAATACCCAGGTCGCATCACTTCACACGCTTAATTAATAGAGACCAAATGCATGCCAAGGGTATACATATTCACCAATTATCTGTGATGTATGAAAGTTCTTACATATTCCTAAGATTTGTGGCTTTGTGATGCCATTTGTGGCTGTATTTACAAAAACTATTAAATAGAGTTTCATACTAAGCAGGGGTTGACTGTGACACTGGTCAGTGGCACAAAGTCAATAGCGCAAATTCAGTTGAGTTGAACTTTGGCTTTGCAGTCAATTAATTTGATTATGCTTTTTACTGTGACTGAATCAGTTCGTTTTGTTAGTATACAGTTGTGCAAATATTTTCTTTATGTATTCCTAACACATGCCCCTGAGGTTGTGTGTGTGTGTGTGTGTGTGTGTGTGGGGGGGGGGGGGGGGGGGTTTGGTGCATTTATAAATTGACTAATTTACGAAGCCTTTACTGTATAGGCAGTTGTGATGATGAAGAATGCGGATCTTCAGAATCACTACAGCTCTGAATAATGTCTGAGGATGCATTTAGACATCCTCGGTGCTCCAGCAATCTATCAATGTAATGGGCTGTTTAAATGTGCGCGTGATTCTGCATGTGTGCACTGGGTGTGCGAGTCTGTGCAAGAGTGGGTTCCACTGTGTGTGAAGACAACATTGTGACTGGATTAAAGAAGTACAACACATTGCTCCAAGACCCACCCACCTCTGGACGGGTCTGGGAGAGCATGGTGGGGGGTCCCCCCAGATGTGCTGAAGCCAGTTAATTGGAAAATGCTGTCCACAAGTGTCATATTACTATAGGCTTGTTGCATGCCGTCGATAACTTTAGGAATAATAACAAATCACTGGTTGGTTGATCACATTATGGAGGCTTCATTAGTTGCTCCCCGTCTTTAATATTTTTGTAAACATGCAAAGTTTCATTTGCAATGGTGAAATTTCTTGAATTTTAAACAGCATCGCTTCAGATCCTTCAAGACACACATGAAATGGATGCAAAATGCAGCAACAAATTCATTTCTTTGTTGTTGTTTTTCTGTGTAGTCTAAACCAGCCTGTTTGGACTCCCGAGTGCTTATGTCATATTTAAAGTATTTTCAGGCTTCTAAATTATAACAATATGAACTTAAGTTTTTTTTTTTTTTTAATTAGCATGATGAACAGCCACTGTGTGCAATTACACTAAAAGTGAATCATCTACCAAATGTATGGTTAACTAACCTATATCATCTGTCACCTTTAGTGGCAGGTTTGCTTAATTTCTGTAAAAAATTCATGATCACTGCAGGGCAGTGCTTTACAAACTTCAATCTGCACTTGAAAACTGGAGATGATTTCCAAGAGCAATTACAGGCAAGAGACTTGACAGGAGATTTATTGGCCTGAGAGCTCACTGAATTATATTTGGTATGTATACAGAATAAATTTGGTATTTGAACATTTCATTTATCTGAATACTAGCAGCAAAAATTTGCAACCTGGCATTGTCATTCCTCTGGGTCACTCTGGATCCCGTCTCCCGTCTCCCTTCCTCGCACCCTCTTTTTTCCCTCTGTTCAAGTCCTGTCACTGACTTTTTCATTGCCCCCATGTGAGATACTCCTCTTTGCTCTCCTTTTGCCCTGTGCCATTTCTACTTTACATTTTCTCTTACTTTCCTGTTTTTCCATCTACTTGTTTCTCTCCTCTTCCTCCCCCAATCTCTCTCTCTCTCTCTCTCTCTCTCTCTCTCTCTCTCTCTCTCTCTCTCTCTCTCTCTCTCTCTCTCTCCCCCCACATGACCTAATTTCAAGCAGCAGCCATTGCAGACATCTGGGCTTCAGCTCACGTGCCAGAGAAGGCATGACACCCCTGCTGGAAGAGATAGAGGAATAAAATGAGAGCAAAGGAGAGAAAGATGCAGAGAATAATGTCAGACAATGAGGTGAATAAGGGGTAAAGAGAAAGATGGAGCGATTATGCGCGATGGTAGGGTAGAGGAATGTGGTGTCTGACTGGAGAGCAGAGATGTGAGAGAGAGAGAGAGAGAGAGAGAGCTCATGTCTGGTTGCTTTGAAGTCGCAAGAAGTGCATGTTAGGGAGTGCAAGTAAGGAGGAGGGAAGTTGACACACAAACGGAGTCCTGCACAGTTTGAGGCGTGAAGTGGAGCTGCTGTACAACAGTTATTAGCTATTAGAGCTAGCATGGCTTAGCAGGGTCACAGTGGCGAAGCAGGCTAAGTCGCTGTGTAATCTTTGTGTTAACTCGAGATCATGTCATGAATATGCAGATCATGCACGCAGCATCCCTTGATCTTCGCTTTCATCTGTTTCCTCAGTAGCTGCAATGTTTTCCACCCTATAATTGAATTATAATGTACTACCAGCCACGTCATCTGACCTTAAGAATCAATAGTATTTCCATTTGCATTGGAGTGTGAAAAAGAAAAGGCTTTTTTTTTATCAACCATACTGCACAGCATTACCTAACATGAGGCAGTGTTGATCCTGCAAGTGCAAGCTTGCTCCATTTGCCAAATCCTGTTCCCGCCTTCTTTCATTTCTTTTATATTTCGCTCTCAATGTGATCTTATTGACTCTCAGTGTCTTTCTTGTCCAGTTCATTTCAGGAACCCCCACAACTCCCTCTTTCCCTCTCTCCCTCATACCACTGTTTAGCCCACCTTTGTCCCCTGATCCCAGCCATCCTTTTATTTTTATCCCTTTATTATCTCATATTTTCTTTTAATGTCGCACCTTTCCCCTTTCACTTCCTTTTTATCCTGTTGATCTGTTGTCGTTTCTCCGATCACACACAGAGCCGTTCCTCACTCACTCCTTCCACAGATCACCTCTCTCCAGGGATTTCACAACGCTTTGATGAGTATTGACCTTCAATGGAAGAGAGTTCAGTTTTGCTTGATCCACACAGGGATTGCTCACTCCTTGGAGAGCACAGGGTCATGTTTGGTAATGAATGTAATGGATTGTTTATATCCAGCGATGGTATTACATTCAGGAAGATTTGCATGCAAGATCACCTCTCAATATAAACAGAACATGCATTGTTTGTAGGGCCTTTGCGTAGCACAGATAAAAGCTCCACAGCGTTGTTGTTCCACCACTGGCCTGTAAATCAAAAGTAAAAGAAATGTGCAAATCAAACATTGAAAAAATTCAGTCATCGTGTCATTGAGGCCTACCTCTTAAAACCTTGGGTTTAGTGTGTGCTTGCCAGTTTGATTCAATGTTTGGATTCCTGAAACTATGTATGCACGGTTTTCTACAGATGATGCCACATTATTGAACGTTGAAAATACTTTGGTGACCATTTGGAAACAACTGAGGTTCCAACTTGTGTCTCAAGTCACTGGTGACGTTTTGAATATAAGATTGAACCAGGATGTGTCTTTCTACGTACCGCCAAGTCTAATAAAACGATCGTCTCTAAATTGAGTTTGAACACTTTTCACTCCTTAGTTTTCTCTCATCTTCTGTAGTTTTCTTACCTTGGAGTGACAGTATTAATCTTTCTCCTTCACGTAACCTTACAGTATTTTTTCCTCCACACTCATTTCTGCCAAACTGCCTCCCTTCACCTTCATCCTGTTTTCTCGCCACGTCTCATCACTTTATGTAGTTATTTCAGTCAGCTTCTTTCTCTTGTACTGCCACTGTGTCCTTTTCTTTCAGCACCTCATTTTTAAGTTTTTGTGCTTTCTACTCGGAGGTCAGAATAGCTGGAGAAAAGGTAAAATAGAAGCTGCAGTTGATGGTGTGAATGAGTGTACGAAGAGGGAGTTTTGATGCATTTGTGTGGGTCAGGGGGAGTGAGATAGAACATATATTGGGCCCTAAAAAACAGCTTGAGGCAGACTGCGATATTTTCCCCATCGCTGTCAGTTAAGACTGAATGGAGACTGTCTCAGCCCATGTATTTGTTCATCATGCTGGAGATAGAAAGCATGACGTCTTCCCATTGAGTTCAAACAACTGTTGTCACTGATTAGGCTTAAATGGATGAGTCGGCGTTTGGCAAGTTGTTAAATATAACCTCAATGAAAAGCTGCTGTTATAAATTGGTTGAACAACTCAAAATCAACTTGCTGAGGAGAAACTCACTCATATAAAGTATAGATATTTTATATATGTTATGGGGATTAGTAATTCATTTTGCTAAGGATGTTGCATTGTTTTTGTATTAAATTAAACAACAAAAAAAATCTGAGAAGTCCTTTGAAGAATAAGAATCGCCTCTCACAAAAAAGTTGGAATTCCCAACTGTGATATAAATCTAATAAAGACTCACCATTTCCCTAAATCACTGCAGGAGGATAACTTTAAGGTATTAGCATACAGAAATGTATGGCACACATATAGAGTAAGTCATTCAGGTAACCTTTTCCTCATGGTGGAGCTTCACACCAACCCATTTTACATTGTATTAAGACTCTGTGCACCAGCGTACAGGACATAATAGTATGCCTATGCCGCCTGACGTTTCCTTTTTCATATTTACGTATGTTCCCATAAATAACTACTCAAAGTTCATGAAATCTTGTATTCACATGACCATTGAAATTCTGGATTTAATCACGCAATCTATGTAAAATACCTAGTTTAGTAAAACAAACGCAATCCCATGATTATTCTGATCTGCTTGGATTTTCTCCAGTTGAACAGAAGTTTATGACTGTGAACGGATGGATTTCTGCGTAATCTCTGTCTTCTGTGCTGACAAGATCCAGTCGTGCACAGCAGCGGATTGTCCGACCACCTCAACCCAGCGAAGGTTGCGATACACAGAAGAATGGCACTTGAGCGGGGGATAAGTGCTTGGATAAAGGTTAATCCCTGTGGACCCGGGCTTTTTTTTCCCTGTTTTGCTCACTCTCAAACTGGACCATCTGAGATTGAATCTAACCAGCAAGCGTGACATAAGAGATGCGCCTAAACAATTCCTTACCCCAGTGACCCCATTATATTGTGGATGAGCACAACTGGAAAAATTTTCAATAACCGTGTTGCGCAAACATGGAAAACTCTGAAGGTTTTCCCTTCAAGGCATATAATTCCCAATGTTAAAATGGCTGTATTCTGTCATCTGGTTATATTCAAATTTAGAACCACTGTTGTTGATTTGTTGAATAGACAGAATTTGTGGCGCTCGGCCAATGATCACTGTTGTATTCAGTCTGTGTGTGATCAGTCTTGATGGATTTTGTCTGTTCTGGGTTTTTATGATCTTCTTTCACTGATCTTTATTAATAGCTGTTAAAGTAAACTGAACTTTCCTTATGAATTATTTAGTTTCAAAGTAGATTCCAATCAAACCCCCCAAAAAATAACCCAGGCCTAACTCTAAAGTGCCATGCATAATAGACAAATGGAGATGGGCTGACCTTGGACATCACCTAAAATAAAGTCAGCCTGATTAAATTGTAACTGCACTGCACACAAAAAAAGATCAGAACATTACGTTGAAACTGGAGACACGACTTGAGGTGATGGGATGAAAGAAATCAGCTCTGGGAGGTGAGTCGGGTTAAAAGGTTTGAAGCACTCCCTCAATTGATACAGTGAGCAACTACAAACCTGCCTTATAGTGCAAATGATGTCCACAGCCCCCAGTAGGTTTAGGCAACATATTCAAGAAAGAACACCGCTTGATTGACGATTCATCGAGTCAAGATCATCTATTCCAGTGACACTTGGTGTGCGCGTGTGCGTGCACGTGCCTATAGACAAGGTGCCCTTGATTAAGTTATTTCGTACCACGGTTGTCTGTGTGCCTGTACCCGGCTATGTGTCTGTGTGGGTGCGTGTGAGTGTGAAGTTTTCCCTTGCTTCCATCTGCTCTCTACAGGCTGATAATCATCTATCGCCCCATTAGCTGTCAGTCACTCTGTTCCCTGTTGACATCTCACTATCTGAGCAGCGGCGCTACATCGCCGCACCTTTACAGAGGTAAAATATATTACAGGAAATATCGCCTGCTTTCTTCAGCTTTCACACTGGTGCCTACGGTGGCTCTGCGTATGAGAAGCTGTGCATCGTTTCAATACTTACAACATGGGAAACATCTGAATCTTTTTTTAAATAGAGTTCCCAAGGCATTAAAGCATGTAAAAATACTGTTGATAATCCCTTAATGAGAATTGGGAGGCAAGCGAAACCGGTATTGATGTTTAAAAAAGTTACTTTTCCTCTTTTTTTGTTCGTCTGTGTGTGTGAGCGACTAATATCTACACATACCAAAGCATGAAATGTCACAGTTAATGGATAATAGCAAAGCAATATGGAAGATTAAAGAAAATAATCAGCAAGACTGCCCCACGTTTGTGATGCAGATCACCGCTTCTTAACAGGTTTCATGACACGATGAGAAGGGCGTGCATACTGATGTACCTATGTGGAACAAGGAAACCCACCTTGAGCATTTGAAACGACTGCAGTGGTACGCACACCAGAGAAATACCAGTCAGTCACTGAGCTCCCTTGCGGGCATCTTTTCCTAACAGCTTGAACATGCTGCTCCTCTTACAGTGTATTCCAACCCCCGCTCTCTGAAAACTTTGTGAAGCAACCGATTTGATAGGTGACGCAAACAGCAGACTGATGAAATCAATAAATAGCTCCACAGTGGCATGTTTGTTACCGTTTGCATGTAAATATGTCCGTCTTATCAGTCCAATACATCTACCAGTTGTACAAATTGAGGGAGACATGAAAGTCTCTCAAGATGAAAAGAAACGATATGATCTTCTTACATTACCCAGCAGGCTCAATTCTATTTAACCTTATCCCCGTAACTCACTGCATTCCCCCCTCCCCCCCCCCCTCTGTCTTTTTCACATCCTCCATTTTCTTTTCTTCAGAAAAATTACATTTGGTTCTTGTGAAATATTTATGTCTCAGTCATAGTACGAGAACCATGAATCATACATCTGAAAAAAAGTGGGAGCATGAAAGAGACGAACCGATGGGGAGACAAGCGAAGGGGAAAGGAATGGAGTGGATAAATGTAATGACAGCAGAAGCGGGCGAGAGATGGGAAGAGTGTCAAAAACGCAAGAGAAGCGAGGAGGACACGGGGAGAGTGAGCCATAGGTGTTGAGGACAGAGGGAGAGAGAGACTGGCAGCCAGATGAAAGGGGAAGAAGAGGGAGATTTCACAGAAGGAAAACAGTGTCTTGTAAAATGAGTTGCACAAAGGGTCGGATTTAAGCTGGCATGGCTGCATTTGGCTGACAGATTCTTTGGTGAGATAAAGTGCAGTTTAGGAATGACAGATCCCGAGAATTCCAGAAGGAAGTTCACATTAATGTGCAGCTACTGTGTCGGAAAATTTAACCTCTGAGCGATTGAGAAGTCATGAACTGTACAACTAAAACAAACATGCTTTGTGTTGTACATTGACTCTGCAATGTAATTTCATGTCGCAACAGGGAAAGAATGAATCAAGAGCATTTTACAGCTTTAGGGTTTAAATCGATGGTACACACTAGTCAAATATCTGCACCCCCCTGTCCCTTTAAGATCTAAAATATTTAAAATTCAGTGTCGAAACACATGGAATGATCCGTCTGGTTTATGAAGAGCAATCACAGTCACTGTTAGCTTCTTTTTGATGACAAATATCTTATTTTCACATTGCATTTTGACATCTCAACAAGGAACATGTTCGGTTCATGCCCTAATTAGTCTCAAATAAAAAGAGTCACAAGTGATGGAGTAGTATCCTGTATATCTAAAAACCAAAAAAGTGGTAACACTAGCTGAGATGATGTAATCCTTCCTTTGACTCCATTGCTAATAAAAAGACTTAAATTCAACGTGAGAACAGTGGAAATTATTGCTACTAATAAAACTGTTGAATGTTGAAGGGATAATTACACCGTGTGTATATATAGCAAATATCCCAAAGCTACAAAGATAGTTCAAGCACCGCTTCACCCACATGACATTTTCCTCTAACTAAAAGATATATACAGTTAAGCACTCCCTAGTAATCACAGTGGTGTACCTCAAGCATCAGTAACTTGCTTGTTGTTCCCTCTCACCACACCCAGCCACAAAATGAATATAAGTTTCTACATATTATCACATTTGACCAATTTCAAAAGCTTCGTCCCATTTGTAGTCTGGGGGCCCCCCAGTTCCTGCTTTGTTGAAAGGTGAGTGTTGCTTCCACATCCATGCTGTGGACTTGCATCTGATGTTTTCCTTGCAGGGATTGATGACACAACATTGATCTGTCCGTCTTCTATACCACTTAATCTTGTGGAGGGCGGCAGGGCATTGGGGCAATCCCACCAATTAGCCTGACAGGAATGTTTTTTGACTGTGGGAGGATACCGGAGTACTTGGAGGAAACCCACGCACACACAGGGAGAACATGCAAACTCCGCACAGAGAGCCCTGGCCGGTATTTGAACCCAGACTTTCTTGCTGTGAGGCGAGAGCACTAACCATTATATACAAGAATGCCCATGTTCTGTTGAAGCTGAGATTACCTGTTTCTCAGTTTGAAGTAAAAATATATCTCATCATTAAATAAGGAAAATACAAAGGAAATATATAACAATGAAAAAAACGATAATAATACAAAAAAATGCCTTCCACACATGAGCCCATAATACTTTTGAATGTTGATTCTATAGTATTTCATAGCGTGCCAAATATATAAAAAAAAACAAAAAGTGTGTGCAAGCCTTTTCTATTTCCAGAGAAAATTTGTTGCTGATAAAAAATTCAGTACTGGAGCAAAGTGTTGGCTAAGTGACAGCGAAACAAGATCCAGTAGGAGCAAGTATCCCTCAAGTGTTACAAAAGACCTGCGTAAGCTCTTCTGAGATGTAGCAAGAAAGAGGGAGGAGGCTGGGGAGAAGGCCAGGTGAATCGGGGTCAGCGCTCGTCTTCCACTGAACCTTATGAGAGTTGATTATCTGCAGCCTTCACCCACACACAGGGCCTTGGCTACAATTGTGTGTGTGTGTGTGTGTGTGTGTAGATGCATGTTTCCCTCTTCCCGTGTGTTGTTATTTACGCTGACATACTGTTGCTCCTGGTTATGTGCTCACCCTGTCCTCTCTGCAGCTCGTACGTTGACGCAGATCACAGACACCGCTAACAAAAGCTCACATATATAATCAACATTAAACATATCTGCCCCAAAAGCGAGGTTGAAGGCAAAACATCACTGGGCAGGAGATTGTTTCGCAGGCAAACGGTGTTTACTGTGAGCATGTATAGCAGCCTGCCTGCTTTAGCTTCGCCTTTGGCTCTCGAGTACATGAGCGTGTATGTGCAAATGATCTATTGTATAGGATAAACAGATTGTTACGGATTTGCATTAGCTTCAGTACTTACAAAGAATCAGAAAACTTTGCACTCTATTTGTGGTCTCCTTTCTGTGATTTCTGCAATGTTGGCAAATTGCTTCACAGCTTCAAATGATCGTTGAGAAGAGTTTTGGCTATACATTGTACCAACTCACATCTGCAAATTATTTGAACTACAGTGAAGAAGGAGTGCACCTGTTAAAGATGGACAGCGGTTCCCCAGTAAATAGTAATGTAAGCTTGCTTTTCATTTAAGTCGTGTCCACAGTGTCTGAACACCTGACTGACTGACACACAGATTTAATGCATGGTCGACTGAGGGAGTAAAATCTTCTCCATACCAGTGGAGTCTTATTGAATATTGCAAAGGTTTCAAAACTGAGCTGAAAGCTACTGATTTCTCTTCATTCTCTTTATTCTCCAGTGATCAAAGCTGAACTCAACAAAAATAAAGAACAACAAAAACTGATTTTCTCCATTTCATTATTGTGTTTTTTTTTCGTTGGCTCAAACGGACGATTTTCAGCCTTTTCTGATCACAATACACTTCCCAACGTCAGCATTTTACAGAAAATGGATTGTATTTCCTCATTATTCAAAACATGGGGCATTGGTTAATGGAATTAAATTTGTGTTGAAAAAAACAAATGGTGCTTAATGCAGAAAAGCCACAGAATTAAAAAAAAAAAAAGCTAAAGCAGCATCTCTCACCTGTTATTTTATTAAAGCCATCATAACTTTTTATTTGAATGAAAACATTAAAGCTATTTTGGATTCATGCGTTTCCCTCGATGGTGTTGCTTCTTTTCACCTGTGTGCAATATAATATAGGATAGACGTCTAAGATGGAAATATTGCGAAGCGCATGGATTTTTTTATTTTTTATTTTTACAGTGCATTAAAAAGTAATATCATATATCAGCGGATATCGATGGTCTCCATGCTGCTTACACTGCTCAAAACTTTTTGCTGCTCAGTTGCAGTGACAAAACGGAGAATAAGTTGGCAGGACTGTCCCAGCTGAGAGAGAGCCAATCCACTTCTAATTACCCTGTTCCCTTCCTTCAGCGAATTGCTCTCACGCTGAGGAGCAGAGGGGCCTTTTTTTTTTTTTTCTTTACGTCTGAAAGTCTTCACCAGCGAGCTCACTCGTGGGAAGAGAGGGACGGAAGGAAGGATGTGCTAAAGTGGAACAGAATCCAGCTGAGAAAGCTGAGGCTTCATGAAAGTGAGTCTCATGTGGTTCCACTCATTCAGTCAGTCAAAAATCTTTCTGCAGACCCCGAAAATCATACTTTCTTTTTTTTTTTTTTTTTTATCTCACGAAAATGAAACAAACTGCACCAAAACCATTCCATTTTGTGACTGGGGCTATTTTGGGAATTTTGGAGGTGATTTTTTATATATATTTTTTACTTTCTCTCTCTTTCCATGCAGGGATCTCTAAAGATGAACCGGGAGAGTAAATCAAAGATGTTTGGTCCATGCTTTAACATATGAAACATCCAGTCACATAGGCCACTTCAGGTCAGGAAACTAACCGCTTGGGGAAAAAACTACAGTTTTTATACGTGACATTCAGTGAGAGGTTTGTCCTGTCGCCTCAGCAGAGAGTTAAGGCTCAAGAAGATGTGTGTTGTAACAAAGCAGCTGACCTGTAAATCATCTGGCTGGATTCCCTTCTTCTTCTCTCCAATCCATGCGAGGTGCTGGAGTTCAGACATCTGACCTCGGACTGATCGCAGCCTCCCGTATCAGAATGAATTATGGATATAAAAATATCACGTTGATTGAGTGAGTGGCGGATGGGGCAGCGTACCCGGGTCATAAAGCTGTTATGAGAGAGCTGTTTCAGACCTTGCTCTCACACCGGTTTCTGCTCACAGGCGAACCGTCAAACAGCATGAAATATGAAGGTGCATTAGAGGATATTGAAAGCTCGATTGCACGGCAGAGTGTGAAAATGAAGAAGCAAGCAGGAAAAATAATTCATTGTTTGTAAGTTGATATGACTTGCGGATGGTTCCTTCTTTCTGAATCCGTGTGTCCAAATTAGGGTGAGTCTTAAAGCCAGTGTGTCAGCAGACATGTGAAGCAGCAGTGAAAGGGGGGAAAGGTCCCACACATATAGTTAATTATACAATATCTTCTCCCGCTGCTTTTTTTGGTAACAGAGGGTGCTATATGTTTTTAAAGGCTACCGTTTTAAATCCTGAATTAAAATTCTTAACTAACTCCAATAATATCCACTGCTGTAAGCCAATAGTAAAATTAAAAAAAAGCTATTATACTTTTTAAAATGGGCATTTGAATATTTGTTTCTTTTTAAAGAGGGATTTAAAAGAGGGCACAATAAAGGCGAGCCTGATTTCTGCCTGCAGATTTGCTTTACAGAGACAGGACCCTGACAGTAAAAGGCTCTGTTGCCTCTGGTTTTTAGTTTGGCTCTGAAACCATCAACAAGAGTTTGCCAGATGAGCTCAGGCTACATTTGGGGTCAGAGAGAATCAAACATCCAGTTATTCTTTCAGCAGTGAGTTAGTCCTGTTCTCCTCCCTATGCATGGTAACTAAAACCTTTAAATTAATGCTAAGATGTACAGTTAGGCAGTAAGGAGAAGCTAAAAGTGGGAGTGATTTGTGCGATTTGTAAACAGTCCAGCAGCAGCATGTTGGAATAACTGGAGTTTTGGATGACTTTGGTTTAGATAATAGGGACTAAAGAGAGTTACAGCAACCATAATGTTTGTGTTTCCAACTATCTATCATCTGGCAAGCGAGAGGGGGTTTTTATCCTGAGGTACTGGCTGCTTTTATCAGCTGTTCTTGTATCACTGGTGCTGTGGCATCATCGACCTGCAAGTGTTAATAGCCTCATATTTACCATCTGGTGCTGAGGACTGATTCACAGCTCACAAGGAGCCTGTAAAATACATTTTATTTTCATATGATTTCGGCGGTCTCCCTGTCATCTCCCGATCCTGCTTTAATTTAGCCTTTCGCACGTAATTCGACGCTTAATTTTAATGTACTTCCTCCATTCACAAGAGGTTCTCATATATGCTACTGCCCTTCGTTTATTGTTCTATTTTCTAATATCACCAACTGCCAGTAGGGTGAGGAGCGAGGTGTAAAGGTTGTGCTGGAGACGTGGGCCAGCGAGCCAGAATAGCAGCACAAAAGTGAAGATGCACCAACCGTTTCTTTTTTTCTTCTTTTTTTTAAACTTCCCACTCCGATGTTAGAGCAAGAACATTCTTGCAGCAAGTGTAAGAGTCATTGAAGCCTTTCTGTGTGGAGTTTCCATGTTTCTAAATGAAGTCCCCCTCATTTTCATTTTTCATTGTTGTCTTGAACTTGCTTCTAATTAGAGTACCTGCTTATATGCAATGTGTCCCTCTGTCATGATATTCATTTTACATATTGGAATCAAAGTGGTAAACCTCTCTCTGTGAGGTGAGAGTGCTAACCATTACAAAACCAAGCAAGGTACTAATGCATGTGGTAATGTGTTGTACTGCAGGACACAGACTAAATGAAAGGTACATCATAGTGTTTAGTTTTTTTGCTTTTCAAGTAAAGTAAAGTTTTTTTTTCTTCCTATCTTTTCTTCACCTGGACACAATATGCCAGCCTACAAAAATGTGGCCACATGTGTACTTAAGCTTTTCTGGTCCTACAAAACAGATAAGGATGTGCCCATTTACACCTTTTCACCCTGGAGGCCCCTGTTATCAGAGTTGGCAGATATTTATATATAATACAGCAAAACACACTTGTTCTCCACAGTTTTCTTGTGGTGTACTCGAACTGAGGAGTTTTGGAAGAAGTGGAGGTAATTTCACTCTGGTCATTTTCATTAGGTTCGAATAAAATAATAACATTTGTACTCATACCTCACTGATGTCCAATGAAAGTTTAACTGTTTTGTTTTAAGCAAATTTTAACGAAATATTGCTTGAGCCATAGTACTGCATTACTTGGTCTACTTGAAGATGAAAAAGGCAAACATCTTCAATTAAAAAATGACATGCAAGTTATTTTCTTTTTTTAATTAAATTACCTTCCATTATTCTAGTGAATCTTTATAGTAGATGTGGCTTTTTGGTTTGAGGATGACATTTTGCGACCTTCACAAAGTTGCCATTCCTGAAATGCAATTTTCTTGACATCCTCGTTCACTCTAAAACAAGACAGAAGAGAAGGAAATGTGTGATTTGATTGGGACTGAAACAGCAAAAAGTTGCTCCAATGCTCTAATATTCATCACACACACACACACACACACAATGACACACAACATTCATGAGCTCTACAAAACTCAAACACTCAAACACAAACAAACATAATGGCTGACTCAGTCATTTCATTTCTCCCTCTTAGAGTCCCGTTCTGTTTTCATGCTCTTTCAGTGTTTTCTTTTTTTTTCTTTATCCGGAGAGAGAGTTGGGAGTCTTTGGTCGCAGATGCATCATCCGTGATAAAAACCCCAAAGGGAATCTGTAATGAAACTCATCCCAGTAGCGGAATCTAAACCCGACTGCTCAAATAAGATTTTTCCTCGTCTGTGACACCGACTTTATTTCTTCATTGCGATCCAAACAGTGGAAATTTCACTCCTGCTCTTTATTATTCCCCTCTGTAGGCGACATGTGGAAAAAAAAAAAAAAAGAAGTGATTTTTAACAGGTAGTGAAGATTCATCTACGCCTGCGCTATTAGTCATTTCAGAGTGTCCTCATTCACACTGTTTTAGCTCTCCATACACTCAAAACAGAGGTTGATTTCTTTCTATCACTCTTGCGGGGCTCCTTAATGGTTTTGGAAGCTGCACTCAGGGGAACAACAAGCATAAGAAAGCAGAGAGATGCTCCATTATACTAATTTCACTTTCACGACTCGTTTTGCTCTCTCATTCTCGTTCGCCTTTTTTTTTTTTGTGTTCCTTTCTCTCCGTGTGTCAGATGGGATTCATGTACCTGATCTATTTAGGTGAGTGGGCGACGGTGGAGGCTAAGGCACTTAGACACATCCTGCAGGCGGAGACTGTTTAAAAAAACAGATACACACATGTAGCCTGTAAACACACACAAATGACAACACACACACACACACACAAGGATGGTCTTTTTATCTTTGTGGGGCCTCCTCATTGACGTAGCACTTTTATTAACACTCAGCATCACATCTACATGTAGGCTTGAGGATTTTGATCCTCACAAGGACTCTACAAGTTTAGAGCGCTCGAAGATCACAGACTCCAAAAAGAGAATAAATCAGGGAGTGCGCGCGCGCGCACACACACACACACACACACACACACACACACACACACACACACACACACACACACACACACACACACACACACACACACACACACACACACACAGGCCCAGATTACCTTCCAGGGACGTTGCTTTGGCTTACATTGCTTTCCCCCAGACTAACTCTGAACTTAATCTTCACTACCGCTTCCCTCTGCCGCTCTCTAACCTCACCCCTAACCACAACTTTAGTCCAACCGTGAAACATTTCATTTCATCATTTTCCTTCAATTTATGACTTCAATTAGCACGCATGCATGCACAGAGTTTACATAATGAACTATTTTGTAAATGTTGCACTTGGCGTTACTAGTTCTCGCCTCATTTTTATGTCCAGTTTCTAAAAAAAAAAAAAAAAAGTGTTTTTAGGAAAGAAAATGTTATGTGGAGCATTGTGCATTTTTCATACCACGAACTGGGTTTGATGAGGATTTTATGAATGTTGGCATCCTTACATTTCCTTGGTTTGATGATGAAGGACACTGTTGATGCTCAAAGGGAATTTGTATATTTACTTTCTTTTTCTACATGGAGGTGAGAGGTCAGCAGTGGTTACAGAACACTGCCTCTGGGTATAATAAAGAAACTGTATTTTGATCAAGGCAATGTCAGCATGGAGGATGCTTGTTTTGAGAGAAGCATTTTGCAATTAATATTCCATGTTATTGCATGCTGGGCTTTGAATGTGTAGCCTAATTGCACTATAGATGGATAAATCATTCTCATCCTTGGGTTTTTAAAAATGAAGCATTTCAAAAAATCTGCAAATGAGCAGATACACAAGCAAGTAATTTACCCTGACATTACCAGTATGGTACACACAGAATGGCTAATGCCAAAACGCACGGGACACTGATAAGGCAAGACTTGCAGAAAACATGGAGACCAAACTTTTTACAACGAGCAAACCACGTAATGGTCAGATACAAATACCCAGTGGTATGCTTGTTCCTACACGGACAAACACAAAATCACATCCAGAGGTACCATTACTGTGTGGCAAGCCCAAGTTAGGGCAGTATGAGGGTGTTATATAACGAGGCTGCCCAAGCACGGCTAAGCATTTTTATC
This sequence comes from Lipophrys pholis, assembly GCF_963383615.2. Lineage (NCBI taxonomy): Eukaryota > Metazoa > Chordata > Actinopteri > Blenniiformes > Blenniidae > Lipophrys > Lipophrys pholis. The sequence goes on from NC_137647.1 coordinate 11,878,218, forward strand.
TGGGCTAACAACAACTCTATTTGGAGGTCTGTGTGTGTGTGAGTGTGTGCAGATAGAGGAGAGTGGTATGTTATGAAATCAACTACATGGGGAAAGTACAAAAAATAATAATTTAAGCATAAAAGAAGTGGAAAAGAAAATGAGAAAAAAAAGAATCATGAAACACACTGGAGGGTTTGTCAAAGTGCTAGCAAATAAGTGTGCCGCACCTCAGTGTACAGTCAGAGTACAGTACTTATCGTCATGCATTAATTAAACTGAATTAGGTTACAGATCTGGCTGCTTGACCCATTGCTCGAGGTTCATTTGCCAAGTTATGTAAGGATTTGAATCCAATGCCTGTTGGTGTTCGGGTTCGTGGAACTCATTTTCAGTGTTTAAACTGAAATTATAATATTGGCGCTTTTCTTTTCACCCCCAGCATTTATATTCATTGGCTGTGGTTCATTTTCGATAGTTATTGGGGACACGCATTCTACACATAAGCACATGGTTTTGAGTTCTTATGGACTAGTGGAGTAATTATGTAGAAACTGTAGGTGGTATGTAAACCTTCGCTCTGTTGTATTAGTAGGTGTGTGCGTGCGTGCGTGCGTGCGTGCGTGCGTGTGTGCGTGTGTGTGTGTGTGTGTGTGTGTGTGTGTGCATGCATGCTCCCTCCTTGCTTGCTTGCCATTCTTCTAAGATCTGTGTGGAGATGTAAATGGCAAAGTCTACAACTTCAAATATTTTGATAGTTTTCTACAATACACACAAACAGTAACATTAACTTGTGTTTGGTAGATTATTTCTTTGTTGGACCAATGCTTCTTGGTAATAAATCCTATACCCCTTAACATTTTATTTAAATTTTAATGGTGTCACAATTGGAAAGAATCTATGTTTGTATTATGGGCAGCAGAGCAGAGTATGTGGGTCTCGCAAAACAGCCAAACAGGTTTTCTTTGCTGCTGCTATCGACTCGTTTTGAGCTTCTGGAAACCCCAGGTGCTGACAGTCAGGTGGTGAGTGGCACCTCTCAGTGCAGAAAGATATCAAGATGAAGCTCTACAACCAGTGACAAAGTCATAACTCTACTATCCCCCGAGATGACAACACTCACCCCGAGACAGCAGAGTTTATCTGAGACTACCTGCAGATATTTGGGGTGGAGAGGATGGAGCGGCCTGCCAGCAGTCCTGACCTCAAATCCGCTGAACACTTGTGTGACCAGCGTGAAGCAGAGTGACCAAAACAGCCATGTTGGCAAATGCTGGTTGAAGAATGGGATCCATCGCCCACTAGTGTGTGAGCAGGCTGGTGACCACAATGAGGTTCATCCACATGACACTGAGGCTCCTGTTTGTTTTATGAGTCATTTGATAGGCTTTCAGCAACAGCCTGCCACCGAACCACTCACTTTTTCTGTTTTTTTCTAAATCTTCTTGAGGATTCTTCCACCTGGCTTTCCTGTATAATGAATATGATCAATCAACATCAAAGGCACAAATCTCATGCAGCATTGATTGAAACCTACATCCAAACTGTCTTACATTGTCCTGGTAGCTGCAAGCTTGCTCGACACTCAGCTGCTTTATTATATCCCCATTATCAAACTAGATATCCTTGAAATATATTTTTGAAGTTTTCAAGTGCAATAAATACATAAGCACATTAAAACTCTGGCACTCATGTGGTTTCTAAGCTAGTATGAATGAATTTATTCAAATCAAGTGGATGTGTTCAAGGAAATCTGACATTAATGGTAATGGAAAAACATTATTTCAGTTTTATTTTTCCACTCATAACTTCCATGTAATAGATTCAATGTTCACAGAAGTTTCTCTCAAAAACTAAATGACAAATATCACCTGCAAAAGTCCATATCACTTGGAGCTGGGCTCCAGTAAACAGCTGTTCCATAAATTATAATTTTTTCTGTTTTAAAAGCCCAGTAGTCCACAGAAACTACAATGTTTAATGTTTGTATCAACATTTCTGGCCTTTTTCCCAGGTCATGAAGAGTGTTAATCTTTGAGGCGAATGTTGTGTTTATCATAGCTCCTGTTCTTTTATGAAATAATTCCAATTTTTGCCAGTTGTACAAGCTAATGCTTCCTGAACACAGATAGGTGGGGTGAAATATGGAGAAAGAAGGAATAAAGCTATGTGAAAAGAAAGCTTCAAAGTAGGGCAGCACATGCTTCTCATGTTTACAGATTTTAATCCCAAGTGGACATTTTTGGTTGAGATTTTCTTAGCTCGTCAGAGTATTTGTCATGTCACTTTTTTTTTATGTATTTTACTGTGTCTGCTGTCAGAAGGCTGCAAAATGGTGCGAACTGCTGAATTTTTAATGTTAACAGGCAGGGAAAGTGGTGTATCACTGCAGAGTTGGCGCTTCCCAGATGGTCCATGTTTATCTTTAAAATCACAGAAGTATGAGAGGACAGCAGGAGATGGAGAGATAAGGAGGAATGGAAAAAAAAAGAAGATGAAGTTGAAGAAAGAAAGCTGAATAACGTGGTGCAAGGTCGTGTGTGCGTGTGTGTGGGTGTGTGCGTGTGTGGGTGTGTGTGCGTGTGTGTGCGTGTGTGTGTGTGGGCTGAATGGCTGTCCCAGATACCCAAATAAGTCTCGTCACATAATTCTACATTACAATTACTTAAGTCAGCAAGGATGAGATTCCCTCTCCCTCTTTCTCTCTCTCTCACACACACACTCACATGCGTGCACACACACAATCACCTCAGCTTCATCATCTGCCACTCTCATCATCTTGGATACTTCATCTGCCTCTGTATTGCCAACTGTGATCAAACCATGACAAACAAATACAGACGCATCCATGCACATAGATTAAATCTACAAATAACATGTATGTCTCTCCCTATCTATAAATCACAAAGTGGAAGATCGGAGTGTCGCACGTGGTTCCCACAGTAATTACAGTTCACACTGTCTGCAGCGTTGGCATGCTCGTGCTCTCCGCGCGTTTGCTGTGAGTCGAGCTTGCATGGCGCGTGCTGTCGGGGCAGACTGATCCGCAGCAGGCATCCTTTGATTGTGTTATCGGAGCGCTGTGATTCCCCCATGTGCAAACATTTCACCCACACAGCCACACATGGGAACACGCACACACGTGGTCAATTAACACCTCAGTCTCCCTCTGGTGTGCTGCAATCAAACCTGGTACTTTAATCAGACAGGAGGGCGAACGTTGCTGCGTACCTGCACTAGCCTTACTCGCACACACATAAACTTTCAATGATCCGAAATCATACGAGGTAGTTCAACAAGTAATTAGCTCGTGTTACCGATTAGTTTGACACACAATTAGCCTCTAGCACGAGCTTGCTCGTTCATCATTATTTCAAAGGGCGATGTGATGGCGTAGGAAAATTAAGGTAGTTGTGAGCGGTTCACAAGAGGATAGTGTAGATTCTTACTGAGTCAGCCAAATATACAATTGAAAGATTATGCTTAGTGATCAAATGCACTCTACCAACTTGGACTTTTTTGGTGGAGAGCCAAAAACATGATGGTCTTTTCCAGTGTCCCATCTCTAACTCATTTTCAAAAATGAAGCAATGTCTTGGTTTTTACTTTGCCTAAGACACCATTGGACTAATTAGATCTAATTAACATTGATTCATTAATTTTCAAAGTATTTTCAACTTGCATTTGTAATCGCTGCCATCAATGAACAGACCAACAGTCTTTGTCCTGTAATAACTACAGAAAGGGAACCTCCCTTTACAACATCCCATTCTCAGTCTTGCCATTTAACCACAAACACCACAAAACTCTGCCAAACAGTCACTCATATATATATATATATATATATATATATATATATATATATATATTTTGTCTTGAAATCTCTTTCTTTATAGAATAGCCGGCCACACAATATATTCTTGCACAACTTTATTCTAAAGTTTAAAGCCGTAGCATTAGAAGAAGTTGTATCTGGATGGAGACTTTGAAGCTAAACATGGCAGTGATTCTAAAGCATCTCAATCTATCTTTTCATCTGTTCCGCTTAAGGCTGTGAACCCACAGAAATGTTTCTTTTACTAGCCTTAAATCAAGCTTTTAATTGGTTTGGGTGGATTGAGTTGCCAAAGTGTCTCCATGACAGCAACCATTCAATCTGCTGAAATGTCACTTCTTTCCTTTCCGCTTCCAAAACTCAAATTTGGTTTAATTAGTCAGCAAACCCAGAAGCAAGGAATTCTATCAGATGGAGAGCATTCGTGATTTGAAATGAGGTGGATAATTGGTGAGTCCATAAAAGCACAGACGAGTAAATGGGGAAAATGATGGAGTAAAAAGATGGTGAAAAAAGGCAGTGTATATTATCCCTGTCTCATCCCTTTGCACTCAGCTTAGCTTGGCTCAAACACCAGGGCAATTAATTACCTGCAGGCACATTACAGACACCTACAGTGATTTATGGGCCCTTTTATGGAGATGCACAACACAGATAGGTCAGGTTTGGGATAGAAAGGAAGGAGTGAACAAAAGTGCACTCCAACACTCAAGGCCAATGAGTTAAAGAACTACATCCATCACAACCCCCCACCCCCGCCCACCCCCCAAAATGTATTTTCATTTAATGGGCATTAGACACAGCTGTGTTGAAAAAAAATAAATATCTGCCTTGAATGTAGGCGCACACACACACACACACACACACACACACACACACACACACACACACACACACACACACACACACACACACACACACACACACACACACACACACACACACACACACACACACACACACACACACACACACACACACACACACACACACACACACACACACACACACTCGGTAGCCTACATTGGGCTGTTGCGTGTTTTGTTGCTTGTGCCCATGGGCTCTTTTCTCCCTCTGTTCCCCTCATCCCCAGCAGAGAGAAAGTAGAAGCAGAAAAGAGAAAGCTCCATCTTCATTATTTTCATGTTGCGCAGAACTTTACTTAATCTATTATGCCTGTGTGAAAGATTTAGTCTACAAGACAATGAATGTGCTAAAAAAAAAAAAAAAGAAAGCATGTAAAATTTTTCAAAAGGATGTTCTCAATTTAATTTGTACAAGTTAAGTGATTTAGGCAAAGCTCTCACAGATAAGTGGAGCAGGTAGCGCTGCTTCAGTGTGTGTGTGTGTGTGTGTGTGTGTGTGTGTGTGTGTGTGTGTGTGTGTGTGTGTGTGTTACTCAAGGACACGTAAAGCAGGACACACGGCTTGTTGGTGGAAGCAGTGAATGCTGGGGTTCAAGCTTGTTCCTGTCAGCTTCCGTGGGCCTCTACCGCCCTGCCAGAGGGGCGGAATTACGGGGCTTTTCAGTGTAATACAGCGCTAGTCGTCCATAAAGCGGTTCATGCAGGGGAACATCTTTTGCAAGGCATTTTTTGGGGGAGTTAGATATCACTTTGTTAAACAAACAGAAACCAGGCCGAGGGCTATCTGTTCCGAGCTTATGTAAGTGACACTTATGTAACCAGACAATCATGAATTCAATGTTTTGTGTGACCGCATTTCATTTTATAAATAATAAGGTAGTCTGATGATCAAAAGAAGAACATGTAGTAGAACTCATGAGTGCAGAAAAGACAGATGCAATCCTATCTAAGAAGAATAGTAATAGATATTTTGACAAGACAAAGGTGAAATATAAAGTCAAGGATAATCCCAGGTCCTGGTTGAAAAAGGTCTCTAACTGTGCAGGAAATGATGGTGATGCAGTTAAAGTCAATCTGTATGGCTTTAAAGCTCTTAGTGATATTACACCCAGAGGGTAGTAATCATGCACTCTGAGCAGATCAATACGACTTCACATCACATGGCGACTCCAAAGTGCACGAGACAGCAATCAAGGACACCTTTTTTTCTTTTCATACGCAGAGTTAGAATGAGCCGGTGTGTACTTCTCTAAAAAAATTCAATTAGAGAGCTTTTTTTTTTTTTTTTTTTTCTTGGTAAGAACAACAGTTTAAAAGACGTGCCGTGTCAAAATGACTTTAAAAAGCTTTTTAGACTAATTTCAGCACCTCTGTTGCTTGTTTGGTGAGCTGTGCCACAACAGAAGCTGTGGAGGCAACCAAAGCTGGCAATCACAACATGGCGACATCGCCGTGATCTCACACATCCATAAAAAAAATCATATTCATCCAGACAGGTCACACTCCGACAGGTCACACTCCACCCGGTCTGATATCTGGAGCTTCGGACATCTTGTTTTTTTGGAGAAAGATTGCATATTAAATCATGTGCCGTAGTGATTGGAAGCAGATTTACTAATTATAACACTAAACATTCCTGATAAGAAAATGAATTAAATAGCACTGAGTCAGCTTCCCCTCCGGGATCAGCAAAGTCTCATCTTTTGAAAAGGGCTGTGATTCATCCTGAAGGACACACAAATTAAAAAGTGTTTGCGATCTGGCTCTTGATGCTGTTTGAATTCTCCTGGAGCAGAACATTTTTTGGCTTCCTGCTGTCAAAAACAGGTACACTGACAAAGCTGCAGCGTTTCACACACTCCAGACTCACACCAAGAGACAGACAATTTCTGCCTTATGGCAATTTGCTTCCCGTGGCTCGCGTTGCTGTCATTAATCGAGCATCCTGCGACAACTGGAGCTCGGTCATACTTTAAATAATGGTGACACTTGAGGCCCATGGCCTCATTTAGTGGTAATTACTTTTATTAATTATGACTCAACATTAGCTAGAATACTTTCTTGACATTTTTAATCCATCTTGAATCTAATGTTTCTTTTAAATACAGGTAAACATTAGCTCGTATCACGAGCAAATTAGTTTTTAGTTGTGAAACAATGGGGAAATGAGAAGGTGATTTTGCTTCGCTCTCCCATTTGTCATGTTAACATTGTTTCAAAAATCATTAATAATGTATTTTTGTCATTTAGATGCCATCCCTTCATCTTCATCTTCAGCTCATCAGTCAGACAATGTCACAAACTAATATTTACATTTATGGGCAATTTAATAACACCTTCAAGTTACTTAGAGTCACCAATGAGCCCTAATTCCATGTTTTTGGACATATTCCGCACAGAAAGGCGCTTTTTCTCTCTTTTGTAGCGAAAATCATTAGAAAACTCTCTCAAAAGCTTGATTGTGGTTTTTAAAGTCAGACATTTGATGATTCTCATGTGGTGGTTTGTTGAACCTGATTGTCTTTGAAATCATTGACTCATTGATTCAACCTGCACTCTTTTAATCTGATGCAGTGAGCATTTTTTTGGAAAATGTATCTTCTGCAGGTTTACAGCATTCAGACATTCGTCAAGACCTCAGAAAGTTCCACCTGATGGATAAGAAATATGCCGCCAGAGTTCAGTTTCTAGACTCATTCACACACTTGGCTTGTAATAAAGACAGGACTCTCAAACCGAGCTGTAGTTCCTCTCCGACTCAAGATTTCCCTTTTGGTAAATGAAAGTCCTTCTTTTGATTTAAAGCTGACAAACCAGCCACCACAGCGATGCAGCTACTCAATGTTTGGTGCACTGGAGACCAAAGACTCTAATAACTTTACAACTGAAACTACAAGTGAAACCAGCAAGAAGAGTCATTGGGGTGGGGGGGGCAAAAAACAATGCCTTAGCAGAGGCAGGCACACACACACACACACACACACACACACACACACACACACACACACACACACACACACACACACACACACACACACACACACACACACACACACACACACACACACACACACACACACACACAGAGAAATCCCACTGATCAGTTCATTACCAAGCAACAGATATCAGAGAAATATCTATTGTGTGCTAAATATACATCTCAACATAAATCAGTTAAAAATAGAACTGTCCAAGAAGGTGCAAGGGTAATTCCAACAACAATAAAAAAAAAAAAGTGTCTCGTCCGTGAAATATTTAATAAAGACTACTTCAAAATTGCATGCAAAATGCGGAACTGTGACGTTCTTGTGTTTTATTATTCATCCCTACCTTGTAGTTTTAAATTCCTCGGCGGTTCAGACTGACTTAAAGAGAAGATGCACTTTGTGGGATATTTTGACTTTGCTGCTAAAAAACCACACTGCTAAAGGTGTAGGCACTGAGTAGGAATCATCAGTCAACTGTGTGGGTGTCCACCGAAGGTCAGAACTTTTAAAAGAAGACATGTTCAAGTAGGTAATTCCTGGGCAACTATCTTCTATTTGGATGTTTTCTTTTGCAGGGGTCGCCGCAGCAAACCGTTGCAACTTTAGTAGACTTGGCAAGTTGCACCACCAGGTGGGACGATCCGTACAACTATTTATGAACAGAATTATTTTAGATAATTTGTTCAACCGAACCAATATTTGGATGTTCGCTTATTGCCAGGACACTTTTTACATATGTGGGTCCTCAGATGGATGTCCACTAACCATTAATCATTTTGAAAGTTTGCATATTAACATTTAACTAGTTTGTGCTCACCATATGTTGTGTGTAAGTTTCATATCAGAAACTGGCCCAGGTTTTGAAAACTAGACATTGAGCAATACAACATACAATCTTCTTTTTTTTTTTTAACTGATCGAGTTGATTAACTGCAACTGAAAAACTCTTTCCTAGTTACATTCTCAATGATAACGGTCACGGCTTGAAATCAAAATAATATACTTTTCTTGCATTCACAGACTTACAGACGCTTGGATGTAGAATATATAATTTGCCCCATTTGAAGAATTGTGGTTGTTGTACAACCATTAGTTTGTCACCGTGTTCATCTGAATTTGTCTTTGTCTTTAAATTGCGGATTAGTTTGTAGAGCACACCTTGAGAGCTAACCAGCTAAAGCCCATTTTAAAATACGTGTGATGGCAGTCACGCTTCAAAGGCTCGTCTTAAGGCGAACGCCTTTTGTGTGAAGATGAATGATAGGAAGTTTATTGTGAGCTCAACTGTGGTACTTTGATCTCTTTCTTTTCCTCCTAATAATCAGACCCATTTTTGACTCTCTCATCTGTTTTAAAGTATTTCAGAATAATTAGGAGTTTCATTGGCCGGGGTGAGGGCGAATGAGGTGAGTTCATGTCTGAAAAGTAAAATAGGTTTAAAGATTCCCATTGGATGTATCTACATGGTGCAGAGCCGAATTTGAGAGGAGATCCTGTGGAGGAATGAGTGAACTTAAACACCCACTGCAGTGGATGGGCACACATACAACACGCACACACGGAGGCTGGGCTGTGGAGAGCTGACCGTGACAATTGTTTGCCTCCTTGACTCTAATGAGGGATGAGTTTGTGAGAACCAAAGGGGAGAATAAAAAAAAAAAAAAAACACGACAGAATAAACGAGTGCGCTCGTCTTAAACCCCTCTCTTCTTTTCCTTTCATCTGCCCTTCCACAGAAGAAGAACGATCTGCCACAGTCTTTTTGTTGAACTGGCTGACACAAACATATTCTCCCACACATGTGCTCGTGCACCCACACACACATTTGTTGACTGGATGCGATTTGATTTCAATTACTGGCCCTCTTCTTTGCCCCCAGCGGCCTCCTCCTGAATCAAATCTAGTGAGGTGTCCGCACTTGTCGAAGACTGGCTGCAGGTTTGAAGTCAAACCTTGGTGCAAATGGTGATGAGTAAGCTCTCGGTCTTTGATCTCACAAGGCTATTTAAGATTAAAAAAAAAAGTAGGTGAAAGAGCAACAGAGAAGAAACGAAGGAAGAGAGGATGGGTAAATGTGGTCAAATCGAACAAAGAAATACGTGGACATTCCAGCAACTCACCAATCATTTAAGTGTTGAAATATCTTTGCAGTCATTGGCGCATTTGCAATGAAATCTTTTTCTGTCAAAATGTGTTGAGGGAATTTATATGTCTGCTTAATTCAACGAAATAAATGCCCTCAATTGCTTTTATGCTTTTAAATTGAAGTGAATACCTCATGGGAGATATTTTACAAGAGCCTTGTGTGTCATATTGTCATTTTGATTTTAGTTCTCTCAGAGCATACCTGAGTTAATCTGTAATAGCTCAACTTAAAAAAAAAAATAGACTTGGGTGTAGTAGTCCCTCTAAAAAGAAACAATACATTTTTTATAGCACCGACACTACAAAAATGGATGCTTGATTATACAAGCCAAGCTGCCTGTCATTCCCAGTTGATATGTTTATATGATGGTTCACAACATGGAATTGTAAAATATTCACACATAACTGAAAAACCATGACACCAATGTGGTATGAATTGGTATATCAACTTTCATACTGAAGCTTACCTTTGAAAACTACTCATGTATGAGTACTAATGCATGACGGCATATTCATCACAGGGAATGTGGTCAACCATTGCACTTCAAATCAGGAAAGCCCCAAAACATGCCTGCCTGCGACATAACAGCTTCTCCGGCTACCAGATCGCCCTGTGAAGCAACAGAGTCACCAGTTTTGTGGGAAAAAGGTAAGAGAAAAGAATAAACCCACCATAAAAGTCGTGTATTTCTGAGAAATATTGTCTGACCTTCTTTGATCGGGAACGCTTAAAGTCAATCTTCTTATTTTATAGTGATCAACCGGTAACTAAATGATACAAACACACCTGTGCATACATATACAGACATTTAAAAGAGTAACAATATGTATGAAAGGCGATGTGCTTTCTGAGAAGAGTAATATCTTTGTTAAGGAGCAAAAAGATGTTCAAAAACAGATGGTAGAAAATGGGTATAGTGAAGAATGGTATGGAATGGTAGGACAAGATGTGGCAGATGGTGACTGTATCTGTAATCCAAATTGCCTCTAGATGTTCTGTTAGATAGACTGAAATATTCACAAAAATTCAAGGACAATTACCACAGCACAAAGGACTCTCTGCCTTCACTGTCACTTGAGCTTATGAGTGCACAGGCATCTTACAAAGCGAGCACAGGAGTGGAGAACTTCTCATATTTATATTTGTATGAAAACAATGCTCTGTGAGAGTGAATGCACCCTTCATAGGACTTATCAACTCATACAATGCCCTACATATGTGGTAACTAGGAATTGCTCACTGCTGTATATGGACATGATTGGGGTTTATGATTGGAGCATATAGTTTCTTTACCAGCAATATATAGAGGTTACAATCTACACATTATCTGTATGTATGTTATCTGCACTAAAAAAAATGATGGTTCAATATTACCATATTTCAGCAATAGATTTCAGCAATCATATGTCAAGAGTGAGGGACCATAATTTGCTTTTTATATGATGCAAAAAAAATGACGGATGTGACGGACTGAAGGACCCTCAATTCCCTTTTCAACTTGAGGCTGATGGACATCCACATGACTGAGAATATACCTCCCAGTTACTAGAGATGAGTTCATCTATTTAAATGCCAAGTGGTTAATGATCATATATCCAAGAAGATTTTGTTTAACCTTGTATTAAGTTCAATTTGATAAATGGTATATGTTTAATAGCTCTTTAATTCTAGCCTTCTTGAAGGTTCCTGCATTCACAGCTAAAATTCAAGTTAATTTTAAGGCGAGACATGGTCCATATCAATGTAACAAGTCTAATCTCTGACATAGACGTGTGAGGCTTCGGTCTTCAAAGCCAAATCCTGACGTTTTTGTAAAAGCACAGACCTGGCTGTCAAAAGAAATTCTCCAGTATAATATGTAGTTGGGTGAATCCAAAGCTGATGGGAGAGGCAGAGGCGTCGATGTGGGACTCTATTCAAACAAACAATCTGACATTTCTGTGTTATTGTCAGCTTCGAACTCAAAGCTGTTTGAATGTTTGGTACTCCATATCCATGTGAAGTGGCTATAACACCCATCTGAGGATGAATGAAATATAAAGTCTTTTTGCCACGCAAACAGCAGATGAAGCAGTGAAAACATTGTATTCTGATAGAAAAGGAGATATATAAAGTAGACCCCGTGCAATTACACAGTGAACTCAGTACTAGAACCTATAAAGTGGCAAGAAAAAGTAGTTTTTTTGGTTGTTTTTTTTTTTAGGATGTTTTCAACATGAAAAAAAAAAAAAGACTCTCATTTATAACACCGTGATTAACAGAAATGATTACAACCCCAATTCCAAAAAAAGCTGGGACAATAGATAAAATGTGTGCAATGGTTTTTCACATTTCAAATACTTGTATTTTTATCATCAGTTTCCTCGCTTTACTCGTTACTCGTCTCTTCTTAGAAATAATCCTTTGTTAGATCAATGTTGATGGGTTAGAATTACAATTTTTTTATCACCTTTTATACTTGTACTAACGTTTTTGGAATTGGTGTTGCAAAGTACAAACAAGAAAACATTATGTGTAAACTTTTTTATAGACTGAAATAAAATCATGTCTTAAAAGGTAAATGCAAAGGTAATGATGTACAGCCCAGACCGTCAGCCTTATTCCCCTTTATCATTTTTGATAAAATCTTCAAATATGGGACTGCAACTGTTCCTTTAACAGAGATGGATGGAAAAACTAGATTTTTTTCCCCCCCTCAAAACCATAATAATCCTTTTTCTTCAAATGATAAAAGAGGAAAGAGGTTACCTTTTACAGAAGATCAGAAAGACAGAGTCTGTTGTGTATGGTGTGAATTGTGACAGGACAGCAAGCCTTGTGAATGGTGAAATTTTATTCTAGTCGCTCTACGGAGAGAGAGAAAGAGAGAGAGAGAGAGAGAGATGAAGAGAGAGAGAGAGAGGGAGAGAGAGAGAGAGCGAGAGAGAGAGAAACAGTGCCACTGTACAGAAGAGCTCTTGTGAAATTCACACAAAAAATATTGTTTTTACTCTTTATCATTTATAATTCTCAATGATGATGTATTCCCGTATGAATTTACAAGCGATGTATACAGGTGTCATTTCTAAATATATTCAAAATAGTTCCTTAAAAGTCTTTGAGGAAGTATTAGTTTAAAAAAAAAAAGCTCTATTCTTACAGCAAACCATAAAGAAAGAGGTCTTGTATCTTTGGAGGGATAGCAGACTCAAAGTAGAGGGTTGCTTTTTTTTCTTCTATCTTCTTTACAGTTGAAGTCCTGACTACACATGAAGGAGAGGGAGTAGAGAAGCAGAGCTGGTGATACAGTATTTCTCACCTGCCACTGGAAGAAGAGCAAGGAAGTCCCACCGAACCGAGCCAAGCCCTGACCCCTGACCCGCAACTCTATTGGGCAACACAGGCCTGATAATGGCCCGCCATCCAATGAGGAGGCCAGGTCCTCGCCTTCTCCCCCCAAACAGCAGCAGCATCTTCATTGTGTTAACACAGATTTTTTTTTTTTTTGTTCCTCTCAAATATGTATATACTCACACCTGGTATACAACGCATTAGTGATCATAACATCATAACAAAAATAACCAACAAAAAAAAGAAACATAAAACATTAAAATTGTTACATTTGGGGTTGCATGCCATCACCTCATTATTTATCATTAAATGTAATTAAAATACATTTTTGCCATTAAAAAGAGCAGGGTTGTCATCACAAGGGTTTGTCTGAAAGTGTTTGTGTGTCTGTGTGCGTGTATATGAACATAAAACAGCATCAGTTTACATGACAGTTCTGTAAAAGTAGAACAAATTGAACAAATCGCCATGAGTTCATAAAACGCAAGGGTGCCATTTGATATTTTTACATGTGCATATTGTTCACTTGTCAGCTCACGCAAGCAGCATGTGGAGATAAATATGATAATAATAAATATGCAGAAAAAGATGCAAAAAAAAGGACACATGTTGCTCATCAGTCAACATTGGGTAAGCTGATTGGGAAGCAAGAAGAGGTTTGCTGCAGTTTTCCAAAAGTACAAAAGGTTGATATGACAGTAGATGTCAGAGATGGAGCTTCAATTGAAACACAGTGGCTAATGCAGTTGACTGCTGTTAAAAACCATGAAGAGGAAAGAGAGAGAGAAAGATTTCCATTAGTATTCCTATTTGGGTAGCCGTTACATTTCAGATGTAGAAGAAACATCGGTCATTCTGCTCAAGAGTGCTCAGTTGTGCATGAAGAGGAGCTTCTCCCAACACACTGCACACTGAGAACAGCAATCTTAATTCCCTACCACCATCCCTTCTTTCCCTCCTCTTCCTCTTCTTTCTCTCCTTTACCTTGGTTGCAAGAGTTCAGGCAGAAAGCCGAACTGGAAGACCTTGGACTGGTAAACATCAAAAGGACAAAGGTTTTATACTGCTTCTGTGGCCGCTATAAATTGTGTTGTTTTTCTTTTTTTTCTTTTTTCTTTTTCACGCCTGTATTTCTATAAAAAAGTAAATGCGGCACATTATGTTCTGTTGCTACCTCTACAGTTCCCGCAGAGCACACAGAATCATCCTGAGGTATTTTATTTGACACAATTTGGTTTGTTGTGAACCCAATCAATCAAGCAAATCACTCAGTTACAATGGCTGTATGACTTCTTGTGACTGTACAATTTGTACATTATTATGCTACAAAAAAAGTGTTTTGTGGGCACACGTGTACAAGGAAGCATATGCATGTGCAAGTCTTTTCTGCGGTGTTTTAAAAAATATGAAATGAATGCATAATCAATGGAATTAGGAACCAAATGATTTGGTTATATCGTCAAGCTTACCCAAGTTCACCCATTCACACATACACACACAACTGACTGGACTTTGAGATGGATACATGAGGACATGAGGACATAGTTGTGGAGTTTTCTCACCTCCATCCATCTTGTCCCACCCACCTTTTTCCACATCCCACCCAAGCAATGCTATGATGGTAAACAAGAGATCCATCTCAAGTCAGGTTCATGTCTGCATGACCCCTGGTTGACCAACAGTTGGATCATCCAAAATTCTCAGCACAAGCCCCAGTTAGACCGCTGTGGTTGAATACCATATAGCATTGCTGCTGCTGGACCAATCAGATGAAGTTTAATGATACAAAAACTCACACACAAAAAAAAAAAAACAACTTAAAGTGGCTTTATACATATACAATGCTCTGGTGATGTGTCATGTTGATGGAGGAAGGGAAGGAGGAAAGAATCAATGTTTTTAATAGCTAATACCCTGTTTCTCAGTGGCAGGGAGGTCAAAAGACAAAAATTCATCGGTGCACACCTCTGACAAGGTCAGGGTGGACACAGTTGTCATTTCATCCTTTTCTCCCTTGTGTATCTTCTTTTACTCTCTTCCCTTCCGCCATTGTTTTGTTCTTTTGCAGCCACAGCATGAAATATATTTACTAAGCACAAAGGTCATAGCTTCGATTGTACAAATATCCATCCACCACATCTGGCAAGACACACAGCCCCTTTCATAAACATACAAAAATATGTGTCTGAGAATGTATATGTGTGTATTTTCTCTTCTCTGACACAAAAAGAAATGAACACATGCAAACAAATCTATTACTCTTGATGGTGTTTTTTCTGTAAGCTATGCTGTTTTGAAAGCAAATGTGGGATAAAGGTTTTAAAACTAATGGCTATTGTGCTACCAAATAAGCAAACACTAAAATCCTACATAGGGGGATCCGGATGCCAGAATCCCCAATAAATCTTATAGTTCAAGAGAATAAAAAAAGCAATTCTTTGCAATTATATTTTCTATGTGCAGTGCCACAAATGAAATGCCTATCAATAGCCTCAGGTTTCCCTGCTTGTTTATCTTCTTCTACCAGTCATTTTGTCAGTTTGTCTTTTATCAGTCAGTCTGTAAACATTATTCATTGATAGCACCTACATTACTCTCAGCTTCTCCTCTCTGTCATGCCTTAGCCTCACATATAAGACCATATTTTGACCAAGCACATGATACCTGACTGCCAAAATCCACGGGATGCTTAACTCACTACCATCTAGCCAATCATCTCCTTCATCCTTCTCTCTGCTCTTCCACTGCCAGGTGTCTCGGTGGCCATATTTGTCAGAGTAACAAGTAGCAGACCATTGGACTAGCTCACTGTGATGGCCCGACCCCCTGGGAAGCCTCTGTGTCTAGACCGCCCATCTGGTTTGGCTGTCAGGCCTTTTCTTCTTAAGTAGTAAGCCTCAAACTTGACAGTGGAGGTGGAAAGGAAAAAGAGGAGTGTGGACAGTAGACAGGCAGGTTATCTCCTCCCCCCCTTCCTGTATTTCCCCTGTCAAATAGTTTTTTTTTTCCCATCCTCCTCTTCAACTACTCACATATTTCAGTCATGAAATAATTGACTCTTTCAGATTAATTCTTGCTGGAATCTTGTGTGAAGGTTACTTTGTGTGTACCTTCTCGGTGCCACTAATGAGACTTCACCATGTCCTACCCCATTCAAAAAACCCTGGGGAAAAGGATTCCTTTATCTTTCACACCCAAATACGTATGGCAGAGTGCTGACCATGCAGCCAAATCATTGGTACATGGAGGAGAATGGACAGAAATGGTGATATCATCTGCAAAGAAAGTAGTAGTAATACCGTCATACCCGAGTGGGCACAAGTTCTTTTGGATTACAACATTGAAGAGAAGAAGAAAAACATACTGTGGCTATGGCATCCCTTCGTGGATAACATAGCTGATAAATTATAATACAAATCCAGAGAGGAGCAAGAAGGAAATAACACATTATTTCTTAACACCTAAACATCTGACTCCAGACTGGGAATTTTTTTATACACCCGTCTATTGCTGAACTGGGCTGAGTTTAGGACGCCACGCGGGGCTGGGTATGCACTAGTCTTATTGGCTGAGTAAGGCATCACATGCTCTTTATTGTACATGTCATTAGCTATCCGCCCATCCCGTGAGCAGTATGAAGTGGTGGATTTAACGGAAGAGCGGACATTGTTCGCATCATTGCGTGTTTTGATGGAGGGTGCTCCTAGGACTGCTGCAGGAGAAGCCACTGCCAGCTGTTTGTAAATATCAGAGGAGCTACGCCCATGAACCAGTCTGCTGCTGGTATCATCCCTTAGTGAATGGCCGAGGAAAGGGTTTTCCGAGCCATGGGCCGGGTACAGGGACTTGCTCCTCTTGCTTTCCTCCAGGTTGTGGTTAAACAGCATTGATTTGGACCCGGTGCCGAAGAGTCTGCCGGAGTAGGGACGCATGCCAAAGAGATTCGCATAGTGCGAATCGGATGCCGAGTCCAAGAAGCGATCCTTCTCCTTGAGGCTGACACTGCGTGCTGGTCGGCCAAGGTCCACATCCTTGGGTTTTTCGAGCATGATGTTGTCAAAGGAGTGCTGACGACTTAGCCTCAAACGGTTTCTTTTTTGGACATGTGGCCCATCTGTTTGTGGCCAATAGAGACCAAACATTTCGTCCTGTTGCTGCTGCTGTTGGTGATGCATAGTGGGACTAACCAAAGGGTCTGCAAGAAGTTGGTCCTCACTGATGTCATATAGATTGGCTGAGTGGAGGCATGCTTCACATCGATTATAGGGAGACCGAGTGGCAGAAGCTGAGGCAGTTCCAGGAGGAGGGTATGACCCTCCGGGTGGGTAGCTCGCAGTCACTTTGGACAAGCAGGATCGGCAGTGTGTCTGTTTGTAGCGATCAATAGATTCGTGTGGGGACAGGGAAAGGTTTTTTTCTTTCAGGTTGTAGTGTTTAGAGTAAGCTGGGTCTGGTAGGAGATCCGAGTCTGGGTGATGCAAAGGTGAAGAGTTCAGATGAATGATGGGCTGCTCACACTTCCTATAGTTGTCACTGTGATCTGAGTAGATTTCAGGGTATTCCAAATCGTCTGCAGCAAGACCACAGCTCTCGCGGTAGTGAACGGGATCTGAATGGAGGCTCAGCTCTCGGTCTGAGTCAATGGTGTAGATTTTTTCTCCTCCTGCTCCTCTCCCAGATTGGTTGGTTCCACCAGTGACCTGCTTAGTCTTTAAGTAGGACAGCTCCACCTCACTACAGTCCCTTGGGTATTTTGACGTCACCGATCTTTTTTTTAAGTTGTCCTTGGGTTTCAGGTGCTTGTTGTTTTCTGGGTCCTTATAGGAAGCTGCCCTGCTAGAACAGTCGGAGATGTCAGAGTGGGCTGTGTCCTCAGGGAGGTAGCGCTGTGTCTTCATTGACATTCTTGGGTCTGGCAGGAGCATGTCAGGCATTGGAGGGGGTCCAGGTGGCACAGAACGGAGTGTGTCCACTGACTTCTTCCACAGTGTTCGAGGTGGTTTGGCATTGGTCTGCACTGCGTCAGCACTGACAGCAACCTCCACTGTGTTAGGATTGGCATCATTCAGGGTCAACGGATGCTGCCCTCCCTGGAAGATATAATTGTTCAGGTGATCCTTGTGGCGATTGGCAAGATAAGACTGCAGATCACCTGCGTCCCCATAGATCATATCTTTTGGAGCATAGCTTCGGTTGTCGGCATAAATGAAGTTGCCCTTCTCTGCCATCATGTCCATGATCATGGGGCCAGCTGAGTGCATAAATTCCCGTTTAGGTGAGTTCATATGGGAGCCACCCAGGTTAGACATGTTGGTCATCTGTTTCGCTGACTTGATGAGCTTGAGCATTTTGTCTTGGGGGCTAAAGTCTAGATCTGTCTTTTTCTTCATGTCAATGTGGACACCATGGATGCAACTCCAGATTCCCTGCAGAGTGACATATGGATATAGAAAAAGAAATGTGGCGTAATATGAAATGAGATGAAAGGTATACATATAATGGATTCAGAAAAATGTATTGAGTTAAAAAAAAACAAGAAAGAAGGGATGAGAAAGAGAGAGAGAGTGTCTGGTTATTTTTCATAACAGCCATACATGTCCTATTAAAATATTTCACTGTATATTGAAAATAGCTTAGTGCGTTGCAGTTCACTGTGGTGTTTTTGTTATAATGTGTTTAGACTATTTCGCAAAGAAAAACTGCATCATGCACTAAAGCTGAAAATATATAATATGAAAATATGAATCTTACAAACAACATTTGTTCGAAATGTCTAAAAATCTTTAGGAAGGACTTAACAAGCATAGAATCAGAGTTGATCATCGAAAATGTTAAAAGGACAAAATGCAGAAAGTATTGCTCAAGAATATGCATCAGAATATCTTTGGTAACGAGCATCAATCCATCACCGCCCAGACAACAACTCCTGTTTACTGTATTTTCCAAAGCAGGCACATATATGATGCAATGCACTGAAACTAGTCTTTCAGCAGATTTATCAATTTTGTAGTACGGCTATATTTCACGTTAAAAAGCTTCAGTTTTATAAAAAAGATACACATGTCCTACAATGACTTGAATTTATTCAAACGCCTAGATGAATATAGCAATCTAGAAAAGTGAATACACTTATTAGAGTTAAAACTGCAAAGTTTTATTGAGAGGTTACACCATTTCTATGGAAAAAAATGACAGCAAACAACACATTTATCATCCTTCAAATTAAAACCAAGATGCTCTTTGTCAATAATAATAAAAATACACAATACACACATAAGCAGAGAAAACCCCCCCGGAGAAGAAAGCAAATTATGTGCTGTTTCCTGATTTCCCATTTCACAAACCCATTATTAAAAAGCATTTAAAACATTAGTGCACATTTTGTGAAGCTTATCAACAGAAGATAAATCATTAAGAATGTATCTTGTTGTAAATAACTCTTGAGAATGCCTTTTGAAATAAAGTCTTTTCAAGAACCTCACTTTATCCTCTATGAGTTTTTTTTTTTTTTTTTCCCACCTCACTACTCCCTTCTGTTAACTTTTACGGAGAGTCACACTCTGCTTCAAAAATAGTGCAGAGACACTGCAGTGCTTTTAGGGATGCACGTCCATGTCTTCCGCTCCCACATACAGAGAGAACGCTGACCTTTTTGCAGAAAGAGGGAGAATGAATTGATTTAGTGCTGCTTGCCGTTATTTCACCCAAAAAACAGTGCTGCAATTAGGATCTATTTTTGTCGAAATTCAACGCTGCCTCGTGATCCCCCTCCCCCCGTCTCCATCCCCATCTTTCCCTTTCATCCTCCGTTGTGCAGCCCCTCCCTTCTTTCCCTCGTTTAATTCAGCGTCTTAGTTTAGCAGTTGCTCTTTCTCTCTGCATGTCTCCGCTGCTTGTGCTGCTCTCTTATTCTGCAGATAGAAAATAACACTAAGACAGGGCTGTCTAACCCCAATAATGCAGCATTAGCCTCCAGTTTAGCTGCAGTGCCTCATTGCGTCTTCGAGCCTCGACTTCGACCACTGTTAACCCAGTCAGAACACCCCAGGCCCAGATATTCACACAGGCTCGTGTGAATACATGGCTACATGCTCAATGGCCCATGTCTTTGGGTTTACAAGTAAGCCTTGTTTTGATTTAAAATGTAATTTATATGTAGATTTGCAACTCTTTCTTTCTCCCAAAACATTGGAAGCGCATGCTAAAATACACAAACATGTCCTCACCCGGCTGATGGAGAAAAGAAGACCCGGCGTGCCGGAGCAGACCCCAGTGAAGCAGTATCGAAGCCTCCAGTAGAAGAGATGCTCGGAGACAAAGGTAATGAGGGAGAGCCCCATGGCTGTGGCCAGCATGTAGAAGACCCCCGCCATGTTGTCCACATCCAGCTGACTGGACATCACCTCGTTCTTCTCATTGTGGCAGATTCCTGTCAGCCACTGAGCTTCCAGTTCCTCCATTTCACCTAAAAAGGACATTTTAATAAATATATTTTATAAAGGTATTAACATGTTTACATCCTGCCTATGTGGGTCAGTGTTTCACAATTGAAACAGCAAATGCCAGAAATAGAAACATTATGAGGACATTGCTTATGACAGTGATAACTTGAAAAGTATGCGGTATCATGTATAGCATTCTGTGGTCTCTTGTTATTTTCAAGTAGTTTTATTATACATAGACTACAAATGTGTGCCTAATGGTTTTTGTTTTCTATCACAATTTTAGTTTAAAAATACCTTTTGACTCTGTACCCTATGTTTTTCAGGGTTGTTTAAAATATATTTCTTTGGATGCCACCAGCCACTGTTCCTGCAATCCCCTCGATCTAGCCTGATAGTTCAAACAGATTGTTTCTTTAGTGTTAATAAAAGAAAGGTAGAAAGCAACAAAGACCTTATCTTTTCTCATTCCTCACTTTGTGTTCCCTTCCTTCTATTTCCCCCCCTCTCCGGCTTCCGCTGTGACATTTGGTGCGTGGCTAATCCAATCTATGTCATTCAGGGCCGGATAACTAAGGCTGCTATTGGGGAAAGACAAATATCCCGGTTTTGTTCAGCTCGATGTCAGTGGGGTGCCGGCTCGCTAACACATCATTAACCCTTTTGCAAAATTGGGGCGCATTTGTCTCGTGTCAGAGTTGCAACCACACTAATAGATTTAGTTGAGGTACATCTGTTTTTAAATGGCCTCTCGTTATGCTTGGAATCAGCTGTAAAAGCAAATTAAGACGAACAAGATGTGTAGGTATCAACAGGTCACCTTGTCTTTAATTTTTTTTTTTTTGTAATCGAGTGCAGTCAAGGGAAAAGCAGTGGGGAGCTACTCCTGCCTGTGCTGCTGCTTTGACTCCAGGGGGAAAGTGTTGCTGAAATTCAAATTTTGTTCTCTTTTCAGCAGTCAGAGGGCTCAAGCAATAGTCGGGTGACCAGTCAGCTGGAACACAGGAACACAAGTCCCAACAAGTTGTGCCCACCCTTTCAGGGTGTATGTAAAAATAGCTGGGTCTGAAGCATGAAGGACAAGAGGAAAGCATTTCTTTGACGATTTTGTACCGATTAAAGATAAAAAAAATTATAGTTGTAGTCAGTATATCAAATCAGGTCTACCTCATAAAGGCTGAAGAAATAAAAGTCCCTCACCCTGAGTGTGTAAACATTTTTCAAATGGTATTACTTTAAAGCTTGCAAGAGTGATGACATTGATCCTATATTTGAGCATGTGCTGAGCGCGTAAGAGAATAATTGTTCTGACAATTGCCTAATGCATTATATCAGTATTCTGATTAAACGTTTACAATGTGCAACTACAAATTACTGAGATGTTTCCTGTAGTGGGAAAACAGAGTGAGTCACAAACGGGGCGAGCTGGAGGGAGCGGTGTCTCCTGTGAGACGAGTGCGTCACATGATGCTGCAAGGCCAACCTCAGACCTATGTTATGCACCTTTTTTTATGACAACACAGCACACGCGATTTCACACATGAATTGTGAGCCAGCCTTCACATCCAGGGACATCACTGGTGATGAGAGACAGACCAACAAGCTTGGAGATCAAACTGCGGCCTTTGATGATAAAGAGCTCTTATTCTTCAAGCCCACAGAGAGCGAGGGTCGGTCGGAAGTGCAAACAAAAGCAACAGCGTTGCTTTCAACGCCATTTACAAAGTTGAGCATTGTGAATTCTTCCCTAAAGGGGCAGATTGTGAACGCTGAGTCCTTCTGTCATTTCTAAGGAAGAACATTTAATGCCAACACACTCGGTTGCTCTGCCTGATTGACTAGAATCCTATAGAAAGCTAAATTGCGTGCTCATGCAAATAAATTGCACTATGAGTTTACAAACAAAGAAGAACACCATGAGTGACGTCACATGCAAACAGGAGTTTTCCAGTGAGAGCTTTGTGGGGATTAGGATCTCTTTACATGAGAACGATGTACTATTTTATTGCATTTACCGTGGAGTGATTGGATGGCACAATGAGCCCTCACAAGCATCAAATGAAATGTGACACCATGAAGTGGGACGTGTCGGCGGAGAAAGATCGATGAAATCAGATTTCTACTGCAAATAAATGTGAATTTGTAATAACAGAAAAGTGCAGTATGGGAGATGATTGGTCCCAAGTCAAAAGTTTAAAGGTACAACCCTGAAAATAAAACGTCATATGAGAGTCTGTAAAAGAACGCTCAGCTGAGGAAATGCCTCTCAGTACAATAACTGCAGCATCTCTGGTGAGACGATTTGGAGCTTTTCAAAAACGTGACAAATAAGACGCAATCACGAATAACGCAAACGTATTAAACCAAATATATCAAATGACATTGAGCATTCATTTATTAGCATAAACGCCTTTCAGTATTTTGGACTATCTGGTGTCTGTTATTTCATATTCATGAGGACAAAATAACAAAATAATATTCGTAGATTTCACATTTGTGTGCGTGCAATATTGAGCTGAGGCTGGATTTTTTAAACGAGGAGCTTTGTTAAGACAGGCACATTGTGCAAAAGTTTCAGGGCCACATGACTTTATTTGCTAACCCAATCAAAAGGCTAAATTTAAAGCTTGAATGACAGTGTTTAAAGCATTGAAGGACATTGTTTTTTGTTTGTTTGTTTTTTTGAAATTCTTAAAAAAAAAAAGGACTTGAAGTGATTGGGGTATCACATTGGCAAATTTGAATAACATACAGATTTTTTCTTTTTTTCTCCCATCATGATTCATATTTTGTGGATTTTCTTTTTTTTTTTTTTAATGTAACTTTTGGAGACAGATTGAGGCTCAGCTATGTCTTTGCATGCCATGTGTTTGCGGGCAGGATCAGATTCCCCTGAGCCTCTCCAAACAAATCTCCTCTCAATCCTCTCTGTCCCTGAAATGCCATATGTTTCTCACCCACATTGTGCCTATATGATCAAGCAGCATCTGCCAAGACACAACACCACAATCAAGAACCTTCCCTCCTCTCAGTCTTCATCTTTCCACCTCTTTTTGACACAATTTCTCCTCGTCTAGCCCTCATCCTCTCCTCCATGCCTCTTTCTAACCTCTGTCTGGCCATCCTGTGTACACCATCTCTGACCCTGCCGTCTCTCTTTTGTTGTTTTATCGTTGACTTTTTCATCATATTTCCCAATTTTTCTTCACACTTTTCCCCTTTACTTTTTCCATTCTCATGTAAGTTTTAGATAAACAGCAAGAGGGAAAAGAGTGAGGTTCTTAGTTGAGTAACATCTTCAGTTATTATTTGCAAAGGATGACTGCTTCAACAAGCAGCAACAATGGGGGGATTGGATGGCATTAATAATGACAAGACAGAGCAAAACAAAACAAAACAAAAAACACCAAGTCTGATTTCTGTCAAAAATGATCTCGCAGATAAATGTGTCGGAGGGTGGCCGCCATGCTCTGAAGCCCTGATAAGATTTGGTTCGAGAGGATTATTATGACACCAACGTTCATTTAATCAACTTCAGTGCACTTAATGTGAGTGGCTGCGAACGCTCACATCAGCAAAATGCTTTGGATGTAAAATGTAAATGAATCTGTCACTAAAAGCTAAGCCGTCTTGCTTCCTTTCTGTTTTGCAGCAGTGAAATTGTTTATGTAAAAACTTCTGAGGCTACTGTAATAAAGGAATGCTGTGATTCAGATAGTGTAATGTGTACACACACACACGCGCACACGCACACGCGCGCGCACACACACACACACACACACACACGCACACACACACAGAGATTTGGTGCTGCAGAGGGGAATATATTAGAATAACTTACACACTCTGCCCTCTGTTTAGAGCAGCCTTTGTGTCCAGAATAACATCAAAGCACTATTTATACTTCACTGCTTTCCCTTTGTGCTGTCAGCAGACAAGGCAGTAGAGATGTGTGTATGAGTGCATGAATTACAACGCTGGCAAAGAACAATCTAACCTCTTTGCCTTCTGGATAGTGTCATGCACTTTTAATTTGTGTATGAGAATGCTGTGGGTGTGTGTGTGTGTGTGTGTGTGTGTGAGAGTGTGTGTTACTCACCGTCTCCAATGATTGCCAGGATGGCCAGATCCACCTGTCGCTTCCAATAGGACCCTTTTTGTAGAGCAATGCCATAACCAGTAGTTGCAAAGATGTACCTGAGCACAAGAGCATCCAAACACACAAACGCACACGTACACACAAACACATATTTTAACCTTTAAAAAAAAAATAAAAATGTTGTAACCTTTATTTCTCCAAATGGTGTCACTGTGATTAAAATTTTCTTGAAGAATACACCATGCATAGTGATGCACAGAAATGTCATGGAGCTGGAATCGAGGTCACAAATAAATAAAAAAAAAAGAAAAAAAGGAAAGTCCTCTTAAAACTGTACAAACCTGTAGGGTCACATCTCAAGAGAATACCCATATGTTTTTGTTAGGTTTTTTTGCTGCAAAGACACTATTTCAATTAGTAATTCAAGAGAGGTTACCAAAATCCACAGGACTCATCAGGGTTGAGCTGAAGCAATCATGAAAGAGAGTTAGGCAATTAAAAACAAAAAAACAAAAACAAAAAAAAGTGTTGTGTCACTCTGCTTTTGGTTCAGCGCAGTGAAAAAACACTATTACAAAGGCCAGTACCAAATTCAGCATTCTGTCAGCATTGCCAGCTGGGAATTATAGGATTATTGTGCCAGAATGTTAAAATGATCGTATTTTGGAGGGAAATTATTGCACATCCGTCAAAACACAGTCACGCTTTAGGTCTGATTTACTAAGAACCTGCAATAACGTGCTAAATTGAATGCCAATGCAAATAGATTGCGCTTTAACTTTTGATCTGCTGGAAAAGTTAGTGTCTCCTTGTTTGCTTGCGTTCCCTCACAGTGATGGATGACGCACTGAGCCCCCGCAGGAACAAAATTAAATATGATGGATCCATTCAGTTGTCGTAGGAAGTTCTCAAATATATCGGTGAACTACAAGGTATTAAAAAAAAAAAAAGGGAAAAAAAAACAGGAAGAATAAAAATGTGGGAGATGGCTGGTCACAGAATCCAAGCTGAGAAAATAAAAAGCAACAGTAAAAGATTCTGAAAAGATTGCTAGAACTAAGAATAGGCACAACACAAGATACATCTCAGGTTAAATTCGGCCCATAAAAGTTTCGAGGGGGGCCAACTGAGGAAATGATGACAGCAGCATTTCTGCTGGAGGCTGAGCCGACTTGCGTCTCCTTTTCAAATGTGTTTAAATCACCATCTTGAACAATGCACATTGTTTCAGGTGTTCACATTGTAAATTGCAAATTAATCTATTAGCAGACACACCTCCCTGTATTTTGTGCGATCTTGAACACATGCCAGGTATTCCATACTCATTTAAACAACCGGGGCGAAGTAGATAGTGTTAATTTAAACATCTGTCAGATGTGATCATCATCGAGTCCTGATGGTAGACACTTGTGGAAATCTTCCAGAAGTGACTATTTTTATACGTGTAAACCTTTAGTAGATCAGGCCCGTTGTGTTTAATAGCATCCTACAGGCGCTCAGAGTTTGCTGTGTTGAGAAAAAAAAAAAAAAAAAATCCCTTTTCTGAATTTGGAACAGGCTCCACTGTAATTTCATTTGAGTGTCAGGCCCAATTGTGGGCTTCGTTGTCTCTTTGAGTCCTCTTCGTCTTCTAGAACACACTCCTCTAACTATAAGCATGCCAGAAAGGGTGACAAGAGGGCTGATTGTTCAGTAGGTGGTCTGAGCTCTTATCCTGAACCTAACTTGCTGCCAAGCAAGTTATGATCAGCATTCCCTCAGCAACCCACCTAGGAAACAAGTTAGCCACCATTGTCGGTACAGAAAACCAGTTCACCAACCTCAGATCTGCTTGGCTGACTTCAACCACACATTCACCAAGCGCTCAAATCACCATACATTAGTCTTTTCGGGGGGGGGTTGATGGATGTGTATTGTGCAGAGTACTTAATGATCCAACAAATACGATCATTACTGTAAACCTGGCGATGCTACGTCCCGCCCACACCTCCCCAGCGGTACATTTCATGCATGGGACTTTCAAAATACAGACCTTTTTCTGGCTCTCTCCTTTTGGACCTTGACATGTGACTGTTTATAGATAAGTAGTTTATACCAAAAGGGGTCATATTATGCAAAATCCGCTTTCTAATGGTTATCCAACAGTAATATGCATCCCCATACCTGGGAATGACGCCCTAGAAGTGAAGAAAGTCTGCCATCTCTCTCTCCCTGGCTTGCTTCATAAAAAAAAAAGAAGAAAAAAAAGAAAAGAAAGTGTTGCTCCAACGAGCGAATCAGACATCAACCCTGATATAGTATCATCAGGGGTTTAGCCAATCCCAATCAAAGTAGGCCCTCCCTTTGACCCTCCCACAATTAGGCAGGTCTGCTCTGGCACATGGCACCACGAGAGGAAGTACTTCCTCCACTTCCCAAGATGAGCCTGTGTGGGTGGAGCCGGTCCAGCTCACACAGACACAGCAGATTCTGAGTGGAGCTCATATGATCCAATATTCAAATGGCTGAGAATCAAGGAAAAGCTGAATTTGGGGAAATAAACTTTGAATACAACGTTTTTGGACCAACGAGACTAATGTGTTGAAAAGCTGTATAATATGACCCCTTTAATAATCCATGATATTAAATTCACACACTGGTGTCTTGTTAGTTGCGGTGTCTAGCCAATTCGATTACAATTCAATTGCATTATCAACTGATTTGTTTTGTCTTATTAACATTTACCTGTTTGTGATTATCTTTGTGACACTATGTTTGATTTTAAAATTAAATTAGACAAGTCATTATTCGTTGTACAAGTATCCAAACAGTGTGTCGGTTTGTTTTCTTTACAGAAGAGTGTTCTGATGTTGTGTATGTCAGTTTATACCTTTGGGCCGGTGATTTGTCACTTCTTTCATGGTCTGAGATTTTAAAGTTTAAAAGACAGGCCAAGCTGAGTCAATCTCTTCTTTTCACAGTGTGCAGCAGAGGATGAGGGAATTGTGCTGAAATGACTGTGATCTTAGTGGTTTTCTGACCCAAATAGATTTGTACATCATGATGAATGTGGATTTTTTTTTTGTTTCCTGTCAATCACTTCAGAGCGGGGATCTCCATGCAGCCGAAATAAATAGCAGCAACAACGGCAATGACCAAGAACACCGTCCTCGAACAAAAGGCACTGTGAGTCTCGTCTTAAAACAAAGAAAGAATGTCAGTTTTTGAAGAGCAGATTCAATTTGGCTGGTATTTGCTGCAGTGCAAGTCAACAAGAACAAATGAACACACACCTTATTACAATACAAGAATGATCAGGATGGGGAACAATGACAGAATTACATAACCAACTCAGGCAAATCCTCAAATGAAAGCATCTTTTTAAGGAAGTATAGGTTACCCGCTGCCAATGGTCACCAGCTTACATCCCTCGTCTCTGCCAGCCATGTAGTTCAATACTGCAGCATCATAGATGAAGGCATCCAGTTTGCTGTGAAGGAAGAGAAAAAAGAAAACAACAGGAGAAAACAGATGGAAGGAGGGGATGAAAACAAAATGTGAGGGGTTTCACATTTTTTAAAGAGAGTGAGTGAGATGTGCACAGGAGGAGACAGAAAGCAGAAGAGGGGCTTATTTTTCAGAACGCATTGTTTGGAGATCAATTGTGAAGTGGTAAATCATCTCCAATAAGACTGCAATCCAAGTGTAACCAAACACACAGAGGACACAGTGGGGAGTGGTGGCGGTTCAATACTGCACGCTTCACTGATGATAGGACCTTGGAGACACGCGGGCAACCTAAACAAACTTTAGACAGACACAAACATTGACACTGTCCCACACTCTTTCTGGCTCTGTCAACACACACACACACACACACAAAGACACACATTCACACACACTCATAAATAAGTAGGTTGCAAAGTGGAACGTAAAAGATTCCAGACTCGGACTGACATTTCCAATGTAACTGATGCCGTCACTAACCACTGCTCTCGGACTATCTCAGTTTACACGCACACACACACACACACACACACACACACACACACACACACACACACACACACACACACACACACACACACACACACACACACACACACACACACACACACACACACACACACACACACACACACACACACACACACACACACACACACACACACACACACACACACACACACCCACGGAGCCCTGCTAATAGTGCTGTGACTGGCTGGCATTTACTGAATGTCAGATCCAGCCCTCTAACAGAGGCTCACAGCCGATAGTTTAGCTGTGTAATTAGCTTAACCCAGCACTGTCTCTGTCCACACACACACACACAGTGTCTCCAAACATGTGGGGGACCGGGGGTGTGCGTCGACGAGTGAGCACGTGCGCCTGGCCATTTGAGAGTGTGCACTGGAGCATCTCCGTGAGCAAGGATTTGTTGTGTGCATGTGTTTGGAAGTGCTGGCCAGACATACTGTAGCTCTAATGGCTCGGAGAGGGACTGAGCCACCGCCGGTCTGTCACACCTTCATTTCGGTGAATGAATCGAAGCAGCACAAGATTTTCTTGCCACATCCCATCGACACCTTTGAAAGTCATCTTTAACACGGTGAAATGACCACTTACTGTGACTGTGAATCTTATTTTACACTACTACAGGGCAGCTCTTCAGTACACCACACAACCTGCCATTTGAACCAAAGTGACATTTAAAGACTGAACATCCAAACGAGAATCCCCTTGGAGGTTTTACTTTGGCGTCACTGATTTATTTATATCATATGATGTGAAATGTGCTCCACGTCTTGTCAGACAATGGATATTACTGCAATTTCAGGTTTTAAAAGTGTTCCAAAATCACAAATTAAAACCACAGAAAGACAGTTATCTGTCACGGATCTTTAATTATGCAGGGCTGTCTTCAGACTGACAGGAGCACTGTGTCATCAAAACACAAGGGGCTGCATCGGTGTGGCTACAGGTTACCAGAGAGAAAATGAACCACAAACTGTTCACATTGAGGGTTGTGATGCCAAGACTCTATGTGCTGAAACTCTGAAATCTCTGAGAAATTTCCACAGCAGTTACAACTCCTCTGCTTCTCTGCATCTACATTTGCATGCCAAAATGCAGATTCTTTGAAGTAAAAGTGGCCCATAATATTGAGACACTCAGCCTTAAATGTGCTTTTGTCATCTTGCTAGAAGACTGAATGGGAGAGCCTGTTTAGGTTCAGGACAAGATCAAACTCACTACAGACTCAACCACAACAGGTATAAAGGCTTTGTGGCCGACAAAATGATTAACCGATATCTATTCAAAATTAAATGTACCAGCACAAATACAATCTAAACTTTGCTGGCATCGTGGGTAATCTGAGTCCCGGAATGTAATCAAATCAATTTAAGCTCCCCTGTGCATAGTTTTGGTTCTTGTGGCTGTAACAGATTTTGTGTGTAAAGCCTGTCAGCATTATGTGTGATCAGGGCTAATCCAGCCATCGAGCCTCAAATAGCTGAACGCTGCAGTGTTGCTCATCTGCTAATACCACAGAATAGAAATATCAATGAGGGTATTACTGACTGCAGACACCTGCAGCTGGCTGGGTGTGCACAGATATATGCGAGTTCTCGTTTTTGAAGCATTTTGCAGCTATGCACGTGGTATTAGTTTACTTAAATACTTGTAGGAGTACGCGTGTCGTGTGTTAATACAACTGCACAGACAACCACGAGTATTAGTGATGCTGCAGTGGTTTAAGCCGTCTTTACATGTTTACATCCAGTATACTTATGACTTATGGATGTTGAATAATGTGCTGAAAGACATAACTGCTTAAAAATCACGTGTCCAATATTATTATTCTCATAACAGTCTTTTTTTTTTTTAATGAATTATTCCTGTTTGATCTTTCACTGTCCTTTGAGCTGGAAGCTCTGATTGGTTCCTGCCCCATGACCATTAACCAATCAGCACGATCTCCTTGTCCTTTCATTTCATCAACCTTTTGTCCTTTACTGATTTTCTTTCTTCCTCCTCCTCCAGTCTCTCTGCTCCTTCATGCTGTGCTTGCTTGTTAATTCTGTCCTTTCCCTCACTTGACTGTTAACATCAAATTCCTTTTCTTCCTTCCCCCCCCTTTCCACGAGGCTGCATCTTTCAATTCATCACCACTTTCTTCTTCTTCCTCCACTCTTCCACCGTTTCCTCCAATCAGACATTTTGCCCTTGGCCTCCTAGGTTGGTCCGCTTTCCTCGTTTTCCTCATGTGACAGTGTAAAGTGAGTCACCCCTCCGACTTTCCTCCATCTCTTTCTTTTCACACACCATCTCTACCTTCACTTTTCTATCTACCCATCCCTCTCAAATTGTTCCAACCTTTCAATCTGTCCTTGGGTAGCTTTGTGTTTAAACCCCCGGCTCACCAACCTCCCTTATACATGTGTGTACACACACACACACACACACACACACACACACACACACACACACACACACACACACACACACACACACACACACACACACACACACACACACACACACACACACACACACACACACACACACACACACACACACACACCATCAGTCCGTCCCACTATAGACACCAGTTCTAAAAATAACTCCTGCTGTTCCCAATGAGAAAGTCCATTCATCCTGAGTCTCGGAGGACCTGTCAAACACATTCACAAAAGCACACGACCACGCGCACGCGCACACGCACGCACGCACGCACGCACTCACGCACACGCGCACACGCACACGCACACACACACACACACACACACACACACACACACACACACACACACACACACACACACACACACACACACACACACACACACACACACACGTGAGAAGTACACTTGCAGACAAATTTCCCCTCGGGGACGATGAATTTCCCTGTTTAACTCTCTAATTACATATACAATTTAATACAGGTGGAGCTTTTCACATGAATGGTTGGTGTGAAGTGGATTAACAAGCATCCCCACACGCCGTGTCTTTTTTACCCGGTTTTAAGGCTGACAAGTGCATCCTGGACTCCAGTCTGATGATATTTCACCATATACTGATGCATTGCTGGGTAGTTCTTCCTGATGTTCCTCTCGGTGGATCCGTTCGGAACTGTGCCAAAGCGGAACGGCGGTGAATATGCATACGGGTTCTGAAACTGTGGGAAGGAAGAAAATGAAAGGAAATAAGGAGGACAGACAAGACAGCAGAGGTTAAGCGGGAACACAGAAAGAAGTAGTGAACAATATAACAGAGCTTGTGTGTGTGTGTGTGTGCAACACTTTTTATCTGTTTTATAAATGCATCTCCTCATATTATATATCCCACTCGCTGCAACCACCAGCTCTTCTTTCATATTAAGACAAAAGTCTGTTTTCACACATTCATAAAGATGATAGTAGGGTGCACTTCTAGCATGCACCAACCTCCATAACTCACAAAATCCCTTGTGAATCCACATGACAAATGTGTGATTGATGGCTTCTGTGTATTGTTGAAAAGGTGATCAACCAGGAAATTAAAAGTTGTGCTCCTGAGTGTATCAACAGAAACTGGAGATGAGTGAAGACCCTATAGGCTTCCACAACCTGACAGTGGCTAAAAATAGCACAGGAGCATCCCTCACAGACTGATTGTATTTTCAACCCTTTTGACAAATACGGTATGTCCTGAATGCCAAAGTGGATGTTTTGGGACTGTGGCATATGGGTATGGTGTATCCTGGGTGTTTTCTTTCTTTGTGATTTTCGGCCGGATGTTGTGGCGGCTTTTTCCTTTACACCATTGGGACTGTGAGCTCCCTCAAGAATTGGCACTCACCACGGCGTAAGCAGACTTATGTGTGCACGCTAAGATGTGCTGCATTTGAAAATTGTTTTTGTTTGTGCACAGTGGGGAGTGTCTGACTGAGTCTGCTGTGTTGAGAATTGCTGCTTGACTGGCTGTTCCACTGAGGGCTGTGCAGATTTTGTTTTCTTTAAACCATTTGATGCCTTTTTCAAACCCATTTTGTCTTTTTATGACATATGGACAGTTTATGTTTCAGTCCCATTGAGAATGAGGTGTAGGATGATTTACTGTATTTGGAATGCAATTGGAACTTTCTTTGTTTTGTATTTACTGTGTTGTTATGCGTCATTCATTTTCTCTCTCACTTGTTTGGGAGTCCGCTCTGTTTATGTGAACTACTCACAAGCCACATGTAAATACATTATATAAACAGCGTGTCAATATTTACAGATCTTTTTAAATGCACTATCTGCCTGGAAGCAGGGGCATCTCCATTGTATAATCAGGTCACGGTGAGGGTGCAATGACAAGCCAAACTCCTCTGCGCACAAGCGTGTGCATGCATACGTTTGCGGTGATGTCATACAGTGTATGTGTCAGCATGACAAGCAATAGTCCTCCGGGGAGGTAGGCTGTCTTCACGCAGTCGCTGCTATTGTTTGCATCTCTCCCCTCATCTTTGCTTCCTTTGTGCCTGTCTTAAGGTTGAGCAGAAGCTTTAAGGTCAGAGGAGGGTAAATATGGCAAGGGGAGGCCGGCGAGGGAAATGCAGATTGAGAAAGTGCTCTTCTCCTGCTGGATAATTACCAGTGAAGGGCTTTTAAGAAGTGCACCAGCCACCGCTAACAGAATCCCAATGCAGCGATGATGAGAGGCAGGAGGGGTTTGTGTCTCAGACAGGTGGAGATAAGAGCAGCAAAGGAAGCTGTTGCTAACCTTTGTGGATGCCATGTGATGCTTTGTGGGCTCTCTTGCCACATTCATTTTTTTATTTATTTCACCCTACCCAAGTCATCTCCGTCTCTCCTTGTACTCTATCCTCTCTTGTTTTGTCCCATTGCTGCTTTGCAGCTCTTGCTTCTCTCCTGCCGCCCGGCCTATTTCATTGTTATACAAGTTCTGTTGATTCCCTTTTCTGTGTGTGTTTTACTATATCTCTGCCTACACTGTGTATATATGTGTGGCCTGGTTTCGCTGCCGTTGTGGGATATGAAACAGGGAGCACAAAAAAAAATAACATTGTAATGTTTGTAATGACCCCATTAAATAAAAAAATTAAATAAAATATTAGCTTTATCTAGCGAATATGGGTTTATAGTTCATTCATAACTTGTTTTTTGTCAAATTGCTCTTAAATAAATTGGATTATTTTCACATATATTTTCTTCTATTTCTCTTCCTGTAAAAACAGTGACAAATGTCTGATGACTCATCTCACGCTTTGGGGCATGCACTATTTCTGCTTTCAATGGAAATACGCGAATAACATAATAGGGTGTCTCTTCTGCACCAACAGCAAATGTTGGCTGAAAGCTGAGAAGTATAATGAAGCATGATAGGCTTCTTAAAATGTTCATCAAATTTGGCACATGTCATCTATACTTTGAAGTACTGTTGTTTTCTTCTTATGAAAAATGTGTAATATAGCGAATAAACTGAAATAAGACATTGGGAAATGAGATAGTGAATTTATTCTGTGAATGAGATGACCCCAGAAGGATAAAGCTGCAAGTGTGTGTGTGTGTGTGTGAGTGTGCACACATGCCACTGCACCCTGTTATCTAAACTCTTAAATGTGTGTGCTTTTTCAAAACCAGTCCTTTTACATATCTACTCAGTTTCAGTTGTTTATGTTACTTCTCTTTCTTTCTATTTGCAAAAACTCCAAAGCCATTTCTCCAAAAGCAGTCCCTGATATTGTTCCAAGCGATATGGCAACAGTACATTTTTCAGTACTTCAGGGTTGTGTTTATCCAGGTGTGTTTGTGTTCAAGGGCAGCAGCACTCCCGAGTGCTTGTCACTGATTCAATATACCTTTCTCCCATCAATCACAGCGCAGAAGGTGCACTTAGGCTCACTTTAAAGTCACATTTAAAAAAAAAAAAAAAACAGGCACTGAAATTTAAATCAACTCTCAGACTCACATTGATGGTCACTAAAATCCAAACACGCACAAAAAGTATTTCTCAGCAGATGCATGGAGAAGGTGCCAACAGCTGCTATCAGTGTGTTCTTTCAGCTAACTATTACAATTACTGAACAATACTTGTTTGCTTGACTTTTAAATGTTAAAGTCTGTGAGATATAAACCTTTTCCATTATTAAACTCGCATGAGAAAGTGGAAACAAATAAGCCCTACTTGTAGAGACAAATCCCCAGTGGTGACAGCCTAAAACACCACAGACCTTTTAACTGACTGCTCTACACTGGCGCATGAGGCGGACAGTCTGGGAGATATGCTCAACACCCCAATAAACATTCATCACAGCTTTTTCATAAATGATTTAAACTAATTAAAAAAAAAACTCTTAATGTTGAAAACAGCAAAAAAAAAAAAAAGATGAACATTGGCAAAAAAGAATAGGTTGTTTAGAGCTTACAATCACTGCTGAAAGCTGTGTTTTCTGTGATTAGCCAAGGCAGTTCAGATAAGTAAATATTGTATTCCGCCAACAGTCACCCATGCAATCAACCTGCCTTTCATCCTACATCCACTTTACATTAAGATTTATGGCAGTTGTTTCTGTACAGATCCCAACAGAAATGCTAAATATATGACATACAGTATGTATTTTGCCTGTGATAACTGATTCTGATTCAGGACTTCTGAGTTGCAGAATACATCACCATATTATCAGCAACTGAAGCAAGGTCAACTGTTTGAGTGTTTGTGTCTTTGATGGATGGGCTGGTTGGTCATTTATTGCATGTTTAGTGCTATAAGTTGTTTTACATACATGAAACACAATCCAATTAAATTGTACAGTACTTTAAGTCATACAAAACACTATCTGTTACAAGACCAAAAACAGATCTACAAGGTTTATTATGATGTCCTTCTACTGACCCAAAGAGTCTTAAATGACGGAAAGCTAATTTGATTTAATATAACCCAAAATCAAACAATGCACTATAAACTTGTAACAGTTGGCTTGCTGTCCAGCCTCTAGCGAACATATCTGGTCGTTTTTGTCTGGTTTCTTTTTAACTTGTCGTCTCTGTCTTTCCATATCATAGCTTTGGCTTTCATCTCTTCCCCTCACGCCATTCCTTTCCCTACCTCAGCTGTCAACCTGACCCATATCTGTCCACCTGTTGTCTTGTACCATCTTGTGTGTCTTGGCCTTTCGCGGGTGCTCAGTAGCCTTCCTGCCAGTTTATGTACCCCCCGCCGCCCCCCCCCCCCCCCCGCCCCCGCCCCCCGCCCGCTCCCATCCCTCCTTCCTCTCATTCTGTAGGTTGTCAAATCCCTCTTTGCCTGACTCCCCATGGTAATATCTACACATACGTCTATATCTTTGTCCTCAAGAATATGCTCCCATTTTGTCTTGTTTTTCTTATTCATCTACCTTGTCTTGACGTTTTACTTTAATATTTAAATCTGTAGTCTTTCAAGGGCATGTCCGTTTTTTCTCCATATTAGGTACTGAACAGAAATGTGTATATAAATGGAAACTATCTAAGTTTTTATTGTTTAAAAATGTATGATGTGATAGATCAGCATGTTCTACTTGATCTCATATATATATATATATATATATATATATATATATATATATATATATATATATATATATATATATATATATATACACACTGTGTATATCTACACACATACACATTTACCCATACACCATATGTACAAGTTTCCCCACAGTTGCAGCAAATGGTTCTGAGTACCACTTAAATCCCAAAAGGACCACTACCATGCTAGTTTCAATAATGGATGTACGTTGATACCGTTGTACTAAAAGGTAAGTAATAGCGTTGCAATAACTTTGGTAAAGCTTGTTTGAATCTTTGCAAAGCCTGCAATCATGTAACCTTGAAAATACACCATATAAAAGGCAAATGCAGCCATTTGAGCAAACAATCATACAAAAAGTAAATGCAAGGTGCTTCTACACCATCAAAGGAAACTGGGTCTCAAGAGTGCCTTGCTTGTGGGCACCTTGGCACATGGCCATGGCAAGATGGGGAATCGAGCCACCAAACCTTGGTAGTGGAAGACGACCCACTTTAACAATTGAGTATTTAACAATTGTATTTCCATGTTTGTGTATTGGATAATGTTAAAAACTCTTCATTACCTTATTGTCTGACAGCCCCGTGACTTGGTCAACAAACTCCTCCTGGATCATGAAGGCGGCCAGGTTGGCAGTGTAGGAAGCCAGAAAGATGACAGCGAAAAAGGCCCACACTGAGACTATGAACTTACTGGTGGTTCCCTTTGGGTTTTGTACAGGCACAGAGTTGTTAAAGACCAGACCCCACAGCAGCCACACGGCCTTGCCCATGGTGAAGGAAGGGCCATGGGGGTCTGATAGAGAGGACAGAAGAAAGACAGCAAAACAGATGAGAAAATGAGAAAACCTGTCCCCCATAAAATTCCCTTACGGGGACAATAAATTGGATTATATTATCATGTATTGTACATTCATTGGTTGGGACAGCATTCATGTCCCTGATGCCTTTGCTTACCTTTTCCCTGTGCCAAGTTTCTGTTAAAGCCAAGAGGACTGATGTACTCAAACATAAAGACAGCCATTGCAGTCACCAGTAGGAGCATCACAAACATCATCACCCACACTGATGCGCTGAATGGCTCTGAAAGAGACAGAAAAATAAAGGAGACAGGAATTAAGTATTAATACGTGCTCAATTTTCACATCTTACACATCACTTTGCTCATTTCATTCTTATCCTCTTTCTGTCTTTCCATGAACTGCAGGAATAGTTTAATCCTGCATATGCACTCACACACGATGATTAAGGAACTTCATGCATAGCAGGCTGGGTGCTGTAGATTCAGAGCCCCTACTGAAGCTACTGCACACATTTACACACACGTACACACACACACCTCCTACTTGACTGTGTACAAAGGGGGTACAGTATAGAAAGGCCTGGTGTCAGCACTCCTGTCCTCCCTCCGAGCTCACAAGAGTACTGCAGAGATTAAACTCTGCTCTAATGTATGGGAGACCACTGTTGGCACACGGCCGTGCACTGTGTGTCCGTGTCCGTGTGTGTGTGTGTGTCTGTGTGAGTAGGTGAAGTATGTGTGTACTGGCAGGCGGCCATTATGGGGTTTTCCTGCTAAGCCCCTATAATTGCCACTTTCACAGCACTAACTGCATTCTGCATACATGTTAGCATGTGTACCTACGTGTGTGCCATTGTGCCTGTGTGTGCGGCCATATTCTTGTGTTTCTCCATCAAAGTTTATAGATTACTTTGCTGGCATTTCGCTTTAGGCACGTTTGCGTCCATACCATCATGTAATGTGTGCAGATAGTTCAATGTTGATACGGAGGCACTTGGCATTAAATGACTGGATCCACAGTCCGTGAGGTTGAAGCCCTGTGGTTAAGTCCCTCTCAGGTGAGTAAGAGTCATTGTGTCAGAAAGCTGGAGTGGAGCTAAATCCCTCAGATGAAAGAGAAAGTATTGACAGCTGCGCAACTGAACTGAATTATGTTGTCAGTTCAGTATCTCAGGGAACACACACACACACACGCAAAGAAAATACCACAGAAGCTGAAAAAAAAGAAGCAAACAAGACAGTCCTGGTCTACATACTCTCCTGAGTCCAACACCAAAGCAAGAGTGAGTCAGTGACAGTTACCAAGGAAGGCTGACGGGGAGACGGTTCCATTACTACGAGAGACCATGACGCTGATACCAGTTTCCACGAACGGGACGGAGAAATCGATGACCTCAGAACGCTCCTCATTGATCGTCAGAGATCCGACGGCCATGACGGCTTTCTTATAGACCACCTTATCATCAGGGTTGGAAGGGAGGGGAGGATGGAGAGGGGTGATTGGGGATGAAGGAGCAATAATAAGAATAGAGGGAAAGGTCATATTAAACTCAATCTGAAATCCAAACGCAACAGTACATACAACCCACCAAAGAGACTGCAATGTTAAAAATGACAGTTTGGTGCATCTTTTTATATGATACAAATCTGTAACAGTATATGTCACGATAAAACTATAAAATAAGACTAGAACACAAATGCCTGTAAAATCTCAGCATGAGATTTTAAATTTGAGTAACTGCATCAATAAACTGTTTTAATACAATCGCTTCACACATGGGAGCCTGTGCTGCGTATGATGAATGCCATATGAACTTCAAGTCAACCATAAAATATACTGACAGCTATAAAGTTTACAGCCTTAAAATGAACTCTGGGACTTTACCTTCAAGTCAATGATAATTAAACCCATTCAAAGAAGTAAATAAGATTTTTTGTTTGTGCTGCTGCTTCATGACTCAGAGGACACGTTCTCTCTGCTGTGAACATTTAGCAAAATATGCAGCTTCACAAACACTCTTTGTTTAGAAACCAAGAGTCATCACTAACTGGCTCTTTCTACAGCACCGATAAACTGCTGTATAGTCTGCAGCCTTCAGGGCTAGAGGCAAACAAGTTATCCACATGTTAATGTATTTGGAGGGATTTCAAACTGAGTACTGTGCCCACTGGCGCAGGTATGCCCATGAAAGCAACCCTCTTACCTCTCCCACCATCCCATTCCAGACATTGTTGATCTTCTTGCCATGTTTGCCATTGGTTACCAGGTATAGGTCATAGGTGAACTTGACATACTTGGCAATCTTTTTGAGAATGTCAATGCAGAAACCTTTACAGCACTTCTTGATATATGTTCCACCAGCCTCTGTTGTGTTACTGCAAAAAAACACAAAGAAAACAAACATTTTATACATTCTGCATTAAACATGGTAACAAGGCAACAAAGCAGCATGCGATTTCATTTCAGTTTACTTGTTTTTGTCTCGTTAAGGCTACATTAATCATGTTTTGTTTAAGTTCAAAACCACAAAAAAAAAAAAAAAAAAAAAAAAAAAAAAAAAAGTGCCACTTTAATCTCTCTTGTTAAATTTGTATGACTGCACCAATGAACAAAAATCACCCTGGGACTTTTTCACCTTTAAGTTTAGGTCATTCAAATCAGGAATGACTGAAGGAAAAAAAACATAAAAAATGCTCCTTCTCTCCTTCTCACTCGGTCCCTAGAGGAGGAGGTTTTGACGGCGCTGCATCTGTAAGCCTTGTACCATCTGCGTTCATGAATTTGAGAGCAGGAGAGTTCACACACTCTTCACGCACACGCAAGCACACGCACACACACACACACACACACACAAACACACACATATGCGTGCATCAATTCACAGCCACCTGGGAGTCGCATTTAACTTTCAGATGTGTGCTAATTAGAAGACGATAACCTCGTCCTTTAGTTTAACAACGTGGACACAAACTTGATGGAAAGTGAGAAAAATCACACGTGCACACTTACACACATACACACGCACACACTGAGCTGTGACTGCAGCTTCCTTCGTAGGCAGAACTATGTTGGTTTCAAAGATCGGTGCTGGGAAAACAATAGTCATTTTTGCTTCAAGTTTCTCTCACTAGTCGCCATTGATCTGTCAAACAAATGTCTCCCCAAGTGGAATTCCTCCCTGACTTCACACGAGAGAGAGACATTTACTTTTTATGGTCTAATAATTTGACATGAGAGAGAAAATTGTATCAAGCGGTGATAACTCAGCAGTTGTGAATGACTTTTCCTGAAACTTTGCACATTCGCCCTGCGGGATTTCTTATTGTAACAAGAAATCATTTACAGCAGCTTTTAAATGATTAAATATCAAATTAGGGAGCTGAATTGCATCTATAAGCACCTGCTAAAGTACTAAGTACGTCTAATTCTTCATTAAATTCAATATGGGTATTGTCTCCTCTGCCTTACTCAGATAAAAAGCTTTTTAATTATGGGAATGCAAATAATATATTGCAATTCTACATTTTTGTTTACCGGTCCACTGGATTAAAGTGAGTACACTGAAGCACGACGGTAAGAGACAACAGAGTGGATGGATGGACTGAAGGAGGCAGTGGCTTGCGGTTCAGTATGCAGCTGGTCTATTTTTCATCTTAAAAGCACTTAAATGACTTGCATCAGTCAAAGCATAAGTTCTGCACACAAGAAAAAAAAGAAAAAAAAACAAGATCAGGAAAGTGGATTGAAAACGCTCACTTTGAGCAGATCAATCACAGAAACAGGGAGAGTGTATTGTGAACATGGATTGTTTAACTACAATATTGTCCATGTGTAATCTGAGCAGTAGTTATGATAATGAAAAATTGCCATGTAACTACAAGATGAAATGATGTTAGAATAGAGAAGGAGCCATGTAGTAAATACTTTGACAGTAACCGAAATAAGGACCATTAAGTCTGGCAGATTGTGGCAGGTTCAGCTGGCAGAGCAAACATATCGGCCAGAACTTTAATAGCTGTACTCATGAACACTGTGTACTCATTTAGGCAGCTCGCAGTACAGTCCAGGCAGGGAGAGCATGTGATGTTATAGAGGCTGTTTGCAAAGTTGCCAGGCCAACTTGATATAGAAACACTACAGGGCCTGAGGGGTCTCCAGAGAGGGCAGTGTGTGTCTCTGTGCGATTGTGCATTAGTGTGGTTGTGACTTCTTCTCAGGCCCAGCCTGGATGAGCGAATTTCTGGTTCTGCATGCATGGATACTCCTCCGACCCTGAACCACTCCTCTTTTTCTGCCTCTTACACCCCCCCACCCCCCCATCTATCCCTCTTTCTCCAAATGGACAACAAGGATGCTTGAGTGGGAATTGCGCTGTGGGAGGGAGGAACGCAGTCGAATGCATTGGCCTGTGAGTGAGTGGACATGTGGCAACAGAGAGTGTGTACGAGATTGTGAAAGTGTGTTTGCGTTGCGCCTTGGAGATGCTTTATCCACCGCCCTACTTCACAGTGATTCTGGTTGGAAATATCTTTCGGCCTCTTCCCCGAGACCCTATTAGTGCTTAATCAGCTCTGTTTGGCTGTGTGTGTGTGTGTGTGTGTGTGTGTGTGTGTGTGTGTGTGTGTGTGTGTGTGTGTGTGTGTGTGTGTGTGTGTGTGTGTGTGTGTGTGTGTGTGTGTGTGTGTGTGTGTGTGTGTGTGTGTGTGTGTGTGTGTGCACATCTGTCGCAGTTACAGCGAGGGACTTTGCACACTTACAGATTATTGCAGGGAAAGAATGACACAAAGTGTGTATCAGACATGCCAATCTAACTGTAAGTGTGGCTCATGAATGTGTGCGTTCCAGTGGGGGGTGGGGTTATTAAATTATCTACAAACCAATTACATGCTTTGATTCAGCAGCACTCAAGCCACGCTGAGAGAGAGAGACACACACACACACACACACACACACACACACACACACACACACACACACACACACACACACACACACACACAGACACACACACACACACACACACACACACACACTGTGCATGTGTGTCTTTCAGGAACATAACACAGCGAAGGACTGCAAGTATTTGGGTGTTAGAGAGAAAATTGGTCGGGAAGGAAGTAAATTGCTGAGTTCAGCACTCGCCTCCATTTTCAGGGGGAGGAAAGAAGCTGCTGCATAGATTGAGCACTGCACCTCTTTCCCACCTCGGAGGAGAAAGGAGAGCGCACACAGGAAGAAACAGCCACGGTGCTCAAGATTATAAGAACCTCATATACATTTATATGAAATTAGTTGTACATTTCTTGGCATTTGATGGGGCGCTAATGAATACTGAATATAGCTGAAATTTTTCATGGTGATAATTACCTGTTCCATCTTGTGCATTAATCATCTATTAGTTAGCTTATCTGGGATGAATAATCATGGAATAAGGATCAGGTGGATGCCTTTTCCTTGAGTGGATTTTTCCCTTTTTGTTTCCATTTTAATGAAGAACTATAAAAAAAATAAAAAATAAATGCCTGGAGGGTGAAACTAATTATTACTCTAGGATAATACCATGTGAGAATTTAGGTATAATGGAAACAAACTGAAACCCAATTTACTGTACCAAATACTCTCCCCGGCTCGATTCTGTCTATGCCACATTCATACATAAACACACGCTTGTGTGACTTACTCTTTGATATGTTTCCTACAGGGCACGGAGTTCCTCATGCAGGTCCCAGTGAGCCTTTCTACGTCCTCCACAATAACGAAAGGTTTTTCCTCCAATGTGACGATGGACAGGTGGTTGTCATCGAGCTCGGCATCACCGAAGGAGTTGAACCGCGGCCACACCGGGTACTTAAGTGACAGACTGCCATTGTCCAGTCTCCCCATCTGGAAGGAATCAGAAGATCAATAATCAACTGGGTACATCGATGAGGTTGTTAGGGCTCTAGAAGTAGGAACATTATATATTGTCACTCAATAGAGATGAAATAGATTCTATAATGTCCTTACGGAGGCTGGTTTTTGTGTAGGGAAGCTGTAAAATGTTACACATCATTAATCAGACAGTTTTTACTGAGTTGATCTGCTGGAGGTGGATAAACATCATTAAGAAGTGTCTGATTTCAGTTTATTCTTTTGTTTCATTAATTAAAATAGATACATTTCAAAATTTGAAACTGACATTTACTCTATGTTGTTCAAAGGCTATAATACATGCTACAGTAGTGTACTCACACAATAATATATAAGAAATCACGAGGTGAAGATATGCATGACAAGGAAACAGACTGAGAAAGCAGCATGGATGCAAGCACACGCATGATAAAGAGAGAGGGAGTGTTACAGCATGATAACGCCGCGACTCCATAAATATTTAAAAAAAGTTTTTAGAGCTGTGATGTCACCGATT
Organism: Lipophrys pholis; assembly: GCF_963383615.2. Lineage (NCBI taxonomy): Eukaryota > Metazoa > Chordata > Actinopteri > Blenniiformes > Blenniidae > Lipophrys > Lipophrys pholis. The sequence goes on from NC_137647.1 coordinate 11,921,648, forward strand.
CCTCTACGGATGCTCTTTACTCACCCACATCTGTCTGTGAATGTATACTCACTGTGTGTGAGCGTGTGTGTGTGTGTGTGTGTGTGTGTGTGTGTGTGTGTGTGTGTGTGTGTGTGTGTGTGTGTGTGTGTGTGTGTGTGTGTGTGTGTGTGTGTGTGTGTGTGTGTGTGTGTGTGTGTGTGTGTGTGTGTGTGTGTAAACTATGTTTTCATCAGACGGAGAAGGAAGAGAGTGAGAGAGAGAGAGAGAGAAAAAAATAAAGCAACAGGCACCAAAGCTTTGCTTGACTTTTTAATTATTAATGAAGCAAGAGCCAGAAAAAGACAAAACCTCACTCTCACTCTTTCCCTTTACTTCAAGATGCTGGTTTTTTTTTTTCACTTTTTGTACTGTAGAATTGAGTGTTTGACGCTATGGCCAAAGAGCTTTGTGCGCATACACATGGACATCCCTCAATCAGAAGCAAATTGAAAAAGAGTGGAATCACTGCTTTGTCTCATGTGTATGTGTGCAGTCGGCACATTTACTCATATATTATCTAATGCTAATCTGCCACCCCTCTGACCCTCGAATCATCAGACAGTCGTTGCTGCCCACAAATACACACATATAAGTGCACAGACGTTGCTTTGCCTGAATGTTTTCCTAAGTCATTAACAGGCGAGCAGAGAGGAGGAAGAGAAATTAGCATTTTAATTGTTTTGCTTTGAGTGGTTTTCTATCCTCTGACAGGGATTAGAGTCTCTTCTCCGCTTTTAGTCGCCACCACTGTCAACAGCTCACTCTGCTGTCGGCTACATCCCTCAAAACCGTGCACACACTCGCGCGTGCACACATGCCCGCGGAGGCATTTGTGTTAAAGAGGCGGGACGGTGCGCTGCGGTGGCATGTGTCGGTTCTTGTGTGTCACCTTTACTCTCAAGGGAATCGGCCGCATTTGTCGGTCTGTCTTAGCCCGGCTGTTTTGCATTTCACAAGAGAGTGACTGCATGCATATGCAGTATACATGTATGTGTGTGTTATTTACGAAATGGAAATTGGAGGAAGTGAGATGATTAATAACAATATGCTTTTGGTAGGAATTCAAGTACAACAAGTTCAGACTTTGTTTCTCAATAGAGCTTGTGCATCTCACAGCGAGGATATCCCCGATTCGAATCTGAGCCTTTCTGAGTGGGGGTTGGATTTTCACACTGAACGTGGGTGGGTTCTCTTAACGCGCCGAAAAAGGACGCAAGTGAGTGTAATTTGGTGACTCCAAATGAATTTGATGAAGGAAACAGCAGAGAAGACACCCGGATCAATAAATGGATACATTATCATTTTCCAGCAACGTGTCCTGAACATTTTATTCAAAAAATTACACTGAGATTTTTTTTTCAACCCTCCGTCTGGCTAGTTAGCGACATCGCAAAGCAAATATAGTAGACAAACATGATAAACTTCAACCTTCGGGTATTTATATACCGTTTGGGAAGTGGTCTTAATTTGGTTGGGTGAGTCAATAAACTCAGAGGAGAGATTAATGCTCCACACAAAATATGATTGACAAAATCAGGAAAAAAAAGAGGAGGACAAGAAAAGCTGACTTCAGCAAGTCTTCACATTTCCTGTCCTGCTGCCCTCATCTTCCTTCTTCCTCCCAGTTGCTGCTTCTCTCTAATTAAAGAAAGAGGGGTTATAAATTAATGCCTCAAGAGGTGGGAGGATTCTCTTTATCGACCGACTGGGCAGCAGAATGCTGAATCGTCCCGGATGTAATACCAGATATTAAGCATATACGGTGAATAGAACGTATTGCGCGTGTGTGTGTGTGTGTGTATCTTTGTGTGTGTGTGTGTGTGTGTGTGTGATATGATAGTGAGGCCAGTGGGAGGTTATAATGATAGTTCCCATGGGATTACTGCACTGTAACAACTCGTGGTGGCAACCTTACCGCATCATCGCTCTGCAACCGATTTAGAGCCATTCGGTGATGAGATGACACTCTGCCCCCGAAGAGGAGCTTCTCTGCATCTTTTATTGCTTCGTTTCATGTCGTTGCTTATCTTTTATATTATCCCAGCCATGCCTTCTTTTATTGTTACTTCTTCATCCTTTTAGGGTTTCGGTATTTGAACCTACATTAATTTCTCTATTTTATCTCCCTCACACTGGCTCTTTTCTTCTGCCTGACCTCTGCACACATCCAAGGGCAATAATAAACTAAAAACCCCGATGAGTAAGCGAGAGCGCATCATAAAAGAATAAATAAAAAACAAGGGTCAGAGAACTTACACTAAGCACATTCTGTGTGCCAGTCTCACTGGGAGAGTTACTGCTGTGGCAAGTTGCATTATGGGAGAATGAGTTCCTAATAGCGTGGAGAAACCCATTCAGTCATAAAACAGTATCTGTCACTCCTGTCAGAGGAAATTATGTTGGAAAAATAGATTCTCCCTCTCCTGCAGTTGCTCCAAAATGTGTCTGCGTGCGTGCGTGTGTGTGCTGCCTCTGCTTGCATGTGTCAGCGTGCATGTGCTCGCCAATGTTTGTGTGCGAAAAAAATGAGGGCAGGGAAGAAGGGAATGACAGAGTGGAGGAGCGCGCGGAAACTGCGTCCATTGATTCAGACATATTTCCTTAAAGTGAAGCATTTTTATTAGGATTCAGACGAAAGTGATGCCCGGATTGCAAAGGCATGTGTGTGTGTATGTGTGGATGTATGTGTGTGTGTGTGTGTGTGTGTGTGTGTGTGTGTGTGTGTGTGTGTGTGTGTGTGTGTGTGTGTGTGTGTGTGTGTGTGTGTGTGTGTGTGTGTGTGTGTGTGTGTGTGTGTGTGCGTGTGTCGACTGGGAGGTGTGGGCGTGTGCACACAGGCCTTTGTGAGTCTCTCCTCTCCATATTGTGATTCTCCAAGCACAAATCCCATGCTGTCAGTAATAATTATTTTGTGAACTGGCTGCTAACACCACAGCAGTTCCTGAAGCAATTTACACACTCCATCGACTCAGCAGGAATAAAACATAACATCCTGGTTGTGATCGGTAAATACACTTTTCTCATTCAGTTGGTAAAGTTGTACTGTAACTCAAAGCAATTAAAGTCGTTTGGATTTTTGTAAGTGACGGAAACACAATATTCAACCAAGCATAAAAGGCATGTTTACATTTCTGTTGAGCAGGAAGAAAATATGGTGCGCTGGTAATTTCATGAACGCTGCGATACCGGTTTTACACTTGTGTTAAATTCTTGCAAAGTCAAATATAACAAAGGTATTGAAGCAATGGGAGCTCAGAATTTGGTTACCATTGTCTGCTAAATCCTTGTAATGAATTGTGATAAATTAACTGGTGGTTTGAAGTGTAAATAACTCATACCAGTAATCTTGAGAAATATACTTGGATATGAAATATCAAGAAAAAAAATAGTCGTATACATATGAAGCAAAGATTCAAAATAAAGCCTGACGTATTCTAGCTTGAGACCCTCCTCAGATAAACTGATCGTTCTGGGACGGCATGGAAGAGGCCTCAGTCTCTTTCTTTAAAAGATGAGATGAAATGGGTCAAATCTAAAAAACAATACGGGAATACCTGCCTCTGCAGTGATCACTTCACACCAACTTGAAATTTGAGAGGAGGCAGCAATATAAACTATTGACTGTGAATATAGAAAAAATATTATTATGCATATACATGATTTTCATTTAACACACAGTGATGCAGTGATCAGCTCTCCTGCCACACAGCAAGAATATCCCTGGTTCAATTTTCTCCCAAAGTCCAAAGATTTCTCTTTGAGGTGAATCGGTATCTTTAATTTGACTACAGATGCAGTTAGCAGAAAATATCTTTCTGTCACATTTTGTTTGCCCTGTGAACTGCTCCCGGTATGGAAGGTTCACATTTTATCAAACAAGTTGATTTATCTTAGCAAAACAATATAAAATATAAGCTTCTTAAGATCCTAATTTCTTTTTAAGAAAATCACTTACCGTGTTTGGCATTAGGGGATTAAAGCATAAATATGTAAAGAAAGCCACATTTTTGATTCACAATAATCCTTGAATTAAAGTAATATACAGTTTGACTAACATTTTGTAGGTTCCCCACATCACTGCACAAGTTCCAGCCTTCTGCTCGAGTGGAATATACTTGCATGGTTTGTTATAAACTGTGACTTCTGTGAACGTTATCGAGAGGCTATCATTCAATCTTGAAAAGAAAAAAAAAAAAAAAAAAAAGAAAAATCCAATCACATGGAGCATCCAGCGACACAGGTGTGGCAATTTCAAAAGTAGCTCTTGCGCAAACTTCTAATCAAAGCAGCAGCATGTGTGTGCTGCAGTGAAGAGCAGGTGTGGAGGCTTTGGAAACCTGAGTGCTAAACACCTGTAGTGGGAGGAAAAAACAGAAATGACACACATGCTGGTGGCTCCGTTCCACCTCTCTCTTCCTCTGCCTCTCTCGCTCTCTCTCTCTTTGTGTCTCCCGTTCTTCAAGCTCATTTGCTCTCGCTACCCTGGCCCATCTGTCTCTATCGCTCTCTTGTCTCGGTACTGTTCCATATCGCTCCTCTCTCCCTGTCTCTACCTCGTGTGCCCCAAGGGGACACATTTTGTATTTTTAGTGCATATCCATATTTTACAGCATTTTTATCTCTTGATCATCATGGAAGTCTCTCTCGCTCTCTCTCTCTTTCTCTGCCGCTGATTTCTGGTGCATGGGTGGGACAGCAGCTTCAGAGAGAGAGAGAGCGAGAGAGAGAGAGAGAAACTCCCAATTATGTTTCCACTTTGAGTTTCTGTGTCTCTCATCCTTTGAGTCTCTTCCCCTGCACCACAGTAAAGTGGTACTGATCAATTTCACAGACTCACAACAACATCCTTCCTCTCTTCGGCACACTGACAGAAGATTATGCGTGTGCCTACGTCTGTGCACGCTGGTGTGTACAGGTATGAAATATGTAAAAGCCCAAAGATTGGGAGGATTATGTAGAGACTGTGCACATTGCAGCAAACTAAACTGCATAGTGGAGCACACGCGCCCGCGCACACACATGTGGATGTGACCTGAATAACGACCAGCAGCGAAACTATTAAGAACAGTGTTTCTGTCAATAACCAGCGTAGAAGGGTAAACGCACACGCACGCGCATGCACGCGCATACACACGCATTCACACACCCACACGGGAGCGGTGACCCTTCGCCACCTCAATAACAGAGGTCTCGGGTCTTGATTAACTGCGGTTTGAGCCGCGATCAGAGATCACAAGACCAGAGTACAGAGATTATCTGACCTGCACTGTGAGGCAAGGCAGAAAAGAAAAGGACGAAAAAAGAGATCAAAACAGTGAATGATTGAAATGTTTATGTAGTGAAAAATGAAGTCCAAAAGACTCCAGTAGAAGGTAAGGGATGTGGTAAATTGACAAACTAAATGAATGGAAAGACAATGACTCTAAAACAAATAATTAGCTTTCTCTCCTTTCTTTCCTATTCATAAATTTCCTGTGGCTACACCTCTCTCTTTTATCATGCTTCTCTCAGACCTCTCCTTTCAGCCTCGCCATTACCCAAGTATGAGCTATCGGGACATTAAATATGGGCTATTTAAGTTAGTGTGAGACAGTCAGACGTAGGTATAAAGATGCATGGCTGCCATTTAAAGTCCATTACGATGGCAAGAATACTGAGTCACATATGTACAGAAGCCATTCTTCATGGAAGCGTCTCCACATTACCCAGTTAAAGAAATCTATACGCTTGTTGGTAAATGAGCTCATTGATCACTAAAGCGCTGTATGATGGGGCAGAGGTGACATGTTCGATTCTGTGTTTAGTTTTTGTCCAGCGTGTTGATTTGCAAGGTAAGAATTGGATTAACCAGTAGATGAATTCAGAATGGCAGCTTGTTCGTTGTATTGAAATGATCACCTTACTAAAGAGCTTAGCAGAAAATAGCAGCAAAAAAAGAAACATTTATGTACAGTTCATGTCGTAATAGTTGAATTAGGAAACAAATGCATTGGTTCATTTGTTTGACAACACACCTGGTTGGTTCCCGATGTTTACCTACCTTGGCTACAAAGAGCACCAGCTAACGGAAGTAACTTACTGGAACAGCTCTAAAATGCGAATGGGATGCAAAGGCAGCATGATGATGAAGGTCAAAGCTCACGAGCATAGTTCAGAGAAATGCGAGTGTTTCATAGCCGCTATTATATAAGATTATACATAACATCAGTTATGATAATGGTTAACAGCAGATATTCTCTGGAAAGTCAGGCAAAAACATAAAAGTCCAGCATAAAACGTAGGCCCCCGTTTACGTGATGTTTTCACGTGAAAACAAAAAAAATCTTAGTCGCGTTCTGGGTGTCAATTTACATGACGATGGTGGTCGGAGCGACTGAAAATGCATCTTTTTGAAAATGGCTCCCAAGGTGGGACTTTGTGAAAATGTTCTGAGTAAACGGGAGGAGACAGAACACTTCTGAAACGCTACCTCATAGCCGTAGTAAAGGTTCTTCTGCACATGTGCGATTTGTTGGACAACGGCAATGGCGGACTGCATGGTGTTGTGACTATCAGTCCATATTCTCCAGGGACTTGGTAGTTTTATAGTTGGGACTCAACCGGAATAGCAATCCAACTTGGCCGTCAGTCCATAAGAAAGTCAGTGTACTCACCATTGTTAATGTTTAGGGCTTATTGTTCTCTATGAGCATGTGTGTGTGTGTGGTTGTATTACCAAAACAATCACAAGCACCCACTAGTGGCCCAACATAAAAGCTATATCGAGTGTTTTTGAACATCGTTTTCAAAATGTTGCTGTGTAAACATGAAATGTTTCTGAAAGGAAAAGGCTACAAACAACACATTTTCACTTGAATTGTTGACGCATAAACAGGGCCTTAACGTTTTATTGCCGGAAGCAGTAAAAGACACAAACATGCAATACTAGCAAGTGTGTAATTTTTTTATATAGATTTTATGACAGATCTCTTCTTAATCTAGTTCGTCTTCTTCATAACAGAATTAGAAACTGCCGCAGCATAATTCAAAACTATCTGGGCATTAGTTACTTGTCACTATTTTGAACTGAAAAGTGCACATGCAAATTCCAATTCAATTGACTAAATGCTGTATAAGAAATAGAAAGCATCCCCAACGTACCACTCAGGTATCCTACCTTTTCCCACTCTCTCTCCTTGTTGAGAACAATGACCACCAGCTTCGGATGTTCCTGATATCCGTCTTCTGTGAATGACAAGTCTCTGCCATCCCACGTCACATTCATCATGTACCTGAGGAGCGTGAGAAGAGCAAGGGGCGGTCAGGGCAGAGAGTGATAAGAATTAAAATATATTAACAGAATGGGGAGTGAAAGGGGGAAGGGGTTTATGGAGGAATTAGTGTATAAAAAAAGGTGAAGGAATGAATGGTGTTGGAGGGAAAGAGAGGGAAAAGGATATTGAAATATATTAGCATGTGAAAAGTCCATTTAAAAACAGTATAACTTCAAGAACATATTAAATCAGACTCGTTTCTATTGAAATGAGTAAAAGTCACATTTGAGTCTTTTAATAAAGATAATGAACAAAGTGAGCCAGTAATAATTGGGTTAAAGCACAACAACAACATAAAAGAAAGAAACAAAAGGAAGCAATGGATAAGATGTTATAATTTTAAGCTATAGGATCCTTACAGTAAAATTGAACACTATAATATATATACTACACACTCTAATGAGTGACCCATATGGCAGGTCACATTAGCTAAGATGGAGGGCAGTGGGAAGATATTCTTGGGTCCACACAGCCTCCACATTAATCATGGCCGTCCTTCCCCACTCTGTCTGCCTCACTCCTTCTGTCAGCGGTCATGTACAACAGAGAGGAGATGGCTCCTCCTTTCTCCCTCCTCCACTCCATCGCGGGGCCGGGCAATGGGGCAAACTTCTAAATGGAGCACGAGTCACTGAATAAACCACTGGTGGGCTTGCAGGTGAGGCGTTCATGCTCTGTGCGACGACATGTTATGTATGAATCAGGTCACGAAAACAAAGGGAACCGTCTTGTACACCTGAATGAAACAAAAATGACGTGCGACGCCAGTGATCATAATCACATCACATCACAACTGCTTCTCGACCTATCGACAGATCTTATTTTGGTAAACCATAGGGCCTGATCCAACTGCAGCTTTACACATATGAAAACAGCAATATGTAATATTGCATGCACACTTTTGGAAAGATTGAGGATCACATTTGACAGACTTGCAAATGAAAAAGTAATAGTGTGGCAAGTTTACTTTAATGAATTTAGAATATCTGGGAAGAGTTTAAATGGTAACAGTTAAATGTACAGTTAAATGTACAATGCACAATGTGCAATGTCAATATTTGAGGCTGTTTTTCCATATAATTATAAAAGTGCAAAATTGGCTCAACTTTGAGCTGAAAGCTCGCTGTTATTGTAGAGAGAAGATTTTCCTCTGCTGGATCTGCTCAATTAACAAACGTTATTCTAAAGTATTTTCCTTGTTGTACTTTCACTTTGTGACTGATCATCTCCCATAATACGTTTCTATTTCTTTCTTTTTTTTTATTTGCAGGGTACAGATTTATTCACAGTAATGCTCTGATGTGTTTGATGACACATTCCACGACACGTCCAACTCCATGGTGTCACATTTCATTTTATGTTTGTGAGGATTCAGTTCCCTGTTCAGTCACTCCATGTCAAACACCTGCAAATAAAAATTGAAGCAATACCATTTCCAGACGATATTTTTCATTGTAAATGGGGTCTAATGCAGATAAAACTCATTTGAATACTCATGCTCACACAGGATGAATTCTGGGTTTCATGATCACCTTCAAAACACAACCTATTTGCATGACAGCGCAATTTAGCATGCACACACACACACACACGCAGTGTTTTTGTACATGGCCTTCACAATGGTCATTGAGTTTTTTCTCTGTTGAAAGCACCTAGAAATGACTGTGTCATATTTGGTGCTATATAAATAAAGTTGAACTGAATGGAATTGAGTTAATGTTATGTACTGCCTATTACACTGGTGTGTTAAAAAGTCAAACACCAATTAATTAAATACCACTCCACATGGACGGGGATGAATATAATTGTTAAAAGGACTGTGTAATGTGTGTGGGTGTATAGTGACATTTAATGATACCAACATTTTCCTTTAAGCTGCACACACACAGACACACACACACACACACACACACATACACGCACAGAGAAACACATCACCCATATTAAATCATCCAGGGATTCAGTTGGATTCAGTAGGTTCTGTAGGTTCTGTGATTAAAATAATCTTATTGGGCTGAAAGCAGCCAGGTGAGTACCCTTAAGCTATGTGATTGGGTAAAGGATGCAGTGCCCAATTATGTTTGACTGCCAGTAGAGACGCTGGGATGAGTATCTATTCAATAGTTCTGCTCTTTTTAGGCAACAGGACACATCTGTATGAACGAGAAGCCGACGTGTTTTCACACCATTTACGCCTGCACACATATGAGAAGACAAAAAACTGCCTATGCCTACTGTGCTGGATTAACAGTGCAAGTCTGCAGTAGACTGCAGCAAATACTCGCTGGAAAACATTGTTTGTGGCCCGGGCTCAAAAAGCTGTCAGCTTTAAACAAGTATATTGTAAAAAATGAGGTGCAACTTGTCAACTTTTAAAATCGATTGAACATCTTATACCAAGACATCAAAATGAAATTTAGGCAGCGTTGCCTTTTCTCTGCATGTAATCTGATTATTTAGTCTGTCAGTGTGGTCCTGCTCCAAGCGTCAATGGTGCCTGCTGCGTGAATCACCTTTAAATTATGACAAGGAACAAATGTGCTTCTGTTAAACTGAATGCAGACAGGACAGACAGATTGCTCGTGCGTGCGTGTGTGTGTGTGTGTGTGTGTGTGTGTGTGTGTGTGTGTGTGTGTGTGTGTGTGTGTGTGTGTGTGTGTGTGTGTGCGTGCGTGCCCAAGTATATTTGGGCTGACGCCCGCTGGACAGGTGGACCTGATAGAGTGTTGCTAGGATACGGACACAGACTGAAGTGTACATGCTGGAAAATGACCCCCGATAACCCCAAATGAACATGCCTGCACACAAACTGAGAAGCGCTATTATCCTATCCCCACCTCAATAATGCTCAGCATAATGTTTCCTCTTCCCCTGTAGCACAGATCAAATTTCACTCGCTTTCCAGTCATAATTATAACAGTAAACCTCCTATTCATTGAAAGAGGGATGTGGGAAAATGGAGCAAAGGTGGGGAAACAGACATTAGATATGGAATACAAAAAAAAAGAAAGAAAGATAAATGGAGCAGAAGTGAAGAGAAGAAGAGGGGAGTATAGATGAGAGAGGAGGAGAAGGACTAAGCCTCGGCAGTTAGGATAAAAATATCTTCAGTGATATTTTTTACTCCCCTCTTCTTATTTTGGAGTAAAAAAAAAGGACTGTGATGATAAGAGGTGGGGGTTGGGGGGGCTGGGGGGTGTTACTGCAGCAGAGTGAACCCAACAGTACTGCAGCAGGCAAATAAGAGCACACACTGCATTACAGCTGCACATGGCGGAAACTCTCCATCCATGTTGCTTTCTTCACCCTTTGCAACGATGAGCCTTCAAAATTGTTGCAACTTTAAACAAGTGGCCTTTGTTTACAATACCAGTGTCTACAACAGCTTCTTCTCTGGTAGCAGCACGCTGCTCGGCTCTGTCAAAGTGCTCTTATAACAAAAGATATATGATCTCAAGTGCTCACTTCTTCTGAGTTCCTCTGAAACTCCCAGAGTGTATAAAGGGCTCACTTTGAGATGAGAACTCTACATTTTATCTGAAGAGGCTTTATACTGCAGCGGGAAGGAATCGCCACACAAATGTTGAGATGGACTGCACAACACAAGGCGCGAAGGACAGAACTCTCTATCCAGTGAGTCCAAGCAATCATGTGGGAAAGATGCAAGGAGGAAGTGAATCAATGCTGATTGAAAACATGAACGCTGGGCCTCCGGTGGCGTGTGTTGAGGATTGCATGAAGACACAGAGAACAAGAAAACGAGTTATCAGTCTGTTCCACAAGCATGCATTTGTGAGTTTAGGCGGCACAACGTCAGCCCTTACAAATGCATTTTGTCTTTTCCAAGTTTTTGCAGTTGCACCGTAAAATGCAACACGTGTCCACACAGCTACTCCGGCAGGATTTCCTTTTGTTGCGGCAAATGGGATTTATGTCGACTTGGGATCCATCTCATTGTGGCTTTGTTTATTATTGCAGATTTTCTCCAACATGGAAATCAAATTTCAGGGTAGGAATTCTGCACCTTGTGATGATTTCTTCAGTCTGCTCAGAGAACGCAAGAGAATATCAGGGCGGGGGTTGACGATCTCTATGCAGTGTTGTATATTTTAATCAATCAACTCTCGCTACTTATTTTTTTACTCTCTCAGTTACTGCAATATTCGCATGACTTTCAATAGTTTTCACTTAAGTGAAGAAACTATAATAATGACAGATGAAGGCGTCAGATTGTATAAATGTCAGCTCACATTTGTTTCAGGTTGCTAAAACATCACATTTACTGGAGAAACAGGCAGACATTTTTCATGCGGCTGTCGGGACGGTTGCGTTACTTCGGGATGAATGAGGCACTCCTACTTCAATATACAGGAGTTTAGTGAAGCAGTAACAGAGCTGCTCCTCACTGAAGGAAACAGGCTCTGTGATAAATGCTCCTGCATGAGACCAAATAATCCAGTAAGACTTAAACACGTTGCTAATTTTAGAACTGTATTCAGTTGCTGATATATCACTGCCAAACGTTGCAGGATATAGTCGTATTTTACTTTGATAAAGGTATTCAGAATACTGTCTGTATAGGATATTTGTCAATGTGAATATAATCACATGCAATTTTTAGGCACTTTAAACTAATGTGTGGAACATCTGTGGCCCACAAAGCAATAGTAAGGAAGTGACTGCATAGGGAATTTAAACGGAGTTAAAACATCTGTTCACTATCTAAAAGAAGATGAGGCCGCAAAAAAAACTATAGTATTCTCAAAAGACCTAACTGTAGCTTTGGCTATGGTAAATTTAACTGCCATCTGTTTTCTTTAGTTTTTTTTTTTGTTTGTTTGTTTTTTGGGAAGAAGGTCATGTTTATAATACTATTATTGTTAACCCTCTTAAAAAACATTGGCTGAAATCACATTGCTTGATGGAGCTCCACCACCACTGGACAGTGTTGTGTAAAATGCACACCCACTGCTGACTAATGGACACTTCATTTTGTCCGTCAGGCACTTGAAGCACATTTAGCTCATTGTTTTAAATTGGAAATTGAGAGATCTGCTTTCGCTCGGCAATCACCTTGCGCCATCAATATTCAAATTAGACTGGGTGCGTAGACTCACACACACAGGCACACGGTGCTACTTATACACACACAGGTTTGTTATATTAAAGAATAATTCAGTCCCAGTCTCACACAGATTGTTGCCTCGGAGGTTTGAGGGCTAAAAGCGCTGCTTTGTTTGCGTTTGCAGATTCTCTCACCCACACTCCCGCAAGTAGAGCTTAAAAAAAAAGAAGAACTTTGTACATTTTTGGTCCCGCCTTTTACTTTTAGTTTCTAAATGCTCAAAATTGTAGCTCTTGAGGCACTAAAGAAATGTGTTTTCTCTGTAATAATCATAGTTGCATATAAACAGGCCCATGCTGAACATAGATATTTGTTCCTATTAACTTAACAACAGCAAACATAATTTCACAAGCACGTATCTCGAGACGAGATAAAAAAATAAATCAATGTCTTTGGCAAGCGATGGTGACTTTAATGAATAATATGACACGTGGAGCGGCTTAGCAAGTTTAGATACTTATGACACACTAATGGATTTGATTCTTCTTAAACATCTTGGTAAATTATGTCATCTGCTGATAGTAATGACAAACATATGGTAGAGTGCTCACATGAACACTCCTCTGCAAGCATAATTGTGTTTTATCAGCTGAAGTCTACCAGAATATGTCGCTCTTCTTTTATAGACTCGGTTTCACTGTGCTTTATGAGTGTAGTGTGTGTGTGTGTGTGAGTGTGTGTGTGTGTGTATGTGTCTGTGTGTGTGTCCGCTGCACAGTAACGACAGCTGCCCCAGGACTCACTATGTGTGTGTAATGTGCATGTGTGTGTTTTCTGAGGTCTGACCCTCATATATCAGGTCCAAAGACTGAAATTACCTGTCAGAACAAACTACTACCACCACGTCTTCCCCACAGATACACACACACACACACACACACACACACACACACACACACACACACACACACACACACACACACACACACACACACACACACACACACACACACACACACACACACACACACACACACACACACACACACACTTGCGGACTGATAAATAAGTGCTAAAGTCTTTTAAGGCACACTGTTCACCACAGCAAGGTGAGCAGTACACTGTAAATCTGTCATGACAGAACATTCTCTGAAGGGGGGATATTTGTCTTGTTTCTAACGTGCGCATGCACATGCACAGACAAGAATACACAGTTAAACCTGCACATGCACGCACAAGATGTCACTTTGTCTGATTGCTGCACTGGCCGGCACAATTAGATAACCATTTGTCTTTTTTTCTTCTTCTTTCTTTTCAAATAATTTTTTTTATCATTTTATAAGACTGCAAAACATATTCATCTTAGATGTGCCACAGTGGATTTATCATCACACCTGTCACAAGCAGAGTGAGTGGGGGGAAAACTTCACTGAAAGCCCACACAACATGTCACTGCAGCACTAACAAGTCGTAATATTATCATTAAAACCAGACGTGTTGGACTGAGATGTGTTGACAGCGATGAAAAAGCTGACAAGTTTTGCGATAAATCAAATAATTGTCACAAGGCACAGCTGAGCGCGGTGGCATATTCAAGTGCACACATTTCAAACAGATGCATACATGATAAAATAGCAGTATTGACAACTTGCTAACAATAATGCACCCCTGAGGAAATAAAGAGAAAACTAGGTTAACTACTATGACCCTGTGTGTGTGTGTGTGTGTGTGTGTGTGTGTGTGTGTGTGTGTGTGTGTGTGTGTGTGTGTGTGTGTGTGTGTGTGTGTGTGTGTGTGTGTGTGTGTGTGTGTGTCCTCCTGTGTTCCTTGACATCCACTCATGGTCTAACAACCCACACTGGCCCATTGCCCCGACCCAGCCTTGACCAATCATGTTCCTCTTGTACCGGCCCTGAAGCCCTATTGGCTGAGCTCTCTCACCCACAACGGAGCCATCTGTGGACACTCATCACCTGGGTAACAACCTGCGGCAGCAGGGCAAGCTGGGAACAGAGACACCTGGCTCTGGGTATTTTGTGACTTCTATTGGTGGGGATGCATTTTCTGACATTTATTTTTGTGGAATACTTACTTACATTCCTATCTGGGTTGTTATACAACAAGCAATCAGTCAGATTTTACTGTCTGCAGCGGCTATAGTTTTGAGTGGGGGCTCGGAAATATTGCTGATCAGTGCCAGTAAGTCCTTTGCTCTCTCTCTGCAACTGCTGACATTTTTGTACAGCTGTGTAAACAGGCACCGTCAGTCTGTTTCTGCCACACTCAGAGGAGAATCTGCAAAGACTTGGCGTGTTGCAGTCAGCACGATGGGGAAGTCGGTGCTCAGACAAACAATCCTACATGAAATGTGAACTATATGAAGCCTAAAACACAAAAAAGTCCCTGGTTATACACAAGAAAAACTTGCAGGTTATATTGAATATGTTCATAGAGGCAAAATCAGATTACTTTAAATAAACCGGCTTAACTTGTTTCATCATAATGTGCTCTCTGTTTCAAAACTCAGTTTTCAACAACCATGAAGTTTACACTATGCGAACTTGAAACGAAAAACAACGTGAGAAAGTTAAACCAAATTATAACAGAAAAAGAATATGGTGTATTCAACAAATTAAGAATAACATCAGGACTGGGATTCCAAATTGGGATTTAACGTTGTGCCTACAATGTTTGGCCAATGCAACTAAACACTTTCTAATAGTATGTGACACTAAATTTATTTCTAAAGTGGTGGAAATACACAACACTTCTGACTACTGCTTTTTTCAGTTTTTTTGGATGCACATTAAGGATTCAAATCTAGTAAGTTTGCATGAGATTTTTCAATTTCACACATCATTATCTTGGGGGGGAAAAAAACCCCAAAAAAACCATGTGATGTAAACACAGGTTGTGTGCATCTCCTGCCCCTCCGCCAGATGGAAAGCCAGACAGAGCTGGCAAGACCTGCAACATCTCCCACTGGCTGCTGGGGAGGGCGAGCACATGATGAGGGGAGCAGAGGAGAGTGAATGAGAGATGGAGGAATAAATGAGAAGAGGAACAGAAGGAGTCATCAAGGAGCTCTTCAATTTTGGAGAGCACTCATTTGTAGCGGCTTCCCGCTGTTAGCCCCAGCTTCAATTTCTTCAGTTACTTTTTTTTTTTTTTTTCCCCCACTGCTTAAATAACAACCCCCCCCCCCCCCAACTTCCATTCACCTTCTCTGTTCCCTCTTTGACTCCTACGCTTTCTCTTTTCTGTCAGCTCTCACACTCAATCCTCAGTCTTGTGTGCAGTAATTGCATATTTCTTCAATGTCACACCTGAATCAGGGGAAACTTAAAGGAATCTGTAATTATTGAGAAGAAGGGTGAACTGTGGTAAGCAACATCGGATCCAAACAGACTCATCTATGTGTAACAACAAAGCTACCTGTGTGGAAGCGAACTGACTGCAAAAATCCATTAAAGTGTAATTTCAATGCGGCCACTTTGCTTACTTATGTAGTGCACTGGGAGGCAGCTTGGACGTCTTCTCCATTTGGCCGTAGCAGGACGTCTTGGCTTCAGGAATGTCGCCAAACTCTTCTAACATGGCCACTGCTGCCGACGTTATGATCCCCAGACCGTCTCGCACCCGTGCCTCCAGAGGGTAGTCCCAGTCGTCGTACGACACTGAAATCATCCCTGACGGAAAGTCGTCTGGCGTTATATCCGGGTTTCCGGTGGTGAGCGATGGCACAATCCAGATGTATCCAAAACCGGTGAGGCCCAAAGAACGAGCCTCCTCCAGGATGATAACGGCCTCGTCCTTGGAGCAGTAGAGCAGCACCACCGGGGACTGGACCTTCTTGAGCATGATCTGAGACCGGCTGTCTTCTTCGACCGCGTCCAGAGTGATGATATTCTGCAGGTCCCAGCCCACGAAACTGAAGGAAGCATAACGAGGACAGGAGTGAAGTGTTAATATTAAACTAATAGACTATTAACTTTGCTCAGGTGCTGGCAAGGGCAGTTATAATTATCCATTATAATTAATATCAATGTTAAGTGCGACATGAATTCTAATAGGAGTAAAGTGCTTATTGTCGGGGGAAACACATTAGGGCTAAATGGGATGTGAATGCTAAAGCTGCTCCTGTGTAATGATTCTCAGCAGGTTTCTGCCCACACAACTAAAGGACAAGGAGAACAAAACACCGGCCTGTTTGTGTGAAAGGTCTGATGCAACACCGACGGCACCAGCGCTAATTGGGGACAAGAGTTTTTAGAAAACGGGGCTTTTGTCAATGTGGACTACAGCTTCAGAAAAGCAGGTTCGTGCAGAACTGTGGGCGAAACATACATGTTTGACTCAATCAAGTGCTAGAAAAATCAATAAAAGACAAATGATTTTCCATAATGCCAACACATTCCCCTTCAAATTTGTTCTTTTGCCAAACAGCAGAAATGGGCAGAGAGAGAAATAACAAGCACTCAACAGAAATTATAATGAATTCCGAGCATATCGAGCTTTTCCAGTGGGACTTTTTTTCCCCCACAATATCCTGCAGAAACAGCAACAAAACATAAGAAAAGGCCATTATGTTAGTAATTAAAGAACATAAAATGTCATAAAGTGGTAGCAGGGTATAGGCTCAGGAGCACGAGTCCTCCATGGCAGCGTTAGAGACACATAGACACTTGTCTGTGAGCGTTACACATTGTGACACATGGCAGGAAAAAGATGGGTGCAGCTACCCATCACGTGAGGATCTCGCAAAAGACGGATAGTGTAACATGAGAGTGATTTGGGACTCGCTGTCTTCTTCTGGCTGTCCAAAGTGATGATGGTCTACAAGTCCCCCATGAAAAAAACTAGGAGAGAGACAGTCATTTATACTCACATGCACAGGCAAAGAGAATGAAAGAGATATAGAAAGAGTGTTGACATTTATGGGAAGACATAGTCAAGTCAAGATGAAAAAGGAGTAGGCAATACATTTTGGGGTTTTTTTTGCACCAAAAATAACAAACAAAAATAAAAAAACCCTGACTATGCAGGAAACATCTTTTTCATTGAGAAAATTGTTAATTTTGCTACTGAGAATTCTGATTTGTCCCCTTCAGCACAGGCTGTGCATGCAGATCAATCACCTTGTTTGAAACAGACGACGGCATATTTTCTGTGTCTGAGATGATCATCCAGGTAATCGGTCCAACGCCTAAACACTCCTGTCCAAAACCCTTTTCTGTCCCCTTTAATCTGCAGATTACACAGACAGGCAGACCACCTCCCTGTCTGCACTCATCTCCAGCAGACAGGCTACATATGGAGGCATTCGCAAAATACATTCCTCTATTCCCCTGGAGTATACGTCAAGAAGGCTTTTGCACACAAAAATATGTTCTCGGAGACAGATTTGATTCATTGAATTGTCTGGATTAATTTTCTGTTGTGAGTGATGATCATCAGTAAAAACACAGTAAAAAAAACCCAACAACTGCCTGTCTGTGAAGTTACTGTGCGCCAGCTCCTCGCTGACAGGGAAGCTACAGCAGTTAACTGAAGATAATTGACCTAATTATTTATGTTTTTATACACAACAGGATCATTTATTAACACTAGTGCAGGTGTGTGCTTTAATGCAGGTAGAGATTGATCTCAATGATGCCGGAGCAGCTGGAAGGAAGCATTGTGCTTAGTCTGCTTTTGTTTTGCTCGCTATCGTTCAGTTCTGGGTCTCAGTGTTTTGCCACGCTCCCCACTTTAGTTCAGTGTGTGTAGTAAAATGTCGTCAATAAATTCCTTTCTAGCAGATTTTGGTACATGAGCCATATGTTTGACAGCGCATGGTTGTGCAGTGGTTTGCAGTTTCGTCTCAGCGGGACGGTGTGTGCGCGCAGGTTTCCTCCAGGTACTCTGGTTTTCTTCCCACGGGCCAAAAATATGCACATGAGGCTCATTGGCGACCCTAAATAGCCTCTAGATGTGAATGTGAGTGTGTGTGTGGTTGTCTGTCGCCTTTAGTGAGCTCCGGTGCCCCACAACTCTGCACAGGATTAAGCGGCGTAGAGATGAATGAATACTGGTTCATCATTCAAATGGTACATTTGTCTTTAGCTGCTCTGTTTTATTCACCACACGTGATTTCAACTTGCACTGTGAACAAGTTTTTACATCGGATGCTCTATACGCTCCTGTGAAATGTTCATTTTTCTGTTATTGAGTTTTTGACCCTTTTTGCTCCCTTTACCGAACAGCTTCCAATCTGCTCATATGCAGCTGACAGATTGCAAACAAATGTGCAACACGTAGAACAACAGCCAAAGTTAAATTTGTAGACTTTGTTGTCATTGTGACCTCCATTTATCCGTTGCCGTTCCAAATGTAATTAAAACGATTGTTGCCCCTGTCACGGGAGAGACAGAGGCACACAGCTGTTAAGCAAGTTTCAACATGAAGAGTAACGGCTAATGAGGAAAACTTCAGCTGGGTTTTAATATATCAGAGGCTACCAGCACCACCTCTTGCCAACATTTTAACACTGCTGAACATGTGTCATAAATACAGCAATTTTTTGGGTCACAAATTATGGCTTGCTGTTCTCCTCAGCAGTAATTTTTTTTTTTTTTCTTATTCTATCTGCTGAGCCCTGCAGCATCCGTCAAAATGACCTAAAGTGCCGGCAAACAGCGAGCCCACATGTGTAGTAAAACCTACCTGTCAGCTACGTTAATTCTAAAAATGCTGATGAAAATCTTTTAGGTTGACTGTCTTTAAAAAGTATTTATGGATAAGACAGAAAATAAAAGTGCGTGCGCAGTAAGTTCCAGTCATTCTGAAAACATGATAGATTGCATCTGCATAGTTCCCCTTAATGAAATGAGTTGGCATCGGAAGATAATTTCGGGAACATTAACAGTAAAGTATATGGATGTGACGAGGAAGGCCGAATACACATGTATTTTATAGATTTTATTTCCATTTAAGTGCCATTTGTGTAGTGTTGCAAGTTCATGCTTTACATCACCGTATAGTAATATTGGAACGACTTTGCCCATGCAGTTTAATGCAGCAAAAATTGCATTTCTATTCTTTTATTTGTTCTAATCACGGAAAAGGCCTAATGGTGTCACGGATAACTTGTCTGTAGGGATACATATCTGTCTATTTGTAGGCTGATCTATCGCTTTGCTTCGGGGCGCTGAAGCCCATCCCAGCTGACGATAGTCCATCACAGGGCAAACACGTACAGACAGGCAGTCGCACTCGCTCGCACCCGCGGGTAATTTAAGAGTCATCGATTAACCTCAACTGCATGATTTTTGAACTGTGTTAGGAAACGCAGACGATACCCGTGCGCGCACAGGGAGATCATGCAAACAGAGCGATGCCTCCATTGTGTAAGAGGATATCACGAGAATAACCGGTTTGTGTCAATGTGATCTTTGGCCACATCAGTTTATCTTTGTGGAAAAGTGAGTGTGTGGAATTGGAAAGAAATATTTTAGAGCATTTTAAAGATATCATGATAATAATAATATTGGAGGCAAATAGCTAATGCTGCCACATAAAGAGGCATACAATTGTTTTCCACATGGTTCCGATGGCTGCTGATTCAGGCTCATCATTAAAAAATAAAAATATAAAATCACCCGAGGATGAGTAAATCAGCAGCAAGACAATTGTTCTGGAGATACAATAGAACGCATTGTATCTCAAAGAATAATGGAATCACAAACTTAATAATAATGAAGGAAGTAAGGAAGTGATCCCACCTGTTGTCCACAGTTGTCTTGAGGATGTTGATGAACTCCTGGTATCCGGGGAACTTTGACGTGACGATGGAAAAGATGTGCCAGTCGTACTCCTCCATGATGTTCAGCATCAACAGAGCCTCCTGCTGGATGGATGCACCAAACTGGAAGAAGGTGGACTTCACATCCTGAGAGCAAGAACACAGGACAGACGAGATTTAGGCCTGAATACTCATTGAGGAATTTATCTCACTTTATATAATCGTCCGCCAGCTCAAATTCAAACTGTTCAACAGAAACATCCATCAGGTGAAGGCCATTTAGGATTTGGCAAGATATGTGTATAGAAAGCCACTCATCTATCGACATGCAAGCAGGCTCGCCATGCACGCACGCACGCACGCACGCACGCACGCACGCACGCACGCACGCACGCACGCACGCACGCACGCACGCACGCACGCACGCACGCACGCACGCACGCACGCACGCACGCACGCACGCACGCACGCACGCACACACACACACACACACACACACACACACACACACACACACACACACACACACACACACACACAGAGTAATAAGCTTCTTGCAGTGGAAATATATGGATGAGGGCCTCAGAACAATTCAATTAAGACCAGATTGGATTGGTGCAGTACAGCCAAGGCTGCAGAACTCTGTGAGCCCAGTTCTGGAGATCGAGGGATGCATTCAGTCTGAATCACTCATATCCACTCCATTAAACCTGACTGAGAGTCATTTGCCACTTAATTCAGCCAGACCCAGACATGGGCTTGGACAGCACAGACAAGCACTATTACAGGTGAACAAATTAACTCCGCTCATTTATACTGTATTCAAAATGACTCATTCTTTGCCCATTAGGGTGTGCACTACTGAATTAGGTGAAATGAGTCAAAACACAGTGAAGAAGGAAAAAAAGAGAGCAGCATTACAAGCGTGTCGAGTGACAGAAGCGCAACGTTTCCTTTAGGTGTTTCTTGGGGGATCTGAGTAGATTCCTTTTAGCTGGAAATGTCATGGACTTCACAGACAGCTTACTTTGATACCACTTGTTTTGTGTCACTTGATTCCCTCATTATGAAAGAATTGGAGGTTGGTGTGTGTGCACGTGTGTTTGTGCCTTACATGAGCTGAGAAACCAAAATATGAGGAATGTCAGCTCAAAGCGAACAGCGGTATCATGTGCACTTGCATGTCCTCGTGTACAGAGAGCCTGCAGGCACAGTAATTCATCCTCAGTATGGCAAAAGCTTAAAAAGTGAGAGTTGCAGTGTGATATGGCAATCATAACGCTCTGAGCACACCGCATACATCAGTCACTATCTCATGGACTGCAGATGTCTTGTCAGGGTTGAGGAGACCTTTAGAAGGGGCACTGCAGGTAAGATGAAGACACACTGTAGTACTGGTGCAGCATTTCAAGCATGATAAAGTAATTGTTTGACACCAAAATAATTCTAATGAGTAAGGACTAATAAGAAAATACAAAAACCACTGCAGCTTACAGCATTCTGCACAGAGCATGGGTGGGATATTTTAGCTTTGAAGTTAATAATGCACCTCCTCAAACTACAATGGCATCATTGAGATTTTAATATATTTATGGCATCAGATATAAATTAAAAATTTTGAATTTTTTCCTCCTATCAGAAAGTAAAAAGACGTCTATTCGACGGCTTCCTTTTTCTTTTTTTACCCCACATTGGGAAAACACAGCAAGTCATGTCAACTTGGCTCATTTTACATTATTGTCCCATGCTCAAGGTTAGAACAAAAAATCCTATTTAGGTATTCTTTTTTATTTTCAACACACTAGTCTCGTAATAGGTCACACAGTTCTTACTAATTTTCTGCAGTTAAACTTCTGCGATAGTGAGCAGTCATTGTGTTGAGGGCATGGACTGAGCATGGTGGATCAGATCTGTAAATATATCAGGGAGCTGAATGTAATTTCATTGCTACATGCATGACCTCGCATTTTCTTTTGTGCTGCCTTGATAGCCTGGAATAATGAGGAAATTCATTGTTTGCATTATTTGTGTCAGTGTGGGCGAATGGGGAAATGGCCGTGCATCATTTCCCCCTATATGGAGGCTCTGGAGGGCTTTTTAATGGTATTGTATCTGTATGTGAGAGGTTGGCTCCTTCTACACTCGGGCTCAAGTGCTCTTCAGCGGCTCTGTCAGCAGCCCTGTGCCTGTGTCTCTGTGTGTGCGCATGTGTGTGTGTGTGTGTTCTAATGGGTTAGAAACTAAAGCGATGCCTGAGCATGGTGGGACAGGAGGGAGGTCATGCTATAAGACTTGTCACTCCCTGTCTTCATCACAGCAGAAGCCGATACTCCCACACTTTACTGCAACATACAGAGGAGGGCTGAGCACAAGGACCGTCACGGAATACAGTCTTAATTATACATAGCAATGTTTTCAAGGTGTGTTGGACTTAGTTTTGTTCATGGACTGAACAGTTGGCCCATGTTGTCAGATTTTTGTAAAATAATAATTTGTTGGACATTGTGATCTTGTAATTTGCCATCAAATGATGCTTTTTCTCATTTGTCGAAGACATATGACAAGTTTCGTCACCCATAAACGAGCAATTAATCTTTGAATTTGCTTGGAAAATGGACAAACTCAATAATGCAGAATTTTCT
Source organism: Lipophrys pholis (assembly GCF_963383615.2). Taxonomy (NCBI): domain Eukaryota; kingdom Metazoa; phylum Chordata; class Actinopteri; order Blenniiformes; family Blenniidae; genus Lipophrys; species Lipophrys pholis. The sequence continues at coordinate 11,944,472 of NC_137647.1, forward strand.
CTGGATAGCAACAGAAAATGGACGCCAGAGGCAACATTTTTGCTAAATTAATTTAGTAAAAGCGAACACTGGTTTTGAATAATCTCTCAAGAATTTGGTTTCACAAGGATTATGTGCGTTGTTTATAGAACTGCGGCTTTGCCTACTCATGCCGGCATGAATGGATTGAAGCTGCGAGGCATCCCAGGAGAGAAAAGCACCAAATTCCACCACGCAAAAAAAATGGAAACCTCTTTTTTTTTTTGTGTGTGTGTGTGTACCAGGTTTGTTTTCTGGTCTCGAGTGATGCTGGGCTTGTGCCTGTGCTAATGAGCAAGCCAACTAGTATCCCTTTATTTTCACTCAGTCTCATCATATCAAACCTCACAGAACTCGGCCATGCATAATAGATTGGACTGAGGTGAGGCGACCTCTGCAGACACTGAACACACACAGCCTACAACTCAAATACTGCTTGGAGTGAAGAAAAATGGTCACGCAGGTTTCGGTATTCTGTCTCAGAAATGGGTTCTTTAGGCTTGGATAACATAGAATTCAGACCAGAGTTGCCTCTTTTGAACATTTGACTGAAGCAGACTCTGAAATCCAACAAAAGTCTGGATGAGGCTCTCTTTATTCTTTCTTTCCTACCGAGTCAGATAAAACAACACCTTCCACTCCTATTCTGTTGTCTGCTGTCTCTAGTGCTCATATTTCACTTTCCAAGAAAGAAGCACCACTAGGGATATTGAAAAGACACAAAGCTTTTCATAAAGCTTTGTCTCGGTGGTCCAGCTCTCATTGAGCGTGTGAGCTGCTTTATCATATTTCATCTTCCTCTATATTCAATAACAGCTCATTAAACTTATCTGGTCGTGAATTGGAACCTGTAAGAAAAATATGTGTGAATAAGACAAAGACAAAGAGGTAGCATGAAGCTCAGCGACGCAAAAGACAATCCTATCATCGAATCATACATCTTGTATCATCTAATCTAAACTCAGCATCATGAGGGTACCCTGACCAGGTCACCAGTCAACCACAGGGCAAAAGAGAGAGACAGTCACACTCCCGCTGATGAGCAAAGAATCACAAATTAACCTCAAACACGTGGTTTTTGATAGTGGGAGGAAACATAAGTTCCCTCGAGAAAACACATGTCCATCGGGAGGTCATGCAAATGCCACACCGAGAGGCCAACCCAGACTGGGGGACATTCTGACTATGTGAGAAAGCATCCATCAGATCACTCTACGGCCCACGAAAGGAAACAAAAGATGAAACATCAAGAAAACTTTATTCAAAAAGGTAGTCAGAGTGACTTAAAAGGCAAATCAACCTGTGATTGTCAGACAGAAAAAAAAAGTCTGACACACCAGAAATCACAGATGAAGAGAGTGAATGCAGACAGAGAGAGGAAGAAAAGAGAAGATGGTGAGAAAAGAGAAGATGGGGGAGAACAGCAGAAGCAGGAGATGCAGTGACTAAGCAGCATATGATTGTTTCTAATTGGGACGGCACACAATCCGTGACATCAGAAAACAGCCAATCATCTGCTGTCATTTCACCCTTGTCAAGTGTGACATGTCTCTGCTTTTCACTCACACCTTCAGCTGGTGGCACACACACACACACACACACACACACACACACACACACACACACACACACACACACACACACACACACACACACACACACACACACACACACACACACACACACACACACACACACACACACACACACACACACACACACACGCACATTCACAGCTATTTTCCATCTCACCCGGTCTGTTGTGTTCCCAGTCCCCCACTGTTAAATTTCCCACTCGCTTGCATAAACTTAGACGCTCGCGCGCACACACACACACACACACAGACACTGTGACATAGACACACAAACACGCACCTACCCCACGGGGCAGGACAGTGTGTCTAAGTTGAGATCGAGGGGAGTTATAAATAGTAGTCCTCATATCCTCTGCTGTAGATAGCAGCATGCACTGTCTAGTCTGATGGCACACACACACACGCACATATTCAAAAACATCACACACAAGCACACATGTATAAAGAGATGAGTGTGCACTGGATTGTGGGATGAGTTTGTGGGGTAAACACTCGCCAAGATAACGGCCAGACGATACGCACGCACGCCAGCACCTGCATATATTTGTCATACACGAATGTCATACGTGTCACAGTATCGTTTATATCTGCCACGGATATCCTGTTATCTGCAGCTCTGCAGTGTCCAGGAGAAACACACTGATATGACAAAAATTCCTTAGTGGCCAGTAACTAAATATAAACAGACAGGCATAAAAATAGCTTCAGCAAAACAAAGACCAAGGAATATCGGTGGAAACAAACTGAAATGTCAAGCAGAGAGCACTCGCCATTTGAACTGAAGCGATGCAGTGACCACAGCCAAGAACATAATAAATACATTAGTTTAATTAGGCTCAGAAGGATAAAAAAAAAAAAGAAAAGAATGATTACTGTGAATGTAAAATGTGTTTCACCAGACGAGATTACTTTCCTGCCAGTGAAGAATGGTGACTGAAATCCTACGTATGAACTGCAGCAGTGCTGGAGACAGAGAGAGCTGAAATTTACCAATAATATACAAAGGGATGTTAGTCTCTGTGAAGCTCTTGCCAAAGGACTTTAGACGCTGCAGATAAGGGATATCTCTGTATTCTTTCTTAAACTGGTGTTAGCTGGGTGACATCACAGTCAACATGCTCTATGAAGAGAGCATGCAAACCAGGACCCTCTGCTGGCTGAGTCGGCTCACAGCTGTAGGGTTTGACCCAGACTGTCATGTAAGCACATTAGCAGTGTTTCTGTAATTACTCTCACTGTCGACAGAGGAGACACTGCAGGCTTAACATGTTGATGAAACAAATCTGCAGATTACAATATGTATATTATCAGACATGCATTCTTTTAAGCTTTATTTAATTATTTGTTCAGCCCTATAGTTACACCGACTATCATAATGGTTTGAACTCGTCCTTTCTAGTGTTTGGGAATACTTGATTCAACCCGATATTTAACAACGCCAAGCTTTAGATGATCAGAATAGGTTATGTCACGTGATCAAAGGTGATGCGTTCTAGATGTAACTGACATTTCCAATAGCCGCCGCCCGACTCGCGGTTATTGCAGCTGGCTTTCGGTTAGTAAGCATTCACAAATTCAGCGAGTGAGTCATCCGCAGTTTGGCATCTGATGTGAAAACAACTATTCATTAAAAAAAAAAAAAAAAAAAAAAAAAGATTTTTGACAATATTCTGACACAATTCGAAATATATAAAAAAAAAAAACTACAAGCCATCAGCCATTAGTTAAAAACTGAACAATTAATTAAGGGATACTTTAATGAAGTGTATTTTCTGTCTGCAAATCAGTAAAGCATGTTTGCACTCTTGCGCACTTTCTTATTTTTAAAAGAAGAAACTATATTTTCACTCTGTAAAAAACGGTCCACTTTGTGCACCAAGGCTTTCTTTTTTAATATCATCTCTCATATCAAAGCCTGACAAGGAGAAGTTGATGAAGCAATATGTGAGAAAGTGGATTTAAAAAAAAATAAAAAAACATAATAAAGTAAAATGAATAGATTTGTTGCATAAACCACATGAAAGATAAGATTAAATCTTAAAAAGTTTTTAAAGTATCACTATGCAGGATTTTTGCATTTGAGGGTGCACATAAATACATAAACAAATAAACAAATAAATGAATATATGAATGAATGAATGAATGAATGAATGAATGAATGAATGAATGAATGACATATTTTGTCACCCTGCCCTTACAATTATGACAGACAACCAGCGTTGGCTGGGAAATACACAAAAAGACAAGAGCGAATACTTACTTGAACTGATTTCTATAGATAGAAAAGACATTTTCTATTTAAAAAAAACACAGGTCATGCGTAAAGGGGTTAAAGCCACGTTTTTTATTTAATACAAGTTAAATGCATATTTTCTAAACTAAACTAAATGCATGGGACTCAATCCAAATTCATAGCCTGACGCAAACTTCTAAACCTATTAGGGCTTTGGTAGAAAGAGAAAACAAAACATCTTATTAAGATTTTATTTAACCTGATGCATTGTTTCGTATAATGTTGATAAAACCCTTTAAGTGTGACTTGAAAATCTGTCTGATAACCATCGAGACAATATCACCCATACAATCCACAATAAAATACCATTAAGATGCGCACATAACGTTAATTCTACTACTCGCTTGTACATCAATATGTTTTTACTCTTGACCCAGAAGAACTATCATCACTCTAACACCATTGCTGCAGTAATGCCTTTCACTTTGAGTCCATTATTTGAGTTTACTGCATGCTTCTGCAAATGGATTCGGAGTCTGCAGCAGCTTGTTCGGTCTTTACTGGATTACAGTGTTTTAAAACAATAAGCAGATTTCGTGGTGGCACTGTGAATGAAGAATGTGTGCTTTAAAAATGCGTTGGGCCATGAGTGTAGGGAGCGTATATCCTTTGCTTGTGTGGGATAATAATTATAGGAAAGCCACCGTCTTCATCAACACTGGAGGCTGCATGCACGCACCAACGGAAAGAGAGAGAGAGATTATTAAACAAGGCTGTGTTTGACGTCATAGAGGAATATTTTTGGCATGAATGCAGTCCATTTTAGCAGATAACACACACAGTGGGGAGAAGGAGACCTATTCAAAGTTTATCACACAGGGAAAGTGTATGCGTGCACGTGTGTGTGTGTGTGTATGTGTGCATTATTGCTGCGGTTCCTCTGTCAGGACTTTTTAACAAGCATTCGAGCCCCCACGGGAAAACACTGACAAAATAACATCATCCCTCTCTCTCTGTCTCTATCTTTGTCTCTCTGTGTTTGCCCTCTTCTCCCACTCACTCTCCTCTCTAATAAGTCCAATATCTTCCTCTCTGTGTCTTCCTTTCTTTTCGTTAACTCTCTGTCCAGGGGCTCTGTCTTTCTCGCCTTATTCTATCCATCTCGCCTTCTTCGACCCACCCACTCCCTACCTCTGCGAATAAGGCCAATATTCTGCTTGGCTCCTCTGAGTCTCCACATTGCACCTGAGCAGGCATAGCCTTTGTCACAATTTATTTCTAATTCATCAAAATGAAAGTGAACACACTAAACATGATGTAAACGCCTCAATTAAAGTAACAAAACAAGACAATTATCTGCGTTTACCTCACCAGTATTATAAAATGTGTATTATGTCTAGCATTATTTAGATGCAACACAGTGGTGCAGTAGTGAGCACTTTCACTATGTATCATTCGAAATCAATACCAACGTAGGTTTGGTTGTGCTCAGTAGTGAGATTTTACTTTTAAATAGACTACATACTGTAAATCATTTTTATTTAAGATAACAATACAAACTGTAATAATAATAATAATAATAATAATAATAATAATAATAATAATAATAATAATAATACAATATGATAAATAATTTGTAAGTACAATAGCCCAAAGATATTACTCAATTAAAATAGGCCTGTTTTTTGTTTTTTTAATTCCTTATTCCAATCCTGCTGAAAAGTCATTTTATTCCTTTTATAAATTTGAAATATACCAGAGGCAAACTGAGTATTTATTGAGATATTTTTCTTTGATTAATGACTTAAAACACATAACAAAATACAAAAGCATGACAGAATACCGTCAAATCGATGAGGAGGGATCCCATAAAGATTAATAACTCTTTTAACCAGTCTACTTATTGTAATCTGATTAGAATATCCTCTTTCTCCAGAGACCTGCTTGTTATTTACTGCTGCCACATTTCTCCTGCTTTCACTGCACTTACACTGCACATATTGGGCATCTCACACCTGTCACATGCACAGTAATTGCTTGGACCATTATAGAGTCATCATTATGAAAATTATCATCGCTGTCAATATTGCCATCATCTGCAGCCATAGCCATCATAATTATTCTCTGCATCATAGCTGCATCTATTATGATTACCTAATTCTATCATTTTCCTTCCTTCTAGGTCTGCCATCATTTCTTTTTTTGTCAGTTACCCTTGTGTTTTTCATTATTTTGTACTAACCCATTATGTGTTCCTGCCTTTTAAGCTTCTTTATTTCCATGTAAGTATCCTCTTACCTTTGAAGCTTTTGAATAAACACAAAAAAGAAGAAAAAAAATCAAACTGGGTAATGCGAATCATATTCAAATAGGACTCTGAATTAGGAGTCACTACACAAGCTGACCCCTCAGTTCAGTCATACTTTGTTAAAAACATCAGGACAATTTTTTTTTTTAACTAGACATCTTTTTATCTGGTTTGCTGCTGAAACCGTATAAAAAAAATAGGGCGTATGGAGAACATGCAAATGCAAAAAAAAAAAAACTTGTTTTCTAGTTCTGAGGTGTTAATCAGTCCATGTCCTTTTATTCTAATAATCAGGATTGAGTAACAAACTACAAATATACACATTACTGTCATAGTGTTTTGGGGTATCAGTACTTAGATGACATTACTTTTAATGTATGTACATCATGGACATTGCTACTTTTCAAGTGTTCTCAAAATGAAAATACCCACTATTTGATTAAATATTCAAACCTTTTAACCTCCATTAGCTGGCGTTTATTCTTTCTTTTCTTTTTTTATCAGGGAAAATACTTTCTCTTTATCTAAACTTGTTAACAAAGTGAATACTAATATATAATATTTATATAATGCACGGCTGTCAAACACATTTTAATTCACGGGCTACATACAGTCTAATATCATCTTGAATGGGCCAAACCAGTAAAATAGTGCTATAATAACCTTTAAATTGAAACTTTATAGATTGTCTTTGTTGTGGCGTATAGTATAGGTGCTGAAAATGTTGGTATTTTCACACAAACAAACTACAATGGTATTTTCACACATACGACTACAATCCCAACAGGAAGTGGATTGGAGCCTCTTGCAGGCCAGCTTTAGCCAACGTTTGACACCGTTGATATAATGCATTTCCTTGTCTGAGAAATATGCTTTGGAAATTCATATTTTATCCAGGTAAACCCCCCCAAAAAAAGAATGCCGGCTATTTACAAAGCAATGAAATGTGCTTAAAAAGTAATCAAAACTGTACTAGTTTATGAAAAAAAAACTGTACTTAAAACATACTTTACAATTGTTATCAACATTACTTTTACTTTTAAGTTTGTACAATTTAGGTAACGTTACAGTAACTCTACTGGGGAGTGGTCACTCAGAGGGTAGAGGTGCCAGTTTTGGGGCTGCAAGTTCACTTGTTTGAATCCCACTAAATGACGAATAACTGCGGGCCTCTCAAGCCTCAACGGCTCTCTGTGTTGCACTGCAGCAGCCCACCAGCACCAGAGGGTTCCTCATGCCCGTCCAAATGCCTGAATGATCGGTGAGCGTCGTGTCAGTTGTAAAAAAGTGCGCCAAATCTAAAATGCAGATCACTTGATCCACTGAAGCAACACCGGAAGGGGGTGGTTGGGCATGAGTTAAAATGTTTTGATCCGCCTTTTGAAAATAATAATTATAACAAAACAAAACAACAACAAATCAATTAAGGCAGACAAGCATTCAAAGTCATGGATGCACAATGACACACATGATCTACTCAAATAATGGAGTTTGCAAGTGTTCCCTGATTCTCCGAGTGTGTGTTTGTGCCAGGGGGATGTTGTATCACGCTGAGTTCATTCCAAAGACAAAAACAACATCATATAAACCTCAGCTCCAACTGAATGCAAGAACCCCGACCACCCAGGAAAACAGGGAAAATCAAAGACCTCAAAGGCCAGCTCCACGCAGGAACAAAACACCTAAACCTGCATGTACGAGATCGTGAAACCCGCAAAAGGAAAGGCTGCGATGACATGGGGTTGCTCGAGCACTTCTCTGGTGTGAAATCATTTTTCTTTAATGTCACATTTTCAGGAATGACATTTGAATACTTTCCGCACAGAACAGCAAAGTAGGTTTGATCTTTTAGCTGGCACACATAAAGGATACAAAAGGCAAAAGCGGCACGCACACAAAGAAACACTCGGAAACAGAATAAAATGGAAATAAACAAGGAATAATAATGCTTTAATTCAGAGAAAATTGGCTTAGTCAGGTCAAAAGCGTAGCAAATATGTTCATGTTGAACAGACTGACCAATGGTGAGCATATGTTCCGAAATAAAAGTTATATCCCCAATGCTTCAATATAAGCTCAGTTTAATTATAGCGCTTCCAATACTTTTAAACTCTGCTTTAATGTGTCCTTTTACTGTGTCGTGAGGGGATAGCGTGCACATTTTGTGCTCATTTGAATGAATGTGGCCACAACCAGAGCATGCTGCTGTATCTTGCAGTCACACTGAAACTGATGCTTATCCGGTCCTCCTCCTCGTATTCGGAGAGGGGATTGCTTACTCCATGGTAAGTAATTTCAAAATCACACTGCAGTATCCACTATTAAGCAAATAAGTTCAAAAGGTTGTAGCAACAACACATTGCGATGTGACAGCAGGCCAAGCTCATGATAAGATGAGCTGCGGCGCTGGCTGAACGGAAGAGTGAACACATTATTGACTAGAAGTCACATCAGCTGTAATTTCCTCGAACTTCTAAAGCAAGAATAAAGAAATGGGTTTGAAATCCAGGGAGTGTATAGTCAAAACACGTCTTATTGTTCAGCCCTCCCTTTTCTTTAAGAAGTGACAACCTCCTGAAACTTGTTCAGTTAGAATATATCTAATGACTTATCATGGCTAACGAAGCCAAAAAAAAAAAGGTTGGACTTCCTGCTGATGTTTCAAAAGATAAAAAGCTGTATTTTCAATCTAAAATGTTAAAATGTCGAATAGGAATTAGATATAAAGGCGTTTCATACCACAGTCGAACCAGGTTTTGCGATTCATAACTCACAAGCATGATGCATCGCTGGCAGTGAGATTTATATTCCATGACACAGTTACTTTATCCATCCATTCATCCATCTACCCTCATACATACCTGCTTGATCCAGAGGGAGATGGAGCCTATCCCAGCCAACAGAGGGTGAAATTGGAGGTACATCCGACACAACAACCGGTCCATCACCACCACCGTTACCCATTATGAATTCAAATGTTCATATTTGAGCAACAGTGAATGTTTTCCACTCATTTTAGCTATCAGACATCTAAGAGTAAGACGTAACACAAAGCACATGTCACAGCCCGTCTTATAACCTTCTGCTTCGACCCTGACTTACAACTATATAAGGGCGAATCGATACTGCATAATGTGCTGATAGTTTCCGCCACGGATATGCATCAGTCAGCTCTTATGGTCAACGCTAACTATGCTGGCCGTATCAGTGATTCATCACTGCTGCCAAACGACAGACTGACACTGACACCAAGAGACCTACTTTGAAGAGGACGACACAGAGCGGGGAGGGCAGGAGGCACGAGTGGAATGAGTGGCAGGAAGATAGATGAGGAAGAGGCCGCAGCCATGTCAAAGAGCAAGTGTGGGGAGAAAAAGAAAGTAAAGGTGGTGGAAAGGAAAAAAAAAAGTGACGATGAACTGAAAGAACACACAGGTGACAGAGAGATATGATGCAGGCTTTAAAGAACTAATTCCACATGTTGGGAGGACTGCAGAGGAACACCAGCTTTTGCACACTGACATAAGGACACAACTTGGACATTCGATTTATATTGTTGTCTCATCTTTAAAATGCACTACTAAGCATGTTTGCCAAAAAGGTAATTGATCCCCATGAATGCGCCTTGGCTGGGAAATAGATGGATGGCAACGCGAGGCTTTCCCCTCCCTGCTTCTTCCATTGCAGCACCTTGCTCTACTCAGATCTGATCACATTCACGCCAGTACATTCATCGTTAATGTTATGGCAGAGATGCAGGGGAAAAAAAAAAAAAGGAGAGTTCAGAAGATCTCAGATAAATACAGGTGTAAATTCACACACGACCTTCTCTTTTACATGAAGAAAGCGTGACTTAAGTGATATGACCCCAAACCACATTGTCTTCTCTAAACTCTCCCATTTCCATTTGATTGGCTGCCAGCGAGGCCTGCAGCATAATTGGCTGCATTTCATTGGCCAAGCAGACGGACAGCACCCTTGGGAGGACTCCCATCAGGCAATATCTGTTAAGAACTCACGCACACACACATAGTTTTACACACACACTCCTACACACCCACCAATCCATGTGCATGCGTGCACGCACAGACACACACATAGGGACCGGGGGGGAACTCCCTAATGCCTAATGTACCTCTTGCTATCACAGATGGGTCACTTACATTTCCAGGCACAAGAGCAATGAAGAGGGGCAGATGAAAAAAAGAAAAAAAAAAAGTGAAGTGGAAAAAGATTGGATGAGAGAAAAACCACAAAGGACTGGATAGAATGATGGAAGAGAGTGATCAGGGAGGAGGACAGGTGAGGACAACGTCAAGGGACAGAAGGATTATGGTTAAGCAACACACAGTGAACACCGTAAACTGACATCTGTCCGAACATATGGAGAGACTCCATACAGATTTAAATATCTGTGATTAAGAGGAAGATTTCTTTTAAATGCAGCTGTCACCCGATCGTGTCCCCAGATGATCTGTCACTAGTTTCTCTGAATCCAGAGGCGGTTTAAATCAATGTGCACGATTAGTTAATAGTACATCAACATCTTGTCGTTGCTCCTTTCTGCCTTTAAGGCACGATCATGAACTTGCTGCTCTAATTTTACGGCCCAGACCACTGAAACAGTCATTTTACATGTTATACGTCCATCTTCAGGTCAACAGGTTGCTAATCCATCACAGGTTCACGGCAGAGACACACACACACACACACACACACACACACACACACACACACACACACACACACACACACACACACACACACACACACACACACACACACACACACACACACACACACACACACACACACACACACACACACACACACACACACACACACACACACACACACAGTCTCTCACTCTCTAAGGCCCCATTTTCACAACAGCGTTTCAAGTCAAAACACAGTTTTTGCATTTTTGTTTCACATTTACATGGAAATGTTTTAAAGGCAATACCTGTTTACACGGAAACGGCAGAAGTAGTTAGTCAGGATACAGTGGGTGCTGATGTTTTTCTATTTTTGTTGGTAATGACACCACACAGAGATGGTATATACAATACATTCTGTACATTTAAGAGTACAGTATATTTGTATGGAGAGAGAGACAACGAAGTTGGATAACTATTATGGGTGACTGAACTATAAAACTACCAAGTCCCAGGAGAATATAGACTGGGAGCCATTCAACCATTGCTGTTTTGTCCATCTTCTCCCGCTTGCACTGACAAACTATTTACTATGACTGTGGTGTGCATGTGCAGCAGTAGCAGAGTTTCAAAAAGTTGCGTTTTCAGTGGCTCTTAACACCATCGTTGTGTAAATTGACATCGAAAAGCAAGTTTTCCATTTTCACTTGAAATTGTTCACGTGTAAATGGGGCCTAAGTTTGTATTGTTTCTGAATTGTGGGACAAAGCCAGACAACTCCAAAATTTTTACAAATGTAAACTTTGCACATGAAGGTCCTGAGCAGGAAGACATTAGCAGTGAGACCAGAGTGCTCTTCATTACACCCCGCTTTCAAACATCAGGCAGAAACATATTTTTATTTCCACTTTGCTTTCATCTAATCAAACTTTCAGAGTCAAAGCCGGTTTCTGCCCTCCTTTTCAATCCACTGCAGAATACAAGCAATAAATTAGAACTGTTTGGTTAATTTCACCAATTAATCTTTCTCCCCTTTTTTACCAAAGCATTGATCAGCGCAAAACAATCAGAAATGACTGACAACTGATATTGTCCTGACAAGTGAAGACGTGTTGCCTCTTTTCCACACAGATGGCAAGATGCTAAATATTTAAAGTATGTGAACTGTTAAAGGACAAATCTGAAAATAACTGTTGGAAAAAAACATGTTCTGCTTATCGTGCAGTGAAATAAAATACTTACATGCATATAGCCAGTTGCTTTCATATTAATGTATTAGGTGTTGAGAGATTGAGTGTATGATAAAAAATGATGAAAAACGTTACCATCAGAATAAACGGATATATAGATCTTCACATATTTCCCTTTATGTTATATAGCGCAATCATACAATCGCTTTGGATTAAGACAGAATTAGCGTGAGACACTTGAATAAGCCAGCAGTTATGTGCTGGAAACATAGTAAATGCCTATGTACTGGATTTAGAAGCTAAGTGGGATGGGAAACTAGAATGAGTCATCCACGTTGCTGGTTCGCGCCTGAACATCTTGGAGAAAGCGGGTCGTCCTCGCTTAGCCTTGCTGCGGTCTCTCGTATGAGAACTCAGGACAGTAATACTGTCTGACTTGAGTCGTGAGTGGAGAGGAGCATCTGTGGATCACTGCTCACACAAAGGAGGCAGAGAGACTCAACTGGGTCACAAACACATTTGTACAGCAAGGTTTGAGCAATACGTTTTTCGGTTTTGTTTTTCAAAGGCAGCACAGGAGTTCCTTGTAAATCCGGTCACGACGGATTTCTTTTTCTTTTTTTTTTCTCTCCCTCTGAAATTGTGTGCCACACAGCGAGGGAAAAGCACACTTGGAATAGCAGGACTTGACCGTAGAAATGCACCTAATGAAACTGAAAATAAAATTGTTCTTCAACGTTTTAACAGTAGGTGATCAGAGCGGCGGAGAGGGGAGAGGAAATAAAGGAGACGGAGTTAGAGGAGAGGAGAGGAGACAAAGTTGGTGACCCACTTTGTCGCTCTCAAAGTTTCAAATCCTCTTTAAAGAGAGACTGAGTTGTGGCCAAGAATTTGGGGAGACACACACATTCACGCACTTGCACACATACATTATACATACAATGCATGCGCACACGCACGCACAGGCGAATGCAAAAACACACACACACACACACGCACGGCAGTGACCCCAGACACCATGAATAATGAAGCAAGTGCTGCTTTTATTTAACACCGCATTAGCTCTTTACATCACCTAATAATGGCAGCACTGAACCACACTAACACACACTCGCACACACTTCTGCTAGTGCTCGATACGGTTTGTTAGTTTTCTCATTTGACTTGGTCTATTTTAGTCCCGCAAAAACCCTCTTTCTCATTCCTCTTCTCTCTGATCCTCCTTCCATTGTCTCTCTTCTTTATCTTAGTCTTCCTTGTTCTTCATCTTCCCACTTTTTGTCTTTCCTCTCACCCCCTCCTCATACCTCCATATATCTCCTTTATTCATCATTCACCCCAACCCCTCTCTCTAAGCATTCTGTTGATGTAAGTGATAAGCTCCGCATGTGATTGGCTGGGCCAGATAAGCGATAAGGCTTTGATTTGTTTAGGGAGCGTCTCTCTTCTCATCACACCCCTGCGGACTGCAGTCATATTAATGAACATTCTCACACACATGCAGACACATATTATGCGTACGGGAATACGGGAGCCAAAACTGAGGAATGGAGATGAGATCCAAAAGTAAGAACGAGTGAAACAGAGCAAAAGAAATCCAGAAAGTAAGAGGTACCATGGTATTAAAAGCAGTTGCCCTAATTTGCAAATCATTGAGTCACATATTTATAGCCAAATCAGCCAAAGGGGAATATATTTCTCTCCTCGTACTCCTTTTTTTGAACTTCACTTTCATCCCCTTTTTTCAAGCCGGCATCATGCAGTTTGTTTGCAAAAAAAGTCTCCCTGAAATGAAATATAGCTGGCCTCTACAGTTCTTTTACACCAGCTACTTTCATCTCATCCTTATATGCTCATTTCCTGCCTGGTATATCTGTTTAAATCCAGACTACTGATAAAAATGTCTGATGGAATTAATTTCTGCCATACGTACTATATATCTGTACTTTAATAATAAATATATCATCATAGGTGGCAGCAGGGCAAGTGGCTGGCAAGTCTTTTGTTGTGTCCTTGCGTCACATATATGCAGGTAATAAAGAATATAGTTCGCCACAGACAATCCCTCAAACCTTTTAAGATCACGGTGAGTGCAGTGGTTAGCACCTTGTCATTACAGCTTCCATAGTTTGAGTCCATGCTTGAGAGCATCTCTGTGTGGCGTTTGCATGATTGGGTTTTGTCTTGATATTCTGGTTTCCGCCCACTGTCCAAAAACATCTGACAACCTGTCCAGGGTGTCATCTGCCTTCGTTTCAGCGACCCACAACTCTAAGTAGAACTATATTAAAACTATTTTAGGATGCAGTGGAGCCATATTCGGGTGCTCCAGGGAGCTGACGGAAGCCAAGGGTCTTGCTCAGGCAGCCACAGTGGTGACCTGTCCACAGTGGGAATCAAACCTGCGACGTCCTGATCCCGAATCCACTTGTCTAGCCTTTTGGCCCCCACTTCTCCAAATGTAGATGGATGGATAGAATATACCGAATCACATCCGTGTATTTCAATGATATTAGTCTCAATTACATTTCATGGTGTAGAGATCCAATACAAGTTAATAAAAATCGGAATCAGAATTCAAGGAGTCTGTGTATTGTTTCACAGTAATACAGGCATGTGCATCTTTTAGTATTACTAGATATTGTATAAAGTGTAAGTAATAACGGGATGTTTTAATCTGCAGTTTACATGAGTTCCCATTTATGATATTGGAGGATAATTACTTCCTCTGTTGTTGCATTTTACAAACTGTTCCAATATGTTCTTAAAGTCATTGTGTTATCCTAAATGATGGAGCTGTGTGTGTGTGTGTGTGTGTGTGTGTGTGTGTGTGTGTGTGTGTGTGTGTGTGTGTGTGTGTGTGTGTGTGTGTGTGTGTGTGTGTGTGTGTGTGTGTGTGTGTGTGTGTGTGTGTGTGTGTGTGTGTGTGTGTGTGTGTGTGTGTGTGTGTGTGTGTGTGTCACGAAAACAGAGGGACAAAGCAGGTGAATAGGAAAGAACAGATTGCTTTCATTTCCCTTCAGGTAATTGCCATTACGGGGCCCAAACACTGACGCACAGACATACACGTTCATTAAATTGAGCACATTCCAGCTAATTATAAGACCGAAAGCTATTGCCTCCGTTTTAGGTTTACTGGCACACAGATCTCCATGTTTATGTCAATGTTGTGTGCAACATCTCATGTCTGCAGGGTGAACATGCTACACATGCAATCATGCCTCAGCATGCGATGTGAAATGAGCATCACATGTTGGAGCAACATTACTCACAACAGTGCAAATACTGGACAAACAATACAATGGCAGTTCTTTCATTGTGTTGTTGTTTTCATGCCTCCCTGCTTGCAACAGCCGTCGCTAGAGGCGTTATCTTTTTGGGTTGTCCATCTGGGTGTCTTTGCGTGCTTACATCTGTCTGTCCCATTCTGCTGAAAATAATAACTTACTGATGCCTTGGAGGCTTATTTTTTTCTTCTTTTTTTTCAAATTTGGCACAACTGTTTTCTTGTTCTAAGAGACAAACTGATTAGATTGTTTTTTCGGAAAGTTGATCTCATTGTGACCTCATGTCCATCCCATTCTTAGGATATATCAAGGACACCTGGAGGGGTTTTCCTAGCATGCCAACATAAGGATGGATCAGAAAGAGGACATACATTATTGTGACTGTCATCTTCGAAAACATGTTTATTGCTCCAACTGGATAACTGAGTCACAATTTTGCAGTTAGTGAAAGACATCACCAAATGAAAGGCCAACTATAAAATCCATACAAAAGGACATAAACATGTTTCTCAACACAAATTCTTGTAATAAGCCTGTAATGGAAAAAGTGATCGTGTCAACTGTGCATATTTATATTATGTCATACATCCAATCTGACAGTTCTCTTGGGTGTACAGTTAAAAAAAAACGATACATTCTTAGTTGCTTGCCTTTATTTATAACCAACAAATATGGTTTAAAAGCAAGAATAAAAGAAGGACAGACAACATAGATTTCAGACATTTGATTGTGGGCACAGGTAGAGCAGGAGCCATCTTTGATATGAACCTTGTGCGCCTCCCCCCATAGTGGTCTCTACTAAAGATGATTCCCCCAAAAGAAACAATTGCTGAAAAAGGTTCTTTCTGAATGGAATTTACCCCCCAAAACTACCACATAGATTTCAGATCAGAACATGCTGGTTTAGTTCTGTTCTACAAGGTGAAGAGTCACATATTGTAATAAACGTATAATTCAGTAAAACATGCCCCCCCCCCCCATAATATAACCCCTTTGAGGTATTCAGTTTTTAAAGATGATGTATTCATTCAAAACTTCAGGAAATGTTTCAATTTATTCAAATGTGTTTCTGCCTATGAAATGATATTGGTTTTTTGTTGTTGTTGTTGTTTCTTAAGTGAGTGACAGTCATTCTGTTTTTGCCCCTGTAGTTGAAGCCGTATTCACATGCAGTTTGAGTTTAGAGTATGACTGGACTGTCTTCTCAGTCTTTGTGAAAGTCAAGAGGTGGAAGGGAGTTGAGGTTAAAAGGATGACAGTCAGTTCTGAGCTGTGGAGAGGTTGTTTTTTAATACCTGGCAGTGACAGACAATTCGGGGAAGTTCTAAAGCGCCCGGTGCAAAGAGTGGTTAAACACCATCTACCAGCTGCTCCGATGAAAGAGTAATGCAAGCTGAAAACTCAATCTGGTGGAGCGTGCTCTGCAATACTCAAAAGATAATCATGTAACACTGAGACATTATCCGAACTGCAATGAAACATGAAGTCCAGTCTGGAAACTGAGGTTTGTGCACAGCTTGTTGTAAGGTAGCATCCAACCAGCTGCTGAAGCATATGTGGTTTGTTCACTGCCAAAACGTTAGGAGAGGAGTTCGAGCTCTACAATCTCCCTGCCGGTGGACATAAATAGACTTCTGACAACAATTGTTTGGATCACAGGGTGTACCAAACAGAGACCCTCACAGAAAACTGAGCACCACTGCCAAAAAGTTAAGTTCTAAGGACAAACCGTGGCCCAAATTCCTCCATTTTCATCACTGAGAGATCCCACTTTCTGAAATGTGGTCTCGCTTTTCCCTCACAATGCAGTAAACTCTTACCACAGATCCCAACCGCAGAAAACCTCAACCGCTCTGAAGTCACAACAAACTACTGAGGTGGCAAACCCGGCATCAGTGGTCAGTGGAGTGTTAAAAACTGGTTACACAACCAACAATTGATTCCTGACCGTTTGCGTTCAGGTGTGTCTGTCCCTCTCATTGTCCCTTTTCTTTTCCTCCTTCTTTCACTATTCTCCACAACGCCGCCACCCCTTTCTTTCCCCCGCTGCAGTACAGTCTTTATCCTATTACTGCTTCCTTGCTTCTGTGGAGCAGTTTCCGTTGTCGACACAATGAAAACTGGCAGGATACATTACGTAGCCCCGTACTCCTCCCATCCTTTCTAGTTCTCCCTCCCTGCCACCCTTCTTTTCTCCACTCAGGCTTTCAACAACGAATACATTTTTTCATCATTCTTTTTTATTTACTCCCTTAGAGTTTTTCTCACTTTGTGTTGCTGTAGTTTTTAGTTCCTTTGTAATTTTAGAGAGAACATTTACTTCTTTTTTTTTTCTTTTGATCTCCAGTAAGCACCTGTCTGCTGATGACTGATGTTCGCTCTCACCTACAGTATCTTGTGCCGCTTTCATCTTGTTTCTAAAAATAATGGATCAGAACAATTTCAACAGCATTTTTCTTTTCTCCGTGGCTCTGTTTTGCTCATACGCATGCAGGGAAACACTCGCCACAACTTTTATTCATGCAGGAGGAAGGATGAGTGGAATTATGACTGAAGTTAAGAAGCTCCGAGGATACAGATGTTTGTCAAAGAAGAACTAAATGAGTTCAATGGGCTCACAATCGAACAACTCGTGTTGGTGATAATCAGCAAAGACTGAGCCGAGGAATGAAACCCAATCAATCAATCAGTACACGTGTTTTCATAGCATCCAAAATGTGAGCGGTGACTTGTAGATGTTACCAGAGTCAAGAAAATGATGGCTGGTAGTACTTTAAGTCAGTCGCCCCAAAAAATAACAAATGTGTGTTTTCTCTAGGCTCTCCCACAAACCTCACGCAGGCTACAGACTACGCCTATTAGGTGAATTGGTGTCTGTAAATAGCCTGCTGTTGTGAATGTGTGTGTGGTTGTCTGCCTCTGCCAGAATCAGCTCCCCGTAACCCTAAGTGGGATAAAGTTTTATAGAAGATGGATGGATGTCTTGCATGAGTAGTTTTATTTACTCTCACAGCTATTTTGTCATGTGCATATTTACAAGTAAATCACCTGGGTTTTTCCCAAAAATACATTTTCAGTGAAAGCCTGGTAGTTTTGGAAGAGTGAGACAGAGTTTCAAATTCTGTCTTGACTGGGTTCACCTGCCTGTTTAATAATAGGAAGGTTTAGTTGAACGTGGCCTTCTTCTGTCTAAATATAATTACCACGTTATCCACTAAACTAATTTAGATATACACAATTTTACAGCTGGAGGACATGATAACCAATTTTAACTTGGTGCCCAATGACCAACTATAATACAAAATATAGCAGGTAATTCTATTTGTAACATATTCACTTTGGGAACTTTTGAAAAAGTTTCACTGGCAGCAGTGAATAGTGATATATGTAACTACGGGAATTGATCTCTTTGTGCTTTTCTGTTATACTTTAGACAGAAAAGTGCAGAGGAGCTGCAGACTGATGTATCCCACGTCTCTGTGTCATCAGTATATTCCGCCCTGGTGGCTTGGCAGCAAACCAGAGCAGTTCTCTGTCTATGGGAAAGACTTGGAATAAAGTGGGGGTTTTATTTGACGAACACTGCATGGGGACCTGATGGCCGACTGGAATGCTCCCAGGGAGCAAAAGCTGATCTCTTTATCTGTCCGTCCTGTATCCTATTAGAGTATCACCTACCATCACACCCTCCATTCAAAGGATGAGAAGAGCTTTTGCTAAGCTCCACGCTCCCTGTCGCCCTCTTTTTTTACCTTGCTAACCGCCCCTCTCCCTTTCCATCTCTTTTTTCCAAACACCCCTGTTCATTAGCACACATTTTTTTACTTTTTTCCCCTCTCTTTGTTTCCCTCACTGCACATCATTGTAATTTAACAATAAATGAGGCCATTCGTGATTACCTTCCAAAACGCTCTGTATGGTCAGTTTGTAATATGGTGTCCCCAATAGAGGCTAAATACAATAGCCGCAGAATCCTATTGAAAGTGATGACAAGGTGCTGGGTTAAGATTATGGAAAAATTCAAGTCTAAGCTAAAAACAAAAGCAGTGATTGAAATCCTTTGGGAGAGAATGAAAGCAAGTCTGATAGCAGTGTCTAATTTACATGCTGTGCAATCCTTTTTTATTTCTGACTCCCTCTATCCAGAAGTTTTTGCTGTGTTGAAGAAAGATCAAACTCTTTTCTGAATTGGGAAAACAAATGAACGCACAGACTAGAAATAGCTTTCATGCATTATATGATGTTATCTGTCTCTTCTTTGGCTTTTTCTGATTTATTTTCCTGTGTTGTTCTAAGATACTTTTTTTTTTTGTTTTTTTGTTTTTTTATCAGACTCTGTTTTTGGTCTGATCGATTTGATTGTGTTTGTTTAAAGTACTAACCGCTGGCCTGATAACTGCTGAGGCAGCAGTGGGTTCAATTTCTGAAACACCACACAAACCCCATCAAACAACTGATATCCATAACACACAGTGGCAGAGCGATAGAGAAAGTGAAATTGGAGAGCGCGACAGAAGCGATGCCCACAACCGCCTGCCAAAAATCGATGAGGGATAGTCCGATGACTGTAGAACAACCCCGCTGGTACAACCCACTGCAAACCACATACACTGTGAACCCACCCAGAGGAGAATCTATTGTTTTCTACTATGTAAAGAACTAAAGAACTAAAAAAAAAAAGAAAAAAAAAGTTCTCAGTGTTGTTCACTTATACAAAAATGAAAGAACTGAAGTGAATCATTACTTCACTATTAAGCAGCTTTGTGTGTCGAGGGCTATGACAGTAAACTGCGGAAATTTACATTAGAATTGTTCTTGTTTTTGTGTGGACCACAGAAAGAGCGCGGACTGCAGAACAACCTCAGGGAGTCATTTTGCCAGTGTACATTTCCTCATCTCTCTCCAATATCTACAGTGTGTTAAACTTGTTTCCCCCCTCACACTCTCTCCTTCCACTATTGTCACTGTAATCTGTTCAAGGGACCCACTTTTGAACTTTTAATAACATCAAAACCACAAAGAGAACCTTCACAACTGTGAAGCTCATGCCAATGGTGTAATCATGTACTGTATTTCAAGTACATTGCCAAATGTTACGTATTCCCCTTAGAGAGGGTTGACCACACGGGCTGCAGACCTGATATAATTACACATATGCATTATTATTTGTAGTAGTAGTAGTAGTAGTAGTAGTAGTAGTATTACTTACAGCAAGGACGGTATATGTACAAAGGTCTGCCTCTTATGTCATTTTATGTTCAGTGCCAATATAGATTTTCTCTTTTTGATTGTATTTCATCTTTGTAATTTATCTATGTAAATTATCTTCTTCTGTTTCTCCTCCTTGTCATTCTTGTACTTTTTCTTTAAAATGTTTCCATCACACCAACACAAATATTTGAATTTGCGCCAATGTGTTGGCATTTGCCCAATATTCATACTTTCATATTTATATTTGGAGAGTACGTCCCAAATGATCATCATATAAATAAAATCACACTGCGCTCATTTGTTTTGTCCCATTAATCAGCGTGTCGCTGCGTTCCTCAATCCCTCCCTCTTTCTCTCACTCGCTCCTCACTCGCAGTGTAACCTGCGCTGAGGCCCCCCCGTGTGTGTGTGTGGTGTGTTTGTGAGTTCATGTGTGTGTGCACGTGCACTGTCAGGTTCAGTAGAGGCTTAGTGGCAATCAATAAGTATTTCAGCAATGGCTCAACATCATTATGGAGGGATACAGAGAATCACCCAGGCTGGACCACTGTGTGTGTGTGTGTGTGTGTGTGTGTGTGTGTGTGTGTGTGTGTGTGTGTGTGTGTGTGTGTGTGTGTGTGTGTGTGTGTGTGTGTGTGTGTGTGTGTGTGTGTGTGTGTGTGTGTGTGTGTGTGTGTGTGTGTGTGTGTGTGTGTGTTCATTCTCTGCAGCCACTTGCACTACAAACTTTGTCTGGATAGCAATAAGTTCTGCTTGTGCACCTTCGACCCTCCTGACAAAATGTTTAAAGGAACGATTCCAGTTTTCATCTTTCTCTCCAAACTTTCAACTTATATCTCAATTATTTAACAAGCTGATATAGTGAAACATGTCAGGTGGTGAATTGGTTGGCATTCTAGCCTCACAGAGAGAAAGTTCCCGGAGATAGGAAGGGGACAGTGTGGTTGTCTGTCTGGGCACTGGCGACCTGTCCCAAGGTGGACCCTGCCCTCGACCATAGTCAGTTTGGATTGGCTCCAGTCCCTCTGACTCGGAGTTGGATAAAGTGGTTCATTTGCAGTCCATTTTAATGGACTCCCGCATAAAAAATGGAGTTGAATCAAATAACCTTGATGTTATAAAAGTATAAGTTTTAACATGACCACAAGCAGCTGATAAAATAAAACAAAGCAAAAATCAATGTTGTGTTTTTGATGACCACAGTGAGAAACTCTCTTTTTCAAACCGCCATGATTTTTTTTTTCCCCACTAAAATGGTTCAACTTAACAAAGAAGTATCTATTCTGTGTGATAATGATGGTAACGCATGTGAACATTTCAATCAGGAGAAAGAGCGAGAATGAGGGACTATTACTGTACGGTCGAAGTAAGTACATTAAAGCTCACCACCCCACATCAATCTGGAAAACATGCACAGCTGTGTGTGTGTGTGTGTGTGTGTGTGTGTGTGTGTGTGTGTGTGTGTGTGTGTGTGTGTGTGTGTGTGTGTGTGTGTGTGTGTGTGTGTGTGTGTGTGTGTGTGTGTGTGTGTGTGCGTGCGTACGTGTGAAAGTGGGATTTTGGTGACAGTTACATCTGTACTTGACAAACAAGCCCCTCAGGCATAGAGCAGCAGTGATATGATAGCAGTACATCACAGGCATGATGATGTTTTCTGAGGACGTAGGAGTGTTTGCGATGAACCATTAAAGTCAAACGGCTGGCTTACAGATGATGAGTGTGGGGGGGGGGGCTTTAAAAAGGAAGACTGGGAAAGTGTTCTCAAAGTGCATTTACATGGATATTAGCCTTTAGGTGGCTGAGGAGGTGTGGAGGAGGCACCAATGTGCGGAGAGAGAGACAGATGTACACACAAATGGGGCCCCACGCACTTACATTCACACAGTTAACGCCTTGTAACATAATTACATGGGGGGGGGGGGGGGGGGGGGGGATGGTGATTGATTCCCATAGCGCTGATACAGCCTGCAGTTCTGAGTCCCAGGGCGAGCGCACGCGCACTCACACGTGCAGAGACAACGATGATGAAGCCACTTTCGTCCCATTTATTGGTCCAGTTGCTTGTAGGGGTTGAGAATGCATGCGTGCGCTCAAGTGGTGAAAGGAGGAAGCGGAGAAAATCACATCGTTCTGCTCGCAAAGTCCCACGGGACGAAGATCACAGGGTATTTCAGGAAGTCCTTCACAAGCAGACTCTCTAGAGACCCAGGTGTGTGTGTGTGTGTGTGTGTGTGTGTGTGTGTGTGTGTATGTGTGTGTGTGTGTGTTGAGAGGGAGAGAGAGAGAGAGAGAGAGAGAGAGAGAGAGAGAGAGAGAGAGAGCGAGCCACTTTGAAAAAGGTACACAATCTCACTATGTGGTTGGATTCAATCAGATTCGCAGCTTTAATTGCGTCTCAAGAACGACATCCAAAACTTTACAAGGACTTCAAGTAGCTGGGAAGATAACGAAATGGCTGACTATTCCCTGCTAAATAGGCGCCCTCCTATCAATAGAAAGCATAATAAAAGATCTAGGGTTGTTTGGGTATCAACTCAGGTGTTGTTTCAGAGCAAATAGGTGATAAAAGTTGCAATGTATCAGCTGTAAACACTGGGATCAGCAGCTAAGCTCTGCACTGATTGAACAGATAAAACGGGAAACATGCTTTATGTCCCTTTCTCAGAATATTTGAGCATTTTCAGCATTTTAGAAGGCAACATCAAGTGTAAACATACGGTCAATCCCGGTGTCAAAATGAGGTCAATAAGGAAGTCAGTCCCTTAACATGAAGCTTATTGATCTCTGTTGAACTAATATACATCAAACGTGTGCTATAGAATTAATAAGTAAAAAATATAATAAACTAAGACCAAGCATCTGATTTGGGTTCCCATTCTATTATTTTACAGCAGTGCTGTGGGAATTTTGCATCTTTGTGTATCTTGGATTCTAAATATAAACTGGGATTAAGGTTTGGATGATATCCTCATCTCTCCCCAGTGAAGAATGTTAAAAGTGACACGTCTCTCCCTTCCAAAATCCTTCCCTTCTTCTCTCTTCTTCCCTCCCTCTCTCTTTCTCTCTCCCACTTTAAATCCTGTCTTATCTCATCCTGTCCTTCCCTCCAGCTTCTTCTCATCATTCCACTTAAACTCTTGCAGTAATGAGTTCCTCCTCCTCTTCCTCCTCCTCCACCTCCTCTTCCCAATCTTCACCCCTCCTCTCTCTGCACCCAATTTATTTGACTTGTGTTTCAGTTCTGCCTTTTTCTTAAAAAAATAAAATAAAATAATAATAATAATAATAATAATGATAATAATAATAATAATAATAATAATAATAATAATAATAATAATATAATAATAATAATAATAATAAAATAAAGGAAAATGCTCACTGTGTGTAACAGACACTTTTGCCTGATTCTGTCGGTGTTGTTCCAGTTTGATTCTGCCACAATGGAATGTTTGACTTTCTATGTGAGGTCAGTGGTGAAGGTGGGCAAAACAAAAAGTTTCACTTTGGAAAAACAAATTCAAGAGGTGGGAATTTTCTACATTTTTTCACAGCTCACCAAACGAGGCTCAGAGTCATTTTACAGTTGTATGGTTGGAGCTCAACCTTGAGCGACACTGAACCTCATGAACCTCGCCGAACAACATCGGCATGTGAGTGTATGTGTTAATGATCAAGCTGTGCTTTGGGACTACTTAATCTTTTCTGTGAAGCCAATTTACAATGCTGAAAAAAGCGTCGAGAAAATTTAAATTGATGATAGCTCCTGTACGTGTGTGTGTGTGTGTGTGTGTGTGTGTGTGTGTGTGTGTGTGTGTGTGTGTGTGTGTGTGTGTGTGTGTGTGTGTGTGTGTGTGTGTGTGTGTGTATGTGTGGAACTTGGGTAGATGTCATTGCTTTTCCTGAAGCTTCTTACTTACTTGAAATACTTACATCGACTCCTGCAAACTTCAATTAAAAAACAAAACACTGTCTGTGTGTAACTTTTCATTTCTGATATAATGAACAGAGATTTCACAAAACTTTAAAAAAAACTTTGGAGTCCACGTTCTTTAAAATGTGTGTGTTTTGTTTGCTTCTTGCAAATTGGCCCGTTGCTGATTATATAACGTTTGTACATAGAATCACCGGTCAGACATCCTGGACAAAGGTTGTGAACAGGTCACAGTGATTTATCGAAAGCAGAATTTGTTATGCTGAGCTTTGGTTGCTTTGTGATAAAATCATCAGGGTAGAAGAGCTGCACGTCCACTCGAACAGAGCGAGGCCAGAGAGGAGCAGGTTAGTGCTCAAGTCATATTGAATTCAGTGGAGCACATCACTTCCTTCATTTCCCTCTCCACTCTCCCTTTCTCCACCCTTCTCTCCATCTCTCTTTCCATTCCTCTGCCAGTGCGGCTGGGAGAAGGCCGATGACCCTGCAGCCATCTTTGTGTGTGTGTGTGTGTGTGTGAGTGTGTGTGCATGAATATGTGTGTGTGTAAGTAAGACAAACTCACTTTTTGAAACGTGGCCAACAGAGAGCATGGCTCATAGCAATGCCATATAAAGTACATAGGAAATTAAAGAGCAAAGGGCAACGGTGCATCTTATGGATTTTATATATTTATTTTTTTTCCACTTTTGAAGGCCACTTGATGCTCGCTTGAATTACGGTTCACGTTCAGCTGCCACACAAGCAGCTGTTTGATATTCAAACCCAAATTGGGAAAACAAGGAAACACTCTAAATGTCCTGTTACAGAGAGATTCCATTAGTTTTGTAATCCCAGCTGTTGGTAACCATTGGTTATCGATTGAAGTTATCAATAAAAACTTAAATAACTGATCTTAAGTGTTATTAAAATTGAACTGTATTAAATCAAAGTTGCTTTTATCGTTTTTAATGCCAAACTATCTGATGAGGTTGTGTTTAGTTCTTTATCAATGAACTGGTGTCCCCGGTCTTTGTCAAAAGTTAGCTGGGATCAGCTTCCCCCTCCCACACACGCACACGCACGCCCGCACGCAAGCACGCACACACGCACACACACACACACACACAGCCCTTAGTCAAGCATTTCTATCTTTCGTTTCCTTTGGGTCAAACATTTGTTTTGGTTTTTTTTGCATATTTTCAGTGTAACAGGCAAAAAACTGGGGCTGATCAGATAGATGGCCAAATCTTATTTTATGCTTGTTATACACACACACACACACACATACACACTCATTCTTCCATTAGCTGCAACAGGCTAATTGGGCTTAGGGAGCATGGAGCGGGAGGCGGAGAGAAGCGAGAAGGTGAAGAGGTGAGGAGGAAGAAGAGGCTGTCATTATGAACACAGTGGATCTTGGAGATAAAGGTTAGCTGTTATTGAATCCTGATGCCCAACTACATCCCCGGCTGCCTGATGAGAGAGTCAGAGATGGTGCAGATACAAAGAGAGACAAAAAGGAGAGACTGAGGAAAAGAAAAGAAGGAGCAATAGGCACTGAGAGCACTTACTGGGAGGAAGAGAGATGATGCCAGACAATATGTGTATACTATTAGAACGTTTCGTGAGTGTGCCTTGGGTTAAATGTGTGTGTCGATGCCCCATAAACAAGGTCACAGTGCCTGCAGGCACTTTATCCAGTTGGCGCTACTGAACACAGTTGCAAAGAAACTCTTCCTTCTCTATGTTTTCCCACCATGTCATTCTCCCCTTGTGTCATATTCTCTCACTACTTTTTTTTTTTTATTATTATTTTTTTTTAATTAATTTTTAACCCGACTCAGATTTAGTCTTATTTTGATTTACGGAAGCCACTGAATAAAGAAATCCTTAATAAAAACGGTCATCTCCCAAAAGCAACAATTCTGGTTTGTGACTGAACCTTTTCTCGATCCAAGATTGATTTTTACTCATCTCATTTATCTCGAAGCATTTTCTATTCCAGGTTTCTTGCTCTGTCCCGGTATCGGTTTCAATCGTCTCTCTCCATAACCCAGGCAAAAAAGCATTGTCAGGCAAGGCTTCATATTAAAAATGTAATTCTCTTTAACCAAAGCACCACAGATTAGCGCATATATTACTCTTTAACCGTTTATTAGTTACTGGTAAGTGGAAACTACCTTTCTGTTAAACTCCCACATTTGGGGTTGATTATTGACATCTTTAGGCTAAAATATGCATGAGTTTATTCAATTTCCCATTTTTCAATAAGTTGTTTTTATACATATGTCTTAGTAGTGTTTATGCAAAAAAGATATTTATGAAAGAATTGTAGTCAAGACTTTCAAAGGAAGCATCAGGTGTTTTATTTTACATTTATTTGACACTGGTGTAGTGTTAAATGCATCACCTAAAGTCAGTTCTGTCTTAGATTATCTTAGGATTTATGGTCCGGGAAGTTCGTTAATGCACATCTAATACAAAAAAAAAGTAAAATGTAATCTCTATCAAACAGAGGGCATATAAACATGCATAGTTTAATGA
This sequence comes from Lipophrys pholis, assembly GCF_963383615.2. Lineage (NCBI taxonomy): Eukaryota > Metazoa > Chordata > Actinopteri > Blenniiformes > Blenniidae > Lipophrys > Lipophrys pholis. The sequence continues at coordinate 11,971,426 of NC_137647.1, forward strand.
TTAAATATCTCCAAGGCCCAGAGCATAAAGGCACAAATGCATGTTGTTTTGAGACATTCAGGTTGGCTCAATTGAATCTGAACTGACATCAATTCTGTTATGACACAACAAAACAATGCACTTGAGAAATTTGGTTGGCTTTCAAAATGTGGTTGTGAATAATACTGTAAATGTGGAATGCTGGACTTGTGAAATTTCATTACAGTGTATCCCTCTTATTAACACAACAACTGAGTCTTGGTCAGCATCAACACTGCTGAAGGTACAGCCCCGGCAATCTGGCACAGTCCTACTAAAAATACCAGATTCCAGTTTTAAGTCAGTCTTGCAGAGATTTTGTTGGATCTTCCGACGGTTAATCTTATAAATGAAAGTACGTTCCAGTAAAGCTGTAATAAATTATTTTTTCCTCTTTGTGCAGTTAACAAAGCATGGAAACTGCATTGTGTACATTCAGTATTGATCTTTCCCTTATGGAACCCAGTTCCTGGCAAAAAGACACACTACAGTACCTAAATCATAACGGCACCCATCATTAGAGATTGAGTTTCAGAGCACTTACATAATGCAAACAAGACCAAAAAGGCAAACTCACAAACACAAACACCATCTTCTCATTCAACACAAAAACCCCAGAAGAGACCAACCTTATTTTGTGAATAATGACTTTACACGCCACACTCACTCTGCAAGTAACCACATAATACAGAGAAAAGAAAGCAACAGACTCTGGGAGCCTCGAAAGCAACATCTGTGGAGAGGATTACGTGTCTTTCCCTGGTCGATACCAAACACCTCCTTGCTGGTTTTGCCATCAGGAGGCAACACGATAGACGAGCAAGAGTCGGTGTGCGCGCAGGCTGTTTTCCCCTTGTGCTCTCAACTCAAGATGTTCCCCCATTGAGCCCATGTTCAAGTGCAACTTTGACACACACACACACACACACACACACACACACACACACACACACACACACACACACACACACACACACACACACACACACACACACACACACACACACACACACACACACACACACACACACACACACACACACACACACACACACACACACACACACACACACACACACACACACATTCACAGGCATGTCCAACCCACTTATCTGGGAGACTGCGGCCCCGATGTTGCAGGCTTGCAGTGGGCAGCAAGCTCAGTCGCTGCTGCTGGATGAACGCTGCTGTGACGCTGTCTGAATTTCCTTTTTGCGTCGTGATGCCCAAACAAAGACACATCATCTTCTTGGGATTACGTTGGGATGCAATAAGATAAAAATGTCTATGTCCAAGCTGGTAAGTCCCTCAGGTGCACTGATTGAAATCATAATAATATTGCCAGGACAATCATCTTCAAGAGGTTTTGTAATGAGGTTACGGCTCTCTGCTGAATAATTGTGGGTTGCCGTGTGCATGTTAAGAACTGGCTTTTGCCCTGAGTCCAAAAAACTCTCAGTAAGCAGCAGGAGGGATTCTTTGGGAAAAGCACAGCTTGCCACTAACCCGGAGATATCCTAAGATTAAAAAGTGGATGAAAGATGACACCAGTTTGGTTTAAAAAAAGGAAATCCAGTGAAATGAGATAGTGAAGTTTTTTTTTGTGTATTTGTAAAAAAAGAAAAGCCCTCATGTCTGATCAAGTTGTCTGCCTGAGGGGTTATTAAGGGAACATCCAGCTGAGAAAAGACCCCAGGGCAGAGCTGGAATTCATTGGGGGGATTACATATATATCCCCTCTTGCCTGAAAGCACCTTGAGAGGAGCTGCAGGTTGAAGCTTCGAAGAAGAGTGTCTGGAGTCTCTGGACACAATTTCTTTTTATGACTTATAAACAATAGAGGATCCCGGTTTGGGAATTATTTGCCATCTTTACCATTTCCTCACAAACTGATACATATTCCAAAGGACTTGGGATCCACAAAGTTTTGCTCAGTAAAAACTTCAAAATGAACCAGTCAGTAAAGCATTTTAACTCTAAACTATCCAGTTTCTGAGGTGATCAGCTACTGACGGAAGGGTGGCTGGTGCTGTATCTGCCAGCTGGGGAGCCTTTGAGCAAGTCGCTGAATCAAAACTGCTCCAAGTGCAATATCCTCATTAAGAAATGTAAATGTGGCACATGTTGAGTGTCTCAAGGGAGGAGTTTCTAAACCACAAAGTAGACTTTCAAGTTATTATTGTCAATAGTGTTAGTGATCCTTGGATCGATAATTGTTACAAATTCCAGCTGAAGGTTGGGAAGTCTTTTATTCACCTGTCTGAGAGCATCACAAAAAGCTAATGTATTTCCAAAACTGGTTATTATTTAAAACCTCTCTGGCTCAGGGTTGTAGTGCACTGATCTATGGAAATCCTTGTGAAAAGCTGAGTTTCAGCAACCTTGTGTAAAATGCCCACTAAAGTAGTCTCAGATCTTTATCTTGCCGGCATACTTTATGCATGGATTGCATTGTAACCATCTTATTCATCTCTGATCCTTTCATATACTCACCACTCAGACTGGCTTTCTGCAATACTGACGCTATCACACATAATTCTATATCTTACGTACAGTCAGGGCTCATTGCCCCATCTAATAAATTCATTATCGCATGTCCACAGCTCCATGTGACCGGAGGCAGATGTTCATTGACAATGTTTCAACACAAATCACAGCCACTGTTGGGCAAAATCTTCATTAGTATGTTATTTTCTGTATTTACATCATGAGATAAGTGTGGTCAGATTTCATTATCTGGGACCCGGCTCCGCTCAGCAGAGGGACAGATGCTGCCAACACAGAGACAGCTTTGCAGCGCTAGCCTCCGCTTTCTGGCATGGACATATGTGGGTTGCCGGGGGCTGCGGCTGTCACAGGCTGTAGCTCTTCTCAGAGCGAGCTGATGCGAGTGGATGGGGTCGATGTGATTGGTTGATAAGAACAGAGCGGTGTGTGTGTGTGTGTGTGTGTGTGTGTGTGTGTGTGTGTGTGTGTGTGTGTGTGTGTGTGTGTTTCTTGGACCACAGACCTCCTGCCCCCCGCATACTTTACATACACTTAATGCCTCTCAACACGCTTAAGAACAAAAAAACATAAAAGTAGTAGATTAAAAACTGACAAAAACTGAGGTAAAAAATTTAAATATGAGGAGAAAGATGACAGAACAAAGGTGGTCTGAATGAACAGAAGTGAAAAGCTAAGGTAGAAGGAGAGAGAAAGATGTTGAAGAAAAAGGATGTGATAACGAGAAGGGAAGAGACGCCGGAGTGAAGCTTGGAAACGAAGGAAGGAATGGAGAGAGGGAAGAGAGGTTAGCTGGATAAGTGGGGCAGTGCTGCAGCGTGACACATCAGCATTCTGTGCACAGCGGCAGAGAGCAGCGCAACAAACGCAGTCGCACCCACAATCCCCTCTCTCTCTCTCTCTCTCTCTCTCTCTCTCTTCTTCGCTGTCTCACACACGAAACACAGACATGCATAAAGCGCCCGCACACACACGCTTCACAAATGTACAAGACTTCCAGGAGGAGCGTGCATCAAACACGTTATCGCCTAAAACACACACGGAAACAAGCTTTGAGGGTTGCGATAAGGGTGCAAACTGCCGGGTCGCATAATCTAGTGGAAGACACACAGACGGAAAAATACAACTATAAACGTATGCAAGACAAGAGATGACAGCTGATATCCATGTGAGACTGCCTTAGCCGGAGCACTGCGGAGCGATAGATCCTGAGTGTTCGTCCAAATCCAGCGGCATCTCTGACATACCGAGAAAAATGCTGACATGACTTAAGCAGCCACCACGAAGCCTATTCCACAATAAAATGTGCTGCTCGGGATTCATTATCTAGATGCTGGATTGATATTGATTAGCCATAAAGCATGTTTTTACAATGCTTTCGGATAAAACAAGAACAAGTCAAAAACTGCTTCATGACTAGATTGTACAGGAAACACACAAGGACTGGTCAATTCGACAATCGGGCTTTAGTTTAACACAGAAGCAGGACCTTGAATCATTTAACCAACTGACGCTTTAACTTCAGTCACTCAATAAAAACAAGTGGGACATGTAGCAATACTACCGGGCTAATCTTTGTAAAGTTAAAGAAGAAGGACAGTGATGTGTACCAATATACCCATCACCATTACACAGACACAGCAAGAAGCGTAAGTGATAAAACTTTTCGACACACAGTCAATTCTAAAACGTCTATGTTTTTACAAAGGCTGATCCAAACATTAGAAAGACTGCATCACTGAATTTAAATTCAGAACAGCAGAAACAGCCGAAGGTAAAATGATGCCATACGCTAAGAAAGAAAACTTGTTATTCAGGTGAGCAGATCCAAGCCAATGGCAACGAGAGCCGAGCAGGAGGGGTAAAGGTCCCGGCGCTTTCACTTCAGAGCTGCATTTACAGACAGAATCTCAAGCTCACTAAGAAGAGAGCCGAGTTTCAAAGATGTGGATTAAGTCAAACGATCTGGGGAATCAAAGAGACGTTGCCTGTGAGTTGACTCCAAAATAGTAAAGGATCAGTGAGAGGTAGTTTCCGCGCCGCATTGTAGTATGAGATGTTTGCCAGACAACGGAGTCTTCCTTTAATTCTCATTTAGTAAACCTCGGATATCGACTACCAACTTTTGGCTCGAAGATGCTTTTCATGTAATTATCATATTTAATTGGAAAGGAATACTACATCATTAGCAAATGAGTGCCATTCTATTTTTTTTCTTTCAGAATGGTTTAACTGAAAGAGATTTATTGACTGTGTTTATGGACAGAAAACCTCAAAGCGTGGTCTGAAATGATGGCGCATATATGAGGACATTTAATCCATTAAGTGAAAGAGTCATAAAGACTTCTACTTGTTGGCAAAAGCTCACATTAGATTAAAATAAAGTTTTGAAAACAAGAGGGTGAAGGTACATCTATTAATGCAATGAATAAAACATTGAGAAATGAGCTGTTTTGCACCTAGAAAATATATGCTGGTACCTTTATGATTTGTGATACCTGTGTTTTTTGTCAGATTGTTTCCAGGTTTTTTGCATCATCAGGTAATTTGCAACTAAAGCATGCTACATCTGACATTTGAGGTGAAAGCAGTGTGCAGCAGAGAAGATTGAAGTTGTGATATAACAGCCATATCAGTGCATGAGCAGTGCGCTTGGGTTAGTAGTGAAATAGGCTGTACTGTAATTTATATATGAGTAATAGGGAGCCTCTAGTGGGAAAAACAGGAAACTACCTTCCTCAGTCCTTACCTGTGAAATCATGTTTCTGCAAGCAGCGTGATGGCTCTAAACCTCTTAGCATAACTGTACACCCCCACACATACATTTTACTCCACAAGCAGCACATATAAAATGCACACCCTAATATTCATACATGAATATGCAAAGACAAACATGCCCACCAACTGTAGTGTTCTGTAATAAATCTCCACCATCTGCAGACTGCTGCATAGTGCCTGACTTTACGACCTCTACTCTGACGTCTTTATGCATGATACTGCGAATATATCATCATGAATAAGATAAGATCATATGATGGATAAAGATAGCACAACATCCAGTACTAAAGATAAAACTCCAGAATCACAAAAAAAAAAAAAATATATATATATGTTCCAGCATATGTTTTCATATTTTTATCACATAAGAGTCTGGTATTTACTATCCAACCGGGGTGAGAAAAATAAGGCAGACTTCAATGAAAGCACTAAAGAGTACAAAGTTGCCTCTCATTGTTAGTCTGTTTGAATATAATACATATATTCAGTGAAAATTGAGTGCTTCTACATAGTATGGGTTATGGCATAGTGCAGAAAAAAAAAAAAAACAGCTTGTGGAAAGGGCAAAAAAATGTTGGCCCTCAACTAATTTCTTTATATCAGGGTGTATTATATTCCTCCAGATAGTTTCATGTTTTGTGTTTAAACTGAATTCAAGATTATGACCCAGACAACAGAGACTTGTAAAAATACCACAAGTAATAATCTCTGCTGTGGCCTTGATCACAAAGTAGCTTTAATAACTAACAATTTGTCCGCAGAAAAGTCTGCAATTGTCTCTCCGCTTTGTATATAGCTGACATTTTAATTCTGCAATTTGCCCCATTACTAATTCCTAAGATTTTGGTCAGCGTGTATCATTTTATTTCTTTTAGTTGCCACAAATGGCAGCTTCACACGCAGTTTCTCACAGGACACCACAGTGTAGAGATTCCCAGTCAGTCTCGGTTGAAACATTTCCAGAAACCCCCCCCCCCCCCCCAAAAAAAATAAACCTTTTGCCACTGCAGTGGCACTGCTCCTCGTGGACAGAGTATTCCTTAAATAACAGTAATCTAAAAAGAGATGCAGAGGCTTCTTTGTATTTGCTCACCCACTTGCAGAAAAATGGCAAGAAGGGCTCACAGAGAGGTCTGTAAGAGAAGACGGCTGAGAGTCTAAATCTACTTTATCCTGCAGTATTAAAGGCACATTATGTGAGCGAGTGTCTGTTTGTGAAAAGAAAAAAAGATGATGACCTAGTTAGTTATGCTCTCTGTCTCTTCTGAAGTGTAACACCTAAAGCACTTCTCTCACAATTTAGATTTAATTAACACTAACATACATGCTCGGATACTTTTTTTTTTACTCCCTTGTTCAAGCAAAAAACACAAAAGCATAGGCATGTGAAACTAAGCATTAGTATGCGAGTGGAGACTCTTTCAGGGGACTGTAGAAGAGATACACTTAATCAAGCTTCAGCAACATCTGAAAGGGCTGATCATGACTGCACTTAAATAGAAATATAATTTCAAAAATATCCTTGGTTGGAGTACCAGCTTAGGAACCTTTCTCTAAAGAGTTTTTGAGTTCTCCCTGTTCATCTGTGTGTTTTCTCTGGTACACACACAGTAAACAAAAAGCCTTCACCTGGGTTCAGGTCCTGTGCCGTCCAACCCAAGCTTAAGTAAATTGTATAAGAAATGAATGGACATAAATTTAGCAAAAAAGAAAAATCGGTGTTTTAGTTTTGTCAACAAATATTACTTCTCTGACGTTTACCCACAACAAAGAAGAGAGTAAAAGTTGGCGGGAATAAGAAAACAGAGGAGGGAATGACGACATATAGGATAAGCAATGAGCGCCGAAGGTCCTGTGAACATAACGTTTCACTGAATGCTTATTCCACTATCGGACTATCCACTCGGGGAAATTAAGAAAAGCAAAGGACACGACTCCCCAACTTAAATTGTCAGCAAGTGTCAAGAGTAATCTCGCAGAAACTTTGATTTTTCCTGACTATGTGCAAACATGTCTTCTTCTTTTTTTTTTTCTTTTTTTTTTTTAAACGACATGACATTTGTCAAAGGAGCTGTAGCAGACTTATTGCACAATTTGGGGCTTTCACCCTACATCTTGACAGGAGACGATATGAATCGCTGCTCAACCTTGATCACTCAACTTGAGAAGTAAGTAAGTCTGAGTAGTAAACATGTTTGATGACGATGACACAAGTCAGAGTTTTTTCAAACAGTTACATTTTGATTGTGAAAATTGACACAAATACAAAGTTATTACCAAGAGATCTTGGAGTGAAAGTTTACAATTTTAATGTTTTGTGTCAGTATTTTCTGCTGCTTTGGATTCCACTGCTTTTGCTGTTGGGGTTTTTTGGTGTTCATAATATTTCTGTACTTAAATGACAGAAAGATGGGTAATGTTTGCCATCGGGGATGTCAGATCGTATAAATAGTTTTTTTTTTTCATATAATATGACTGGAACTTCAAATCCAAACTGAGCTCCAGCTTTAAACCTAAGCTCAACAAAGGCATTTCTTTCAACACTATTTGACCTCAATCTGCCAGACACTGAATGTATTATGTGTGTATTTCAATGGCAATAATATGAATGAAAATTTGGATATTGGAATGATTCAAAGCAGAATATTTAGCAGAAAAACACAACAGACCCAAGACAGAGGAGGCAAAACTGCAGTTTGCTCCATCGACATGTTGTAATAAGACTGCATATATGGAGACATATGCTGAGACCTACACTTTTGCTCTACTATCATGCCCCAACCCATTTCTATTGCCCATCTTCCAGCCCCCAAGAGGCAACGGCAGATGGCGGGTCAGGTAAGATAAGGTTAGGAAAGAATGAAGGGTGGAAGAAGAAAGAAAAGGGGGTTAAACATGTTGGAGGGCACTGACTGATGGGAAATTGACGATGTGGGAGGAAAAGGGGGCGACGCAGCATTCAAGGGGAGGGGAGACGATCAAATGATGAGGCGAAGATGCAGTGTGGGAGAAGGCAGGAGGAGCAGTGGCAGCGGCAAAGGGGGAGGGGATGTCAGCGCAAGTGAGGAGCTACGTATGGAGCTGTGTAACAAGAAGTGGGCCATGTAGAACTACTGTTTGATATGTTTCATTATGGGAATACGATTCATATGCTTGATGTGAGCAAAAAAAAAAAAAAAAAAAAAACATGCACATGGTCTCAGGGCAGATTGTTTTTTAGTAGTTACACGTTTGCTGAGATATTCTTTAACACAAACGAGAACACAGATTTTTCTCTCACACACATAAACACAAACACAACACTCAAGACGGGGGCTGGACCTACTGATGCATGTGCACATGATCTTCAGCCTACTTACGCATTCACTGGTATGTAAATGTCATGCCTTGCTGTGCAAATGCCCAAACGGGCACACGCACACGCACACGCGCACACACACACACACACACACACCTAAATCATTAGACTTTGACATAACAATCAGTGGCGTGAATGCACCTAGATGCACATGTGCGGTGGATCGTAGATATCTCAGCAGTGGCTTCCCATTTTACACGCACATTAGTGAAACATTTCATATTATGATCTTTTACGTCAGAATTCTTGAGACAGATGGGTCGTTCGGAATATATTCTCTCGAGCTGTATCCTAATTCACAGACCGCACACTTTGAAGGTTGCGTTTGAAGGCCCGTGACGTTGGTGACTCCATTAAATGCAGCCCACAAATGTGCCCTTCATTTCAAAGACGGCGATCAAACAGGTGCGCCACCTTACATATCCCAAAATTTGTAACGCTATCTGCATGAACAACATGTCTAGGTGTTGTCTGCCTTTAGACCAAGCGAGCATAAGCTGGAAAACGTATGTGCATAATGATTAAAGTCAATCAAGTTACAAACACAACATACTATAAATTAACAAAAAAATAATTATGTGGAAATAGTGCTGCAGCCTTAAGTGTCTGTTCTTCAGTGTTCACCTAATGAGATACTGATCACTGTCACTGGATTAAGCCACAGCTGAGAGAAACTCTTTAGAATCTAAATAAAGTTACACAAATGCATTATTTTTTTTTTTTTTTACTTCAGGATAATGTTTGATTAAAATGAATGAATGCCAACCAAAGGAGACATTAAAGCCTAACGAACACCAATACATCTGATGGGTAGGTAAACTAATACACTCCACTGGCTAATGTACGTCTAATGAACAAAATACTCTACATGGAAACCAAAAACAAACGCTCTAAACATTCAGTTGCCACCTCTGTGGTGTTTGAGGGAAGAGCTTTTACTTCGGTTTTAAAGTATCGCATTCCCACCATGTGATAATGACTGCATGCTGCTCCCATTGGTTGGTAAGTTCAGCTGGGGACTGCCGCCCTGGCTGGTCTGTCAATGCCGAGCACCTATCGATTACACCGCCATTGATTTCTACATCATTGGGAATAGCGCAGCAGGTTGCTCAGTGATGTGCCTGACAATAGAACAAGACTTGTACATCTGTCATTCACTGATCTTTTACTTTGCTTGTGTCCCGCCTGGCCCTCGGTGATTTCATTCGCAGTGAAATCATTGCTGGCTCTATATATGCAAATACGTCAAGCCATATGTGCAGACAGATGCAAGTTTCAATATACATGAATTTGCAGAATGGTGCTCACATGCGGAGATGATGTGAGGTGATGAACACACACATTCTGTTCAGCCTGGACTAAATCCTCAAAACCTTAGTTCACCCAGATCTCGACATTACACCATTTATAATCCACTCAAGCATCGCACTATGAGTAAATCTCTGAGCCCTTCAGGCAGCTTTTGTATGTGTCTGTTTTCAACACTTGTTGCCATCAACAGGCTCCGGCTATAAACAGGCTGCCATTCGATGAGTTAACTTATAGAGTGGCTTAAGTGCCTGAACTAAATCAGAGTTTACAACTCCTGTGAAACACTACAAATGGTCTAACCGTGACATAAAGGTACATGAGAGTTTAAACACATGGAAAAAAAAGAAAGAAAAAACTTAAAAAAAAAATAAAGGGATTTATTTCAAAACGCAAAGAAAACACCTTAAATGTACTGTGCTGAACTTTTCTTTCCACCCCCTTACTGCTTCTGGGTACAGTACCATTACTGTCTGTCTACAGTAAAACACTGAGTAATGCTGTGGCCAGCCAGGAGTTAAAAGCTCATTTGGTGAAAGAGACAAAATGTCGAGTGAGCCAACGCAGAAATCGATGGAGCTAATGTGATTTAATAAGAAGCTCTCTTTACTCCTGCGATGCTGGTGAGCCTTGATAGATATCTTATGCTGCTGCTTCGGCAATTTCATTTGGAACACATTCAGGGTCTCGCAATGGCTTCAACAACAGTTATGGAGGGAGGGTGTGTGAAAGACAGAGACAGAGAGAGAGAGAGAGAGAGAGAGATGTGGAGCTACTGACAGGTAAATTGAAAGGTCGTTGGGTACACACGGTCCACAAATATGCACAAGCACAATAACATAGTGTACCAACTGTCTGTGTTAGTCAATATGATATATGGATGACACAGAGATCAATCGATATTTACATAGTTTATGGAGTTTGTTCTGCTTTATTTGGGGAGATACAGATTTTTCATTGATGAGATTAGATAAGGAATCATTCATACAACATGAGCATTTCAGAACGCAGCAGTCTAACGTCAAACAGGTTTCCACAGGGCTGAGAGGGGAAGTTTACATTTTCTCCCTGAGTATATGTGAGATTTATCAAGATACTTTGACCCCTTGTCAAATTTCAAAGGTGGTCTTGTTGGCTTGTTTTTCTACTCAGTCGATCAGTGCACGGTTGTGGCTGTCGTCCTTGATATTAGGCCTTTGCACTTTGTTGGCCCATGGAGTTTGCATGTTCTGCCCCTTTGCATGGTTCTCCGGATACTTCCAAAACTGTGTATGTGTGTTTAATTGATTACAATGAATTGTGAATACTCGTGTGTGTCTGCCTGTCTCACTGTGTCCGCCCTGTGATGGACTGGTGAACTATCCAGGGTGTCCCTTGCCTTCACCCTGAGTTTGCGTCATTGTCCTGTTACCCTGAACTTCATCAAGCAGGTATAAAACAGGGTCGAACGTCAGAGAGAAAGAACAAAAGTCTATGTGTGAAATCTGCATGTTTTCCCTGTGCTTGTGTGAGTTTTGTATAGGTTCAGGGTTCATCTCACAGTTCAGACATGCCCACTGAGTCTTGTAGTGTGTGAACTGTGACGCACTCAAGTTCCCATTACCAAACTCTAAAATATTATAGCTGAAGCAGGTATAGAAGACAGATGAAAGGATAGGGTGGATGTTCATAAGTGAGTTTCAGAGGATTTCATCACCTTAAGACAATGTGGAACTTGCTGATTTAGCCTTTTTTTTTTCTTTTTCTTTTTTTACGCAAAGTCAAGCCAACTGGATCCCGGCTGTATATTTGCCCATACATTGCATGTGAACATGATATATACTAATGAGAGGATAATCAAATCCAATTGAAATTGGACTGTGCAGGGAACTACAAATTGTGTCTCAGACCTGGATTACAAAGTCATAGGCAGGCACGTCGAAGCCCACAACAAACACACAAGAGCTCGCACACGGAGATGAGCCACTCCGTGGGGTAATTAACTTGCAATGAAGATAAACGAGGGACGCAGGAGGTGAGTTGGGGATTGAAGGATTGATGTACTGAGAGACTGTTAAACTGTCATGCGTTTTACACAGGGTAATGAAATCTCCCCATTGTCCCATCCTGCGGAGGGGGAAATGGAACGCAGCACAGTCTGTCATTGGCGTGTGCATACGTACACGTATAAAAGCGCATGTGTCCTCGCTTTGCTGTGCAGGCACATGTGTATCCACCCGACGGTGTCGGATGGGGGGACTGTGTGTGTGTGTGTGTGTGTGTGTGTGTGTGTGTATGTGGCACACGTGCTGGTGAATGGAAATATACTGAGTATGTGTGTTGAGATCACAATGTCTGCAGTGAATTATTCAACATCAGGGACATTGTAATAGTGACAGAGTCAGCAGAAAAACAACAGGGCTTCTGTCTGACATGAGGTGTGCCTGAAATAGAGGGAGATGAGGGTACCAATGGAGCAGAGGAAGGAATTATGGGGGAGGGAATGGAGTCTGGAAAAAAAAGGTAATGGTAATGTGTTTTAACAGCGTTAATATTAATCGTAATAATATCATTTTTGAGCAGTAAAAGCAAAACTTGGATATTTGTTTCAGGTTCTTCCCTTAGATAGAAAATTGAATTTTTGAGGCTATGCAAAGGTGAAAATAACCTGATGTGGCATGCCTTTGCCTTTCAAACATCCTCACCCTTCATAAGCACAGCTACATTTAATTCCTGTCGATAAGTTGGTTTAAGCAACTTAAAAAAAGTTCTGCTCTGGATTGAGAATTATTATTATTGATTTAAGAGGATTGTTTCCAAGATCCCAAATCCCAGCCTGCCGAGATCAGGGCACACAACGATTCACTTTTTAATTGTATTTTTTGATATAACTGTCTGGATGTCATAGATCATTTCTTAACTCAGCCAAGATAAACACAAGTACTGATCCCTGGCTTCAAAGCTCAGAGTAAGAATGTGACTCCAAACTAAATGCACTGAATCTCACCGCAGACCAAGAAATAAGAAATCTTAAGTCATTTTCTACCCAACCAGTGGTGTCAAAGACATTCTAGTTCAGGAGGCACAAGCTGCCCAGTTTGAACTCAATGGGGTCACAGCGGCAAAAAGAAAAAAGAAAAAAAAGATAACACAAAAATAACAACTCCTTTTTTTTTTTTACTTACTCTTGAAAAATGGTAGTAAATGGTTTTTTTATTTTTTATTTTACTGATGCATGATTTTCCTATAGTCATATAACCCATCGGTAGTTCTGTTGTAGTCTGAGAGCCATACTTTGGAAACCACTTATCAAACCTTATAGGCATGTTCCATTATTCAAAGGTCTGGGTCATTAAATGGCCATAAAATGGCTATTTAATTTATTTGATGTAACTCGTAATGGGTCAGGGACCAAATTAAAATTTATAATTACTTCCGTTTTATTTCAATATTTTCTTTAGTTTTTTTGTCATCCTATTTTAATTTGATCATGTTTTTACACAGGGTACAACGTTGGGGTTATTTCCTGGAAAGAAAGTGGAGTTTCAGACAATGTTTATTAATCAAAAAAAATTCTGAATTCATTATAATGTAAACATTAATAAATGTAACATCAAGTATTTTAGTGTTAATAGAGTGACTTTATTTCTAATTGCAAGAAATGCTGCAGTTATTTGCGCCGTACAATCTTTATACTATATTATCTGGTCTGCATCCAAAGAAGCTTTAATCTTAGCTAAAGAAGCTTTGATCTTAGTTGTCCTTTATTTGAACTCCTTTACATTGGCTTTGTTATGTGTTGCATAGTTTGTTATAGAATAATTTAGCTGTTTTTGTCATAATGAATTTCACTGATTGATGCCAATGCTGATGGAATCTAAAGAGCTATGAAGTCTAAAATATCTGCATTGCTCTATGTTTTCCCTTTACTTTATAAAACTGAAATAGATTTGAGAGTTTCTCAGTAGTGCGTCAACTTAAAATGTGCCATGTGCCAGGGATGCTGCAATGCGAAAAATGTGCAATTGAATATTCACAATCAATCTGAATGTGAATAATGTTCCTCATTTGATGTAGAAAAGCTGAGTAAGCATTTTTATACCACCAATGCAATGTAAAATGTACAAAAAAATATGATTATTACTTTAGACAGCACCATTCCTCTTTCATGTACGGTCCTGTGGTTGCTGAACCAAATGTTGAAGGGAAACAAAAAGCAAGCTGAAAAATTACTGCAGCAGCTCTCCAAGCAGGTAGGGCAATATGGAAATCCTCCAATGGTTGCATGTAGATGGAAGTGTGGGGAGTTAAAAAAAAAAAAAAAAGAAATTAGGCCAGTAACGGGGAGGGGGTTAAAAAAAGAAGAAAAAAAAGGAGGGGGAGAAAAAAAATAGAAGTAACCAGAGACATAAACCTACTGACAAAGAGGAGGAGACGAGACTGATATTGCAAGTAGAAAGAGAAAAATAGATGCGGAGACAGCAGGAGAGAGATAGCCAGAGCCAAATGAAGCTGAAAATATGTATCAAGCTGTTCCAACACCAGACATAAGGGACATTAACAATTAAAACCAAGAGATGCATAGCAGGTACTGTGTAATTTGGCAATCAGTTAATATAATATTGTTGAACTGTTTTTTCTTTATTGTTGATTGTTTGTTGTGCGGGAATTTTTTTTTTTTAATTTTTTTTTTTATTCTATTGGGGCACTTTTACTCTGCATTGGAAAGAAAGCAGCACGAGTGCCACACAGATATGCAGAGGTGTGTCTCCAGCTGTGGTTTTAATGGTGTGTGTGAGCAGAGCAGATGGAGTCGTTAGCTCCCTGGGCCATCAGCCCAGTCTCTCTCAACCATACACTGACGAACACCCAAACTCACCTCAGCATTACCTCTGGAATTACCTTGCATTAACTTCTCCAAGACCGATAACTCAATGTTACTTAACCTCCTGTAATATAAGTCTTATTAACTGCTGTGCTGACGTGGCCATACCAGCGTTGCCCTCGTTTTACTGTTTGAAAGGTAAAAATACAACCTGATGATCAAGAGCCCTGTTAAGCACACTTTGCAATACCATAGTGAATTACAATTACAATAGTTTCTTGAGAGATTTTTTTATAAATATGAGAGTGTGGTTTGGCCCAATTCATTTCGAGCTTGCTGCAGGAGGTCAGGTGTTCAGCTTGTTGGATTCGGCACAAGTTTTACACAACAGTCAGGGTTAACAGCCTTCGCTCTGAGACAGCTGAGTTGATCAGAGAGACAAACACGTTCCTTTTAGTATAATGTTTCTCATAATTTCATCAATAGTTGTTTTTAATCTGCAGTGGCGCCATTTGAGTGGCGAATGCTGGAAACCTACACATGCATAGGGAAAACATGCAAACTCCAACCAAAAAGCTCCTACCTGCTCAACCGAGGATATTTTTGCTATGAGGTCAGAGTGCTGACCACTCCCTTACTGAGTTGCTGCTGTCGCATTAACGAAAGTGTTTTGGGAAAATAGTACTTGTTGATCTGAAATATGGCCTCTTATTTAATTCTTTTTTTTTAAATTGTGAATATATTTGAAATATGTCTGATAGATTTGATCCATAAATGTTTAAATCCATCATCCTGTAGCCTGGAGTCCCCTCTGTCCTCCAGAAGACTATTTTGGAAACTAATTATATAACATTTACATTATTCATGACAAGCAACACTTATTGGCTGGAGGTGTGGCCCCTGGTTCATAATAATGCAAATTTACTGATGTGGTGTCATTACCGGGAGAGGCAGCAGCAGCTATAGACATAAGGGCATATAGAGTATGGTGGTCAGTGAGCCAAAGCTTGAATATGAATTGATGAAGAGAAAAAAACCCCAATAAAACCCTGCTGTTGCAGTTTGTTATTCCGACATTTAATACACACAGTGTAGTCAAAGTAAATGTCAGTGTTTCTGCCATCATCATCATCATCCACCACATTTAATATACATGTCAGCCTTTCATGATGTCAAATGTCTTCCTCAGTCCAGGCAAAGACTTTCTACAAGCTATTACATGGTTCAACTATGCTGTTTCACTTACATAACCAATAATGGTGAAATACATTTAATACTACAAAAATTACTGACACATTCCATGAAAGGTTCGTATTTATACATTGTGATCTTATTTAAATTTCCTCTGCAGTATTTTGCATTATCTATACAGAATACAACCACATGGCCAGTTGGCCAAAATGCCTTTTGGCATATCATAAACTGAGATTGATAAAAGGAAACTTTTTCTTAAATCTATCAGCTTTGTTTGTATCATAATAAGACCTAACAGGGCATTTCAAACAAGGCAATGGCTGCAGTGAAATTTACCTAACTTTTTGCTCGCAAAATAACATCAGCATAAAACCAATAGTGTCAGGGTGACTTGATAAAAATGTGCATTCAACAGGCTTTTTCAAACATAGCCACCAGATTATGACTCCTTGTAAAGTGGAATATCAGCTTGTTCATTAAAAGTTTTGAGAATTTTGCAATAAATATTGCTTTCAGACTACAGCATTCAGACTGCTCAAAGAAAAATATTTGGAATCGTCACTATGCTATTAATATACTGGCCATCCCCAAATGAGATCAGAAGAGGCCCGAATTAAAATTTGTTTGACACCCCTGATAAAAGCCTGTTAGGTTTTTTATTTGTATTCACTTCAAACGTTCAGTGGGCAACAAACACTGTATTTTCAGTTCTTCTACATTACTCTGTGTTCGTGCGTTGAATTTGTGGAATCCACCAGGAAACAGGTCAATGGCTCAAAGTGGAAAAAAAACCCAACATTTTCCTCAAACACTCATTACTCACTAAGTATTATGACACAGAATCACACTCATCCTATGACCAACCTCTCATGACTGACAAGTTACATCACAGTCTGAGTGGAACTGCTGACAGGACCGACAGGGCAGGTAGCCACCAAGTATGCCATGACGTTACAGTAGGACTGCTTTGTTCATAGCCTGGTGCAATGTGTGCGGGGTGGGGGAGGGTGGGGTGGAGGGGTGAAAAGAATAAATCAAATGAGCACATTGGCCAGGCCATTCAGAGCAGTCTAATGGTTCCAAAGCCAATGACGGAGGACCCATTTTAGCTATAGAGCAAAAACAGCCGGGGAGCAAGAGAAAGGAGGGAGGCAGGGAAGGAGAGTGAAAGAATGGAATATGACAGAAATGCAGCCAAAGAAATAAAGAGGAAAGAGGAGGGAAGTGGAGAAGGAGGCGAGAGAAAGAGGAGGAGGAGGAGGGGGAAGAAGGATAAGAACAGGGGAGAAAGTGAACAAGGGAGAGAGGTGAGTAAAGCTCCTTTGTTTCCGTCAGAAAGCCAGGAGGGAGGTGTTTGAGAGAGCGTGAGAGTGAGAGAGAGAGAGAGAGAGAGAGAGAGAGAGAGAGAGAGAGAGAGAGAGAGAGAGAGAGAGAGAGAGAGAGAGAGAGAGAGAGAGAGAGACTGCACTTTACACTGCACTGCGCCATACTCTTTTTCCAACCTCTTTCAAGTCTCTTTTTCACATGAGCATACACACCCAGATGCTCACAAGCACACACGCGCTCACTAGTGAGTCATAGCGATAGATAGCCCCCTAACCATCTCTACAGTGGGACTGCTAGAATCAATTATGGATAGATTTCAAAGGGAAGAGTGCATATGTCTATGAATTATAGACTCATCGTCACACACCGCGCACATCACACCGGAGCAACTGAGCAAAGCACAGCACATGTACTAAAAAGGCCAGCACAGCGATGCACTAAATAGATCAACAACGAGGTGCAAGATGGCATAGCGTGTATCTCGTGAAATAATAAATGTGCACTGATGAAACTATCCCGGATTACATTTTTTTGTATGCACCGGCTGTGTTGTAGCCGTTTTTTCCATTGAAAGCAAGAAATTGAAAATGGAAGATGGAGTTCGTTCCACCCTTGATTCATTGTGATACACAGGGGAGGGGGACGTTCCCGCAATGGCTTCAACTGGTTGGTGCATTTCCCTAACGCTCAGTCATCGTGACTGTCAGGACAGATGGTGCAATTTGACATGCAAAGCGTCAGTTTAGGTGCTATTGCTTCTCAATTTGTTATTTTACAATTGTTAGCGAGGCATGCCAGATCTCAGCCCCGGTTCAAGTTTACCTTCCTACTGCAGAGCTTCTCTGATGCGAGCTATAGTTTGAGGATAGCGTTTTCCCCCTGATTGGCTGGCAGGCAAACTCTTTCACGCAGACAAAATGGGTGCAGCCAACTTATCCTGCTCAACATTAAAGCTGAATAAATAAAAAGGAAGGCTCATCCCCTCCTTCCCTTCGAATTGGCTGCGGTTGTAATGTAGCACACCATCTCATCCCAACTCAGCCCCAGCCAAGTAAGCCAGACACTGGCACAGCTGTGCTAGAGTAAAAGATATGATAGTAAATTATACATTGGGTAAGTTTCAACCGAGCAATTCGATTGGTCAAAGAGGCATTCCAAGAGCAACGACAACTTCCATTATACCAGCTGTAGTTCACTGGTTGCTATGACAACACTCCTGGCGAGTGCAGCTCGTTGGTGACCTTTTTTTTTTTTTTTTTTTTTCTTTTTTCATTCTCTCTTGATTGTCTGGTATATGCATGCAAATTATTTTGAAGCTAACTACACAATGAATGCACCAGCTTTGGGAACCATAGCATAAAAGCCACAGATGCAGATGCCTCTTTCTTAACGCATATAATCATCATTATAGGCATTCTCTTGGGTATTACTGCTGTGGCGTGCTTTCTTCATCATTACAGCGCAGCACTTTGCCCGGTTTGGCACTTCGCATTACGGTGAAGTCACACTCTGTTGCTCCAAATATTGTGTGACACAGCTGTAAACGGCCCACATTGGCCCAGTGCTCAAGCTCAGGTTGGGCCCATTCTGTTCCACACAATGATGACTGATTGTATCTCGCTAGAATCCATCCTCCTGCGTCACAAAGCGGGCTACGGAGATATACAATACAGACACACACTCAAGCTCAATGACGCTAAAGACTGTATTCAACAGTATTAACGCAAGCCTGGAACTGAGTGCAGGACAGTTACGTAGAAGAAAATAGAAACAGGGAAGAGAGGTGGTTGGCTGTATCTATTGACGTTCTGGAGGGGCAAGCTGTAAATGTGATGAATTGAGTGGGGAAAAAATGAGGGGAGGAGGAGGAGGAGAACAATGTTTAACCTTTTCATGATATATCACAACACATTTACTTTCAGATGTTGATCTAGTTTCCACACATTATTCACAGTTAGTGATTTAAAAAGCAAAACATCCCACAGCTGATATGCATGCATAGAGAAGCTCCCCCGCAAAGCCAAACTAAAGTAAAAGGAAATTATGCTCACGAACCTGTAACACTCGTACATGATTGCATTTAGTGTTTGTACTCTTTACCACATACAACAAAGTGGACTTCAAAAAGTAACTAGTTACTAGGTAAGGGAGTTCTTTCAGCCTGGAACATACTGTCCCTCTGAGTGGTCTGTAATGTGTACATAAATAAAATAGATAAATAAAGACATAAATACATACATAAATAAATAAAATGTGCCCTTCTAGGATATTTAAAAATAGGTCATTTCTGCTGCTGGAAGCAACTGAATAAACTGCGGTGAGAATATTTTTATTGTGTCATAATCGCAGGTAAAGGGAAGACTATGGATCAACTTTTACATTGTTTTATTCAACATTGAATCCACCTCTGAAGGCTCAGTGTCTCTTTTTTGCCTCTTTTTTTATATGGAAACATCACTGTCCCTATTACACCACCTGCATGTGTGTCGGTTCTGAACACTGATTGGTCAGCTGTTAATCACAGTAGCTTCGGAGACTGTGGTTCACTGTGCATTGCTCCAGTTTCCTCCCACAGTTCAAAAACACGCATTTGAGTCCAACGGGTAATGTAAAGGATAATTCACCAAACGTCAGCTGGGATTGGCTTCAGAGCCTCACAACTCTAATTGACTAAAGGAAGACAGAAGATGAATGGATATATGGTTCTCTTTCTGTTTATTTATTTCATTTATTACACTTATTATTTTATTAATTGTTCAATTATTTAATTATTTAATTTATTCATTTAGTGTGCATCCCTTGAAACCCTTCACATTTCTTCCTGGAATCCATGTATTGAAGACACTGCCGTCAATTTAATCAGGCCAGATGTATCTACAGTATCATAGGATCTTATGATGAGGCTGATTACATTTGGAGGGACAAGTAAGGCCTTGTAACTGCAGCCATTCATTCATATATTTTACTACAGTGCCATATTCTGGACGTTGTTAGCTTGGCGTGGCATGCAAACGTACTTAATCATAAGATAATGCAAATTGAATAAATAATAAATACATGAACATCTAATTTGTAGATTATTTGAAGGCTCTGTGCATGAAGAAGAACCGATTGTTTAAGCATTGTTCAATATAAATATCCCACACTGAGTCAAATGCTATGCTGCAGTACAGTAATATGGTATGTACATAATGCATCATCATTTATTCAAAGAGGAGTCAAAGGAGAATTCATTAAATATAAATGCAGTTTTCAACACTTATTTTAATTATCGAGCTCCATTCACATGGACATAAAACAAGCACTCATGAAAATGTCAGAAGCATGTCGACACTGGAAAAGGAAACGCGTCAGAAAGATAAAAAAGTTAAGGCTGCGCTAATTTTAGTGTTGGTCCAGTATATTATTCGATGATGATGTCGACCTGTGTTTTATGTCTGCAATAAGCATGTTATATTTTAGAAAACATGCCCAGGTTGTGCAGGGTGACTTGACTGATTGATGGATACAGTTATTAAATTATTTAAAAATGAACAGTAGGTTTTAGATCATCCATTTCACTTTCTTTTTAATGAAACAATTAGTGACCAGACCATTGATTATCAAAACAATCCCAACCATATGTTTTAAAACTAAAACTTTAATTGGCATTATTGTCAAATGGAATGAGGTCAATCTATGTTCATCAATAGTACATTTATACTTGTGCATCATCTCATTTCCAATCATATTTCACTTCTTCCTTTTATTGCAAATTAACATCATGTGTCTTTCATTCTCACCTTGAACAGGTTAAATAAAGGCGAGTTCATTTCCCCTGCTTATCATTTGCTCATCCCGTTCAGCTCTGATCTTACTTTCCCTCCTTGACATTGTTTGGTGTCCTTTTAATAATCCCGCTTTTCTTTATTCCCCCATTCCTGCTACCTCTCTGGGCTTAGTAGGGTACATTAACTCCTTTGTATAGCTGCATATCCATCATTTTCACCATTACTCTTCCATCCATACATCTCCTCATATTGTTCACCTGTTTCTTCTCCGCTCATATCATTCTGCCTGACACCAATTTCTCTTTTTAATCACCCCGCATCTCTGCCTCGATCGCTCTAACGGGGAAGGCTGCGTCCTCTATTCTCTTCCCCCCCCTATCAATTTCTTTCCCCTCTCCCTGTTTTTACTCCCAATCAGCCCACACCCTTCACAATTCAATCATGCCCTTGTCTCGTTCTCACTCCCGCTGCTCCAAATTGACGAAAGTGTGCACATTGTTATTCCCCACACTGAACAACTAACACACACACACACACACACACACACACACACACACACACACACACACACACACACACACACACACACACACACACACACACACACACACACACACACACACACACACACACACACACACACACACACACACACACACACACACACACACACACACACACACACACACACACACACACACACACACACACACACACACACACACACACACACACACACACACACACACACACACAGTTGCATTCACACCCCTGCTGACATCATGGCCGGCAATGCTTTTTTGCGCCTCTGTGAATCCATTAGCACCAACAGCAGTCCCGCCATCACACAACACATGCACACACAGACATAAACACAGAGCACAAGCAGACATTTAAAGGCAGAGAACAACAACTACAGTCTCCAAACGCTCCCCTGAGGCGAGGTTGGACCTTTCAGTCTTACATGTACGGTATATAGGAACAAGATAGAAACAAATTAGCATAGCATGCGACAAGGCACTGATAAAAAAGAAAAAATAAATAAATAAATAAATAACCACGAAGTCCCACAGGCGTTTATAAATTAATTGCATCCTTTCTTTAAACCACTTTATATCAAATCATATTTTCGGACCGCATTCAAAGCAATCTTTGGGTACATAATGGATGCCTACAGAATGTAAGGTTATGGTTAGAAAAAAGGAGCTATTTAGCAAAGATATTTTATAAAAGCAGAGCTACCCACTATCATGCATTGAGCATTTGACTTTTCAGTATCATACCACACAGGCCTTTTCTCACACCAAGCTGCAGTAATTGGCTCAATGTAAAAGCTATTCTGTCTACTGCTGAGGATCTTTGCCATTACTTAAGACACTCAAATCCAAAATGGCACGTTTGATTATTAAAAAAATATATAACTTCAACCGTGCACTTAAAACTGTGATTTCTCCTGAGCAAGTTTTCTTGAATAATAAACCAGTATTATTTAAGCACATAGCTGATCCAGATAGAATCAATGTATTTTAAGTATATAATGATCTGATGAAAAAGAGCCACCCAAAAGCCAAAGTAAAGATCAACTGAGATTAAGACAGTTATTCAGTCACAGTGTACTTAGTCTTGAAAGAAGTGATGATTGATAAAAAGAAAACTGCAGAGGATTTGTTTAAAGCACCAAGAAGTTTACAGAAGACGACGTTTGAAAGAAAACTTTCCAAGTCAATTTACTATCCCCAGACACAAACTACTTTACCCTGACGAGTTCAGCTGCTTGCTTCCTTTACCTGCTTTGGCTGTAAGTCTCCATCACCTCCTAATTAAGTTGAGTTTAAGATTTGACATCGACTATCACAGGATGCTTCATTCTTGCAACTAGTTGAAGCACGATTCCTCCATTTAATTCCACTATATCTGATAAAACCATAAGATTCACTCTATAGGGAAACAAAATAATAATAAAAAAATACAAATAACAGTCATTCAATCTCTGAGAAAAAAAAAAATTAAACATACCCATTTGAAAGAAGTTCCAATTCCACTGTGCTTTAGGTCACATCACACACTGTGGACATTTTCTTTTTTAAATGAGAAGCTGAATTTTGATAAGATACGCAGCTTAGCACTTTACCCGCAAGCTATTTCATCATATGAAGATATATTCTGTATTGTCATGTGTTTCTTTCAGAGCTGCCTGTCTTCATTGCCAGAGAAGATTCCCGCGGCTCCGTGGCCTTTAGAGCCGAATGCTTAGTCTGGTCCCAAGACAGTCTTTGGCCATCATTGTTTCAGCCTGTGATGATTAGCCATTAGGCTCCTGCGCTGTGACATGCCGTTGAGGCCTTGCTTTCCCTGCTCTAATTTTAACAAGGGATGAAAAAGAAAGGAAAGATGAGAAGAGGAGAGAGTGAAAAAAAAAAACAGGGATTAACGGAGAGAGGAAGCACTTTCCCTCCCCGTCTCTCTCAGGTCCCCAACTAACACTTGTTCAAACATAAAGAGTTTTATTCTCCGCTGTGCCCTTCCTTAATATCTCACACTTCAAATGCTCAAGTCCCCTCAGGGTGTATGTGTGTGTGTGTACATACCCCATGCCAGTTTCTTTTACTTGACCCCCCTCACCCCCCCACCGCCTCCAAGACACACACACACACACACACACACACACACACACACACACACACACACACACACACACACACACACACACACACACACCCTCCCCCCCTCTGTCTCTATGGGGTTAGAGGACTTAGTGGGCTCTTGGAGAGCTGTTGATTTAGCATTAAGTGTGTTAATGCAGGAGGCCAGGAGGGGAGGAGTGCTGACTCCAATACACTTTAAATCCACCACATGCCAATAGATAGGGTGACACCTGGACCTCGAGCTGGGACGCTCTGATGAATAAATTAACCATCTCTCATCTCTACATCGATCTGAATAAACCTGCAGTGTGTCCATGTGTAAGCGCGCTAAGGTGTGTAGCAGAGAGCGGGGGAATGTGGGCAAGCGTCGGCATTAAATGTGAGAGGCTGAAAAGTATTTAGCGAAAAGTGTGCAAGGTAATGTGTGTGTGTTGTGTGCGCGTGTCCTCTCGGGCCAGGCTGATTTTTCTATACATTGATCGTGAGGTTATAAAGGCTCAATAGACGTAGAGTGGCTGTGATAGCATCTTTAAAGCCATTAGCCTTGGCCACAGTAGGGCATATGCAGACAAACACACACGCAAAATGCACAAAGACCCATTCTTGTTCTCTCCAACTTTTCAGATTAACTCCCACATATCCTCCATATTATGTCTTCTACAACTAAAGCACGTGTCAAATATCGTGAAATTTGGCAGCGGAAAAATGCCTGAGGTCAGATATTAACAAGAAGTCTGCAATTCATGTAAAAGTATACTCACATCTCTTTAGTTTCTATCTCTGTGAGGGATGCTCTAAAAATGCTGCCTCCCACATTTCCCAAAATGCAACTTAGCAGCGTTTTGTCTACTATAGTTCTGTGCTAAACACCCACATCTATCAAACTCCACCAACCGCATTTGCAATGCTGGCTTTCTCTTATACTTTGTTGTCTCTGTGCCCAAACTGAGCTCACCCCAGAGACATCACTTTTACATCATTAGGGTATTTTTTGACCTTGAAAAAGAATCCCTCCAGAGGCCGAGGAGACATAAACACAGCTGCTTCTACAGGCTAAGTCAGATCTGTTAGACTGCATTCACACTCACTCGTCTCATGTTTAACATGTACAGTGAAAAAAGTGCCTCTTGAATAATTATTACTTTAAACATTTAGCACAATTTCTAATTGTGAACTGAAGGACTGGAGAGCAGTCATTTTAAATGAATCTTTAACTATCTCAGACAAAAACAATAACGATATTTCAACAGACGATACCATAAATGAGAGTACGTTACCAAATCGTGGTGCAATCATTAATCTATTTCCGTAGAACTGTATTGTGACGTAAGGTTATGGTCCAGACAGTGAATACAGACAGGTCAATGAGCCGTGGCTGTCTATGAGAAGACCAAACGTGCCAACATGTAGCCCTTTATCAGGGAAGTGATTATAGTCTTCCTTTTTTTCTTAACTGACAACTCAATGACAATTGGAAGAAATTGAAAGATAGTTGTAGTATTCATTTGAACAGGCGGTAATTATGAAGGACTTATATTAAGTGATGGGTTTTGCCCCTGAGCCCAAGAAAGGCAACCCCAGTTAGTGCATAAAGTTGCCTGATTGATGCTTTTAACTGAAATTTGATCAAATATGATTAATTCATTTTTAAAATTCAATAGAAATAAGTATAAAACAAGTGACAATAGGCATACTGGGTGGGTATGTTTAGCATCAATTGGTTGTTGTAACCTTGGACAAAAATCCCATGAAACATTGTTTGAATTTCAAATAATTGAAGCTTTTAATATTATCATTACGACTAGCTTTATGAATTAATGCTGAAAAATTATTTTCTATTTGACAATTGTGATTGACAGGTAAAATATGATGCCCATAACGCCTTCTACTCTTCGGAGTGTTTTTGTGTGTTTCCTCTAAAGGGGAAGCCAGAAAGAAAAAATAGCATTCAAGTCTGCACTGCAATCAACTACTCAATCTTTTATTGCACTTTGAGAGGAAAGCACATATAAAGCACATGAAAATAGCAGGTAGGATCTTGTGACTTGTGATCATATTTGTTTTTCTTTGGATTTTGTTTTGTGACTTTGTGTTTTGTCTACATGTGTTTTTTGGTTCTTGGATGCACGGACAGGCCAGGTAAACCTGAGATGAAGCGGAAGCTATGCAAAGGAAAAGTGTGTCATTCCACTTCACTCCATTTCACAAACACTCCTGCTGAGTCGACTGAGTCAAACCTTTTGTTTCTTCTGTGTGTGAGCTAGAGGTGGACTGCCAGTTCTGTGTTTCTGTGTGCTTTTCGTCTAAGTAATATCGATCCATTTCTTTCATTACATTAATACATTCTCTACATTCTAGAAATAGAGCTTTGGTTTTGATCCACCTTTTTTTTTGGAAAAGTACATTTTATATAGTGCTTTTTGTAAATTAAAGGCATTTTTAAAACAACATATTGGCTGCTGCAGACTTGGGTAAGCTGGCATTGTACATGTTACATCCTGGCAACAACTAGACAGGGCATAGCATGAATAGAGTCCTCTTTAATATTCTAGGAATGTGAATCTTTTATATCAATTTGAAGAATACCCCAAAGTCTTAAGCAGTGTGGGACTTGAACCAAGTTGTATAGGTCATAGCACAATGGTTACCTGGGGTATTCTTGATTATAATATGCATGAACCCCCCCAAAACTTTAATCTCAGCCTTATTATGCTTTGATGGTCTTGACTAGAAAATGACCCCAGACATACCACTTGCCACCACGTGGCATGATGAGGCTGTGGTTAACATGTCCCCCTCACAGCAAAGAGACCAGGGTTTGATTCTAGGCCATCAGGTGTTTTTTTTTTTTCCCCAATGCTTGGTTTTCTCCATCTTCCTATCAAAAGCTGTGTTTACCTTCCCTTCTACTAAATGTCAGCTGAGATTGCCTCCAGCCCCTCCACACCAGTAATGACGAAGAGTTGGATGTGGAGATACTGTACGTTAGGTATCAGATGATACTTTTTGTTAGGACCACAGACAGCTCCAAGTAGCACAGAAACTGTTTCTGCCCATCCCTTCACAGAGAAGCTGCTGAAACCCACAGGCTCAGCACCATGGAGAGCTCCACAGGGGTCTTGCATAACCCAAACTTATTTAAGGACTTCGAAAGAGGCAGAAGTGTTGCACTTCCTCATCCCTATCTCACATTGTTCTTTACCCAACATATGAAAAAAGTTGCTTATATAGGCTATGAAAAGAATAGTTTAAAAATGTAAATGTTCATTATTGTGACGTTGTGTTAATTATTCCTGCTGTCTTTGCTTTGGTATAGTACATGACTATTAAATGCTATGATAAGAATACAAGTCATGGCCATGGCCCCTTAGCTGTAACACTATGTGTATAAAAGCATTTATCTAGACCTGATAAATAATTAAAAATATATTTGAATAAAAGAACGTACGATTTTGTACTTTCATTCTTTTTAAATGTAAAATCTTTGGCTTTTGCACACCTTGAGCAATCCAAGGAAGAAAAGGTTGAAGCACACTGCCGTTAAGTGCGTCACAACAATGTGCACTTTGGGTGGGGCACTTCACTTTTGTTCTTGGTAGGTTTTTTTGTTTTTCTACACAGGCTTGGAGCTTTGACTTCCCTATCAAAGAAATAAATATTTTCAAAAGGACATCTGAGTCTTTTGCACTGATGATTCAACCAAGGAAGTTCAATGCTTATTATAACAATAATAACTGTGCTGTGACTCACAAAGAGAGAAAGAAAATGTGTTATGTTTGAATTTGTACAAACTAACAACGACAAAAGGCTAAATTGCACTTTAAGTGGCCATGTTTGACTCAGATTCACTTAACTGTACTTTATTTTAATTTTTCTTATTTTTTTAACCTTAAAATCAAGAAGAAATGTCAGTTTTTCAAATGATCAAAAAGTATTAAACACACAGACCCAGGAGAGACTCAGTGTGTGTAACACTCGATACACCTCAGCGGCTCTTGAAAACGCACAAGAACTCTTGCAGAACTGTCTGGCAGATGTTAAAGCTCTGACCTCTGAACTGAATGTGAAAGGGGAGCGTTGGAAGATAACACGTTGGAAAATGTCATCTGTCACCTTGGTTCTCCTGGGGCTTTCAGACAGAGCAGTGGTTTGTTGGCCTAAAGAAAAAAGCAGTGGCCCAACACTTTAGACGGACAGCCCCACTCCTTCCTGTAATCGCTGCGTTTTGTGCGAGATGGATTGGAGTCATGTGAATCATCCTATTCAGTGCGTTTAGCTCACTTTTCATCTCAGCACAATGAGCCTAAATACTCCCCTATAAATAGAAGCCACCTCCAAAATGGCAGCAAAACTGTCTGAGTTTCACAATCACTGTCTCAATGCAGAAAAAAAACACAAAAAGTAGAGGGGAGGAGGGGGGAAATCAAAAAAACAGAGGAGAAGATGGAACACACAATTTATCATATTCTGTCAGTATCCCAAAAGATCTCTTTAGCTCTTTCATGTATTGTCTCATCAGTTCTTTCAGGTTTTCCTGAACCTTTTTTCATCTTTTCTCATCTGTGTCAGCTATCTGGTGTGTGAGCTTCTGCTCTGAATCCATGCTGCTCCATTTGCATGAATTACACATGCGTGTGTGTATCTGTATGTGTGTATGGGTGACACATGCATGTGTCTATGTGTGTGTGTGTGTGTGTGTGTGTGTGTGTGTGTGTGTGTGTGTGTGTGTGTGTGTGTGTGTGTGTGTGTGTGTGTGTGTGTGTGTGTGTGTGTGTGTGTGTGTGTGTGTGGGTGTGTTTCAGAAGAAACAAGCCATGTGATTTGTTACCTTGATGGTAAAAAACAACATAATGATCATGCAGTCATTGTTAATGCCTTGTGAATCATGTAAAAATAAAAAAAAATGAAGTGAGGTTTGAAATGTCTCATTGTGCATGTGTGTGTGTGTGTGTGTGTGTGTGTGTGTGTGTGTGTGTGTGTGTGTGTGTGTGTGTGTGTGTGTGTGTGTGTGTGTGTGTGTATGCATGTGATGACAAAACCAATTGCTCCTCTTCCTGCTGATTGGATTTGATGTTGTAAAACTCACCCATTCTTTACACGGTACTGTGGGTTCACTCTACCTTTGTGTGTGTGTGTGTGTGTGTGTGTGTGTGTACATTTTATAGCCTCCAAGAGATATTATTCAGTATGTCAGAATTATGACTCAATCACATGTACTGTATGTTACAGACTACGTGAGTGTGCATGTGCAAGATATGCCACACAATGGGTCACTTGTCCTGTCAGTCATTTTGCTCTTGTCTTTACTGTAAGTGTGTCTTTGCGTACGGATGCTTGTTTGTGTGCGTGTGTGTGTCCCGAGGTCAGTCTACAGGCAGGCACTGACCTGTTTTACTGTTTGACTAAATGGTTACACACAGTATATGCCATGGTCCATAGAGTAAACTAAAGATTGCATTAACTCACTTATTGCTGCCATTTCAGCTTGGGTTTTAATTAGATATTAAAATACATGTGTTTTTAAGTGACATCATGACTAAAGATCAGCGATCACAAATGCAACTCAATGAAAATATGACAATAAGGGAAGTTTGCTCTGCAGTACATTGTGTTGGCGTATTAGTGAAGTCTCAGCGACTCCAAACTCTAATCGAAAACTAAAACCCATGAGAAACAATTCACCTTAGACAAGCAGAATGTATTCAACCAGGATTTGGCAAAAAGAAAACCCAACCCAAACTATAATTGAGAGTATTTGTATACTACAATATACAAATGTGTTGTTCATCAGATCACAGGCGGTGTAGTCTTTGAGCCTCTTGCCTCAAAGTGAGAAAATCCAATGTTCAAATTCAGCTTGTAGACTATTCTGTGTGGGGTTTCCATGTTCTCCCTGTGGGTTTCCTCTCACTGTATAAAGACTTGTGTTTGAGGCTAATTTTGTCACTCTAACATCTGTCATCTCCATGTTTTCCCGGTGATGGACTGGAGACAAAGTTCAGTGTAACCTGCCTTCACCCATAGTCAGCTTGAATCTGACCCAAACACCCCACCAACTTGGCTAAAGGACAATTTTTTAAAAAGTTGTTTGTTTTTTTAATCAAAATAAATAAACATAAAGTTTATGTCGCATTATGTCACAAACTAAATCTTTGTTTTTAATTTATTTTATTTATCTACTTCATTATTACTTATTTATTTTTTGTTACATCATAGAAAAGAGCTGCACACCAATTCCAACGGCATAATTATTCATTCCATCTTTTCATCTTAAAGATTGCTATAAAACTGTTTTCATAAGATGGACCCATCAGTGAAAACTTCCCTTACACGAAAACGCATCACTGGACTGTGTGCCTTGTCATACTCAAATTAACTGTATTAGACGTGTATATAAAGTCTTACTAAGACATAGATGTAAATAAATTGTTGACTTGCTGTTGCCTATGACGCAAGTTACATTTTTCTTTGGGGCAAATGGGTTCATCTGTGACATATCGGCTAGTGGGGATGTGACACTGCTTCCTACTGCAGCACTAATCTTTTATTCAAGCTACAGTGAGCAGAATTTTTTTTTCCCCTTCTTCTCAATAACAAGGGAGAAAAATATGGGGGGGGGGGGGGGGGGGGAACATTTGTACGTATTTGCCTCTCAGCTGACAAACTCCACTCCTTGCCACACAGAAGGCTACTTTAATCTTCCACAGAAACAAACAGAATATCATATTTTTCCCTTTCTGATTTCTGCTTTCATGTCTGCCACCTTCTGTGCGGCACCTGTTTTGCTAAGTCTCTTCCCCCCCCCCCCCCCAACTTCCCTAACTAGATTCATCTCCGTCCCCCTCCTCACACTCCTCTCTCTCTCTCTCTCTCTCTTTCTCTCGCTCTCACTCTTTCTATCTCTGTGTGACAAAATGAGCCGCCGTAACCAGGGGAAACGCTGCGTGACGTCACCGTCATCCTCACACAGGCTTAGTCAGAGAAAGCAGCAGCCTAAATCCACACACAAACACACACATACATACACAGAAAATGCACACACAGTCAGAGAAGAGTGAGGGAGCTTAGGAACCCCAAGTATTCGTAAGAAGGTTTTTTTTTTTTTTTTTTCTTCTTCTTTCATTTACCCATTCACATGCTCACTGACGCACACACTTGCGCACTTTTCGCTCCTTCAAGTAATTGTATTTAGAACGACGAGTCAGCAGAATAGTCTAAGCTGGCATGCAGGGTTATGTGGAGGCTGTCGCACACACACACACCCATGCATGCACACACTCGTAGGCAAGCACTGCGGCTTCTTTTTCCGACTTACTCACTTTCTCTGACTAACTCCTGTTTCCACTGCTGTTAGCGCAAACACAATGGGCGAAGACAGAAAGAGGTGTGGTCATCTCTACTCTCTCTATTCACTCGATTTCACTTTCCTGAGCCAAGAGAGAGAAGAAGAAGCCAACTGTGTGAAAATCCACCATAACCAGCCCTTAAAAGGACAGAAAATAGTGGTGGGAGGGGAAGGATGTAGGTCTGCTAAAAGTGTTGAAATGTTTGTATTCCTTGTAGTTGTGATATTTCTTTTTCAACTTAGTCAATCACCTACAATAGCTGTTTGGTATTTTGAACTTTATGGTGAATTTGTCTCATTCTAGGGGTTATATGCATCCTTTCACGTCTTTTTTCTACTTGATTCTTTCCTCTCCCTCACCCTTCAAAATTCATTATTCCTGCACAAGACTGTGCATGTTTGACACCTCCTGAAAACCTTATCCCAGTCTGGGTATGCGGCAACTGAAGCAGAGATGAGCCAAATCCAACAACCACAAAAGAACGGTGCATGGAAGATGCCAAACAATGTGACCAGTAGCAAACACTGGTGTTGGCTCTTTCACTGCATTACAGCCTCAACAGAATGGAAGAATGCATCTTGAAAATAAAGATTTATTTGCTGTTTTTTTTTGTTGTTGTTTTTTTTCCTTTTTGTCACGGGTGTTGTGTCGCATGAAAGATGCAGGTTCTGTATTAGTCTGTATGGATGGATGGTATATGGTCACCTTGAGCTATAGTGCATCAAGGAGCTTTGAAAATATTCCCAAAATAAATTTAAAAAACACAGTAAAACCTTAATTTCCATAAACCCCAGCCTAAAATGTACTTGGAGAAGACCTGGTTCAGAAGCAGGAAGAAAATGTTGTTTGCTCTTGAAATTGAATATACTGCAGAAGTCATTGCCCTGTCAAGGACGAATGGCCTGATAATGACTGCTGCATCCTTTTACTTTGGATCCCAACGTGTATGTGGGCAAATCTTCACATCAGTAAATCACAACACTAACTGCATTTGCTCATCTGTCGCATTATGGACAACGTCCACCTACCTGATCCTTGTCAATACTGCTGAAGTGTTAAAAGCTTTAGATACTAATGCACGTAGTGAAGACATCTGTAAAGAGTGAAAGTGAAATTTATCCGTGTGGCTGGTTTTAATCAGTCAACCAGAGCCAAGTATTTTCATGCCTGTGGTCACATTCGTTCAATAAATTTTTTTTATGACCTTTTTTTTTTTATCTTAATGTGCAACGTGTTGGAGAGCACAATTTGAAAATGAGTATTTAAAGGGCACTTACAAACTATGATAAGAGCTGCAAAGAGTAAAGAAATGCCACTCCAAATAGTTAAAGGCCTAGAAGAATCACCTCGTGAAATGGGTTCAAATCCCAAAACAACCGCTTTAAAATTAAGATGGCCTGCTGATATATCAAGATAAATGATGGTAACAAATTAATACACAAATAGAAACACACAAACACACACCAGAATCACATACACACAAGGAATGAGGAGTGGGAGCGATAACGAGAAGAGGGTAAGAGGGTTAATGACTGTCTCCAACACGAGGCCAGCCAGATCAGCCTTGCTTGTGTGTGTGTGCACACACGTACACATGTATACACAGGTCAACCTAATGAAATTGCACATGATGGATTGATGAGCCAAGTGACACTACACCTCTTGTCGTGTTGCTGTCTCTCGATGTCATACATGCCCTCGTGTCACAGAGCGAGTGGGACGGAAAGAGGTAGTGACAGTACGACTATAAAGAGGCTGTGGGAGATTGAGGTGAGAAGAAAAACCCAAGAGGGTAAGAGAGAAAGAGGGAGAGAAGAAAGCGGAGTGATAGCGTTTGAGCCAAGAGGGGAGCTCTTTGTCTTCCTAATGGAGCCATTACCTTAGGGTGCGTGACCTCTGAGGGTCAATCTTACACAACCGAACATGTGTGTGCACACACAGGCAAGGAGGGCAGAGTGGGGTGAGGTTCACACTGAACAGGAGGAAGTCTGTGGAACAGGCTGCAACACTTTGTAACTCTTAACATAGCACCAAAGATTTGACTTGCTAATGTGCTCTATGCTTTATTCATTCACCAAGGCTCTTTTCACTGATCTAATTCATTTAATGTGTAAAAGGGGAGCGACACAATCTCAAAAATAAAAGGTTATGGTGTAAGATGATTTTTGTGGCATAATAGAAATTTTATACTTTCTTTTCCTACGCTCTCTACCTGTGCAGTATCAATCATGTGCCATCAATTGAGGCCTCATTTAATCCTTACACAGCTCCTACTTCTCCAAAAATCACCTTTTCTTTTACTCACTGCTCTTTCTCCTCCTGCCTTGTTCTTGCTCCACACCTCACCTTCTTCATCTCCCACGTTATACCTTCTCTGTCCTGTCACCCATCTCTCTCTCTACATTTCTACCTAATTTAAAGTGAAAGTGACCTTTTGTTCAAAGTGGAACATGCCATGTAATGCACACACACACACACACACACACACACACACACACACACACACACACACACACACACACACACACACACACACACACACACACACACACACACACACACACACACACACACACACACACACACAAAATAAAAAGATGTCCGAGAGATAGAACGCGCTCATGAAACGCATGAAAGTACATCGCCACTGTGTGTGTGTGTGTCTGTGTGTGTGTTTGTTCACCACAACAGGACATAAAATGCAATTACATCTGTCCTTGGGAACATTTTGCTCTATTCGTTCGAGGCAAATTACCTTTTCATCAGCATCACATATAAACTGCAAAGTAAGTGTGTGAATGTGTCAATAAAATGTACAGAAGTGCAAGACAGAAACAATATGCAACGTAGAAATCTACACATAATCATACCAAGTATACATGTAGGACACGGATGTAACTGCAGAACTGGAAGTTTTTCTTTGGAAAAACTACTTTGAGTAAGAAAAGAAAAGGCCATATTTTTACAGATGTGTTAGAAGATACAAATCATGTCTTAGATGCAAGAAGTACATCTGATTAAGATTCAGCAGTAACTGCCACACACGCAAACAGAGGGAGAATGGACAGTCTGACGAGGTGTCTATCTAATTGTCATCACTCTGACTGAGTGTAACTGAGGAAAATAAAAAACCCCAAAGAAGAAGATCAATTACTTGGCATACAAGACCATAGCAATGTTTTTATATTAGAATAATAAAGTGTCGCCCAGAGTACTGCAATATAGGCAGACAGCAGAGAGAGGGAGCCCAACTGAAAGACAGAAAAATGGATGGAGAGAAAAGATGAAGGAAGAGAGACAAGGGAGACAGATTAAGTTTGAGGGCAGTTTACCAATTTGCCTCAGTGGACGTGGGGTATGTGTATATGTGTGTGTGAGTGTGTGTGTGCGTGCGTGCATGTGCGCACATCGCACAGGAGATTTTGAGTGTCTGAGAGTGAACTGAGCTGAATTAAGCTGTAAATTGGAAGGGTTTGATTGCGCCCGGCGCTGTGAGACTCCGTTATCATTCAGCTGCATCATTGCCAGCAGCCTCTGCACTGAGGCAGAGACACCGCGAGGAACAATGGCGGGCGTAATTCTGCTGTGTCCGTATACCTTCAATACAACAAGGTGAAAGAAAGAGGAGGGAGGGGAAGACACAAGCGGCTGAGGGACAGTGGGAGCGAGGGAACAGGAGGTATCGTGAAAAGGAGTGGAAGAATGAGAGGAGTTTTCGTAAAGAAGAAGGGAGGAGTGCAAAGGGGAGCCTCACAGCGCTGAATGACTTCAATAGCCTTTCCTCCATTCCTAGGCCCATCGCAGCCTCTCAATTAAATTCTAATCAATGGAAAAGCCTCATTATCCCTCCTGCCCGCAATGCTGTGGAATTGATCTCTGTCCCTGTGGTACACACATACAATGCAAAATTATAACGCTTTGGTCAGGAGGAGCAGTGTTATCAGAGGCAGGATGTCTACATTCTGATAAAGACCTATATACCTACAAGCTGGTCATGATCTTTGCAGAGAGGAAGAAATATCTGATGTGAGAAAAGACTTCATAATGCAGAGAATTCACATAATAATCGGCACTTCGAAACATTACCAGGTGAGATGAGATCTGCCCAGTGTTGAAATGCACACGACCGAAACAGTGTTATCCTGAGGACCTCTCACTTGACATGAGAGATTTAACCACTGTCCTTCCTAAGATTAACTTTTGATCTCAGTTTGTGGATATCAGTCCCGGGCAACATAATGAAGATGAAGTTCTGAACTTATAATTCACAATACTTCTAGTAGATGTATAGATATATAAATGTATGTATAGGCTAAATGTGTGAATACATAATACATGAATAAATGCACAGGTGGATTAGTGTATTGGTGAACAAATGTGAAGACAGTCAGACAGACAGATGATGTTAACAGTCAAACAACATATAAATACACCTGATTTAAGGCCCTGGTATGACTCTATGTTCCAAACTTTTACATTTGACAACAGCAGTAAGTTCTACATATGGGCTGTAAGGAACTCTGGAGAAAATATGTTTGGTAAAAAAAAGAACACAAAAATAAAGCACATACACACAGTACAAAAGGTGTGAGGGAGAGTTAAAGGAGAAAGATATGGGTTTCCTCAAACAGAGGCAAGGACAGCGGTGTCCAGGGGGAGGCCTGTTTAGAGAGCACCTGCCAACGACCCCCGAGGAGCAGACAGATGACTCGCCACAGGGGCAGCCTGTGTGTGCATGCACAAACACACACTTAGATGGACACACACATACAACATTTGGAAGAATATTGTGGCCACAAGCTGAGTAGGAACCTTGAAAACAATTTACCCCCCTCAACACACTCAAACTCTTTCTGTGAGTGTCTCTGTGTGTGTGTGTGTGTGTGTGTGTGTGTGTGTGTGTGTGTGTGTGTGTGTGTGTGTGTGTGTGTGTGTGTGTGTGTGTGTGTGTGTGTGTGTGTGTGTGTGTGTGTGTGTGTGTGTGTGTGTGTGTGTGTGTGTGTGTGTGTGTGTGTGTGTGTGTGTGTGTTTGTGTCTTTCAGAGATGCACACACACGGAGAAAGTGACTGTAAAATGCTGTGGCAAGCAGGAATTGGGGGAGAAAGCACAAAGAACGAGGAGAATGAAGAAAGACATGTCAGCCCACCATGAATGCAACTGAGCCCCTTTTTTGGGGATATTATAGTCGAGTCGAGTCGAGACAAGTCGAGGAGAGGAGAGGAGAGGAGAGGAGAGGAGAGGAGAGGAGAGGCAGTATTTTTTTCTCTAAACCTCCTGCAGTTTTCACAAAGTAGTGCTGCAAAATGTGCCTGCATTCACAAGTGCACAAGTATATGAATGTTACCAAGCACCTGTTCTCTGCCAGTTGTCTTCACCTGATTATACGGAGCTACGAAGCTGAATGTAAAAATACATATGATATTGTATTGTGTTTAATAACTAACATCCATAAGATTAATTTTCTTCAGTCTAAAAGGCAAAAGTTGCCATAGCTTAATAATCTTTGGCGGAGAGCCATTCTACAGTTAAATTTGTAATACCTCACTTTTGTTTCTTCCTTGTTTATAAGATGAAGACGGAACAGAGAAAACAATTTCAGATGTTGTGATCACGCTGAAGAGCCCGCTTGGATTATTTGTTAGTTAGTGACAGGTACAAAGTTGCTAATTAAACCTTGAGAAAGTCTCCAGCTGGAATGGGTGTTTTCGTAAAGCCAAGCATGAAATTGTTTTGTGTATAAATGACCAATTTCCTCGGTGTCATGACTGTTGTCTAGACCCGGCGCTCTTATCGCGTTTGTCTTTTCTGACTGGATCACAAAGGCCAAATGATTTCACAAAAAAAAAAAAAAAAAAACAAGAAGAAGAAGTTATAAGAGTGTAAATACACTAATGAAGATTAGAATACAGCAGGCAGTCACATGCATGGTTTTAGCTGACAAAGATAAGTGGAGCAACTCAACTTTATCAGTCAATAAAGAACTAATGAATCACCTAATGAAGAAGCAGAAGCTTATGGAGGAGGACTTCCTTTTTTAAAAATTCCCACCTCACCTCCACTCATGCCATCAGGCTTCCTCAGCACAGTTTTAAGTGAACAAAATTGTCTGATCAGGTTTTTATATGTTATGTTATTTTCTTTCTTTAATCTTTAATATATCGGTTTGTTATAATATGGAATTGCGTCACATAAATCACATAAAAATGACCTGAAAAGTGTGATGAAAACTATCGTTTTGGGCTCATGATTGGATTCATTCATTGTATGTTTGTTTTTTGTTGAAACCCTGAGGATGGGCTTAAACGCTCCAATGTTCTTGGCAACAGAGCAGACCACTTGACCATCATGAGACCTTTAAACTTTAAAATATAAGATTTGATGCAAAGTTCACATGAATGACTTCAAAGACTGAGACACGAATACATTCAAGGTTTACGTGTTCCTGATGTCCTTCCCTATTTTATCTACCTCAGTTTCCTAAACCAGTCGAAGTGTATGGATTATTGGAGGCAAATCTTGCTGTCGGAGAAATGCGGCAAGTGAGAGCAGCAAAGTACATACAGATGAATGAACGGTTGAACAAATAACCTCCCAGGTTTTACCATCGGGGCTGTAGAATGCTAGTAAAAACACACACGCGCGCGCGCTCGCGGATGCACACGCACGCATTGAGTTGAATGCTAAATGAATAGCTTCAGCCAGGCTCGCCCTGCAGTGACAGTACTGCAAAGCCATCATTTATGTGTGTGTGTGTATGTGTTTGGAGACAGTAATAAATTACAGCCACTATACTGCAGGGAGACTAGAGTTAAATGAGGGAGCTTTTAGTCTTCATCAATCGCTAAGTGTGCTGAACATTGTGTGTCTGTCACAGTGCCCACCGCGGGATGGGTCACTACCAAATCCATACATTCATCTTTGAGGTTATAGTTTACAACGAGAGGCACTTCCCATACTAAAATATTCAAACTGAGCTTCATACCACTGCAAATCACAACTTAAAAATGGACATATAATTGAAAAGAAACCTCTCTCATGTCTTTAAGCGACACTGAATATTACTTCTGCAAAAGTATGACGGAGCGGGATCATATTAGATTGTGGGAGATTATCTAATGAAGAGGCCTGTGAAACAAAAAAAAAAAAGATGTTCCGAAGCAGGTTCGGTCATTGTGCGCCTGTGTAAAAATTGTGTTTCGTAGTTTCCCTTTTGTGCTTGTCTTGTGTACGCATGTGGGCAAGTCTTTCTTTCTCAGTGGGTGCACACTAACAATGCCCTCTCCTGCTTGTCAAGGTTGAACTAAGCTAACATCTCAAACATACATACACGCACGCACACTTAGTGGTGTAAAAGAAAATATAAATAAAATAGCCTGATCACTTTGCACCCACATGCCAAAAGCCTGTCCACATATGCTGCTCACGGTGACACATGCAAAGACCTCACCTCATCATGACGCCTCATCAGCCTTCTGAAATGAGCTATTGAAAAGCCAGTGATTTCAATTAATTCAAGCCTCTTAATAGGAAGCCTCAGTCTCTATTCATTCAGGAGCTTCGGGTATTCAAGTGCAGAAAGCCAGGGTTGGCCAGGCAGAGCGTGGGTTTACTGCAGTTGAAAAGAATAAAGGATCGCTTCTCTCAAGGACAGCTTACCTGAGCCATCGCAAAGTGTTGGTTTACCTGGAGACAGTGTTGGAAAGGTTGACTCGAAGGCCAGGCAGTTAGTTTTCTGGGAAGTTATGGGTATAATAAAATATAAAACTCTCCACAGCAGCATAATTACATACATAAATTAGAAAAACATTGATTCTAATTATCCGCAGATCGCTGCATTATTTCCAGTTAATAAACTGTGGTTAATTGAATTAATGCTTAACCACTGGTGACATTTTTATCTAATTTACAAGTTATTTGGATAAACAGTAAAAGCATAGATTGACCGTTTAGAAAAAGGGTTTATAAACTCGGGAACAACAATACATATTCCTACATGACCAAGGCTGGGATCTGATGAGAGTATACTGATATATATGCCATATTCAATGGAATTCTTTATAGATTCCCATATGCTGATCAATATGTAACCTCCTGGTCGCACTGTGGGTAAGGCATCATATGGCAATGCAAATGATCAATCGTTACACATTACACATTCATATCCAAACTCTATCCTTCAAAAAGTATCACTATTAAAGATGTGTATTAAGTATAGTTATATATGTGTATTGAATATAGGTATATAATAACTATTGCTGCACATAGTTTTCTGCACTAAAGAAGCTGTTTGATTGGCATCAGAAATAATATGTAGAACTGACACAAAGTCGAAACAACTGTGAAACTTTCTCTATCTAATGAAAACTGCCCCATTCTACTGTGGTGAAAAGATAGAAACCTTTCACCACAAGCTTTGTCACAGCGCAACGGCACTCAGCCGCTCTCACTAGACTTGGCTCCCTGGGCAGCGAGTGAGAATGGCGTTAGGTAAGATGTACTGACCTCGCATTATCGTCATTACATTTAACATTTCTACACAATTTCCTCTTGCATCAAACTAGTATCACTCTCTCAGACTCTCTCAGTCAAAGGCCAAAATGCTCAGTACCTTTGACTTTAGAGACCACAAGGCTCGACCGCAAATGACTTCATGCCAAACTGCAGGACCATCAGCTTTCTTTACAGAAGTTGCCTATGTCTTTGGCGGTTTCCTTCGCTCCGTGATGCTTCCAGTTGCAGGACAATTCATGAAGCGCCATGACGAACGACACTAAAGAAAGTCTGAATGAGCAGGACAAATATTAGGCATACAACACTCATGAAACCCGTTATGAAATGGGACTAGTTCTCAACAGCCATGATGACGTAAAACAGTAAACAAGTATAACACCTGACATCGTCCGTGTGTTTACAGTCATTATTTTAAATGTTTCGTTTTTTTCAAACAGCGATGATGGTTTGGCGAATTACCCGACAATGTCCCCATGTGAAGGTTAGACTGCTGCTGCTCGCTGCTCTGGCTCTGCACGAACTGCGACTGTAACCCTCGCCCTCTGTCTTTAAATAACAGCACAGTGAAGCCAAAAAACCTTAGCCTCACCACAAATACTACGGACTCACCCGCCCGCATCCATCTGTATTTCCCTCTCTTTGTTCCATTCCCTCGCTTTCCCTCTCTCTCAGGTGTTTCAGCAGGTAAAAACCCCATTTCCCTGTTCCCCTCAGGGAGCGCTGACCTAACTGTGGGTGCTCCCCGGAGCCCCAGCTAACTCCACAGACCCATTTGTCAACGTTGACCCTGAAACACTCCCCTTTTTCAATCCCCCTCCATCCATCTTCACTCGCTACCCATTCTCTCCTATCCAGCTATTTTTAAACCCTCCCCACATGTCTCACTGTATGCCTATCCTCCCAGAAAGACTGTTGAAAGGCTGGGAAAGATAGACAGAGATGGAAAGGAAGAGGGAACAAAAAAAAAAAAAAAAAACCAAAAAAAAAACAGGCGATGCAGGAGCTGAAGGGAAGAGGAATACAATGTGTGAACACTTGGAGACGGATTGCTAAAATAATGAGGTGTATAACACACATTTGACAATGTCAGCTCATTTTTAAGCTGCGCTCATCACTATTTTTACATTACCAATGATTCAAAGGACCGTGTCTAATGTGATAGACGTCACTCAGAAGAAACAATGAAGAAATATCACCTGACTCGGCAGATTCCTCACAGCTTTATGGAACATTTTTACATCATCCAGCCCCTAATTTCAGTTTTGCAGAGGAAATCTGTCATTTTGGTCCCCAGACTGATCCATCATATTTTTTGTAGCTGTACTGGGCTAAAAGCTCTAGTACATCCTGTAGACACCAAACATTTATCGACAGTGTTTTTTTTTTTTTTTTTTCCTTCACAGAAATGTAATGAGCGGGCCAAA
This sequence comes from Lipophrys pholis, assembly GCF_963383615.2. Lineage (NCBI taxonomy): Eukaryota > Metazoa > Chordata > Actinopteri > Blenniiformes > Blenniidae > Lipophrys > Lipophrys pholis. Next base: position 12,012,414 of record NC_137647.1, read on the forward strand.
TTATTAAATGAGGTATTGACCTAGCATGATGGATGTAGAGTCTTAATGAAACAAAGCCAGACTGAGGCATACAATTTGATACGTTTTAAAATATGAGAAGAAAAAAAATAAAAAATGTTGACCACGTAGCCACGGACAGTTAATTTCTGAGTACCTGAACGATGGATTTGGGGGTCACACAATGACGGTATTAACAGAGGTTGCATACAGTAATTACAGTACGCAAGAGGGGAGTTAATAGGTTGCCCACTGACTTTTCGCAGCAAAATCCTTATCGCTAATAACCACACTATCAACTTAATTAAAGGCCGTTTTTTTTTTTTTTGAAAGCCCTTCAGCCGAGCTCAGTTTTTCTCCCCTTCCACTTCTTATTCTATCTTTAACTCCCTCGTTTGCGCTCATTCCATTCCTTTCAGCTTTCACCCTCTCTTTCAGTGTTCAAGGAGAAAGCTGATTGGTAAGTTTTGTGTTGTCCGCATTCTCATCCCCCTATCTCTAATGACCACAACGCCGCAATTCTAGTGCCCGCCGCGCTATCTCACTTACATGATGTGACACGACACTTTCAGGACTACATAATAAGGACTCTGCCGTTAAAGGGAAAAAAAGCAAAAAAAAACAGGGCGACAAGTTAAGAATGACCTGAAAAACTAAAAATAATCTCCTCTAAAAACTCATCATTTAATGCTGCATTTTAATGGGCAAGACAATAACAGAAGAATGCATTTGTAGCCACCAAAAGTTACATTAAAAGCATCTGCACCTCCTGTAGCTGTCACACAGACTAGCTCTGCATTTTCATGTACAACATCCAGAACATGCTTCATCCCTAAACACATAAAGCGCCTGTGTACATTTCTGAAGCACGAGGTGTGACAAGTCGTCAGAGGGTGGATAAAAGCACGAGCCCACAGTATTAATATTTTGTTACTTTTACTTGTAGAGGGTTAAAAGTTGAGCTTTTAGTGAACTGTCAGACACAAGGACACTCAAGTTTCCTTGCAGATTTGACAAGACCTCTTAAGTTGTCTATCATGATAATGGATGCAATACAGCATCCTTTTTTTTTTTTTTTTTTCCCCCACTATGTTTTAAAAGCAAAGTGCTGGCTGTGCATTGCACGGACAAAGCAAGTGAGGGAGAAAGACAAATAAACAGAGTGTGCCAGTAAAACATGAATAATGCCATCTTCCAGAAAGCTCCCCATGGTGCTCACAGCTTCTTCGCTGCGTGTCACACGGAGATGTTCTTACAAGTCGCCCCTTCATTCCACCCATCCACCGACCCATCCATCTATCCATCTCGGTGTCGTCCAGCCCACTACTTCAGAACAATTAAGTTTGCCTTTATGCTCCGCGGGGCTTTCCATCATAACGGAAAGACGAGTGAAACAAGGAGGAAGCTCGTCGAGGGGATATTTAATTCATGTCACTCTTACTGCCTGCATCTCTAAGTTCCCTGTCTTTTAGCACAGCTCACTGCCCCCAAAATGGTGCAGTGCCGGGCTAGGCTACTCTACACTAACGTTAAGGGGAGAGACGATGGTCCATTTTAATGGAATTGTGTTGCTATGCCAAAGAAGCTCAGGATGCAGTGAGCAGGCGAGAGAGGCGAGTCAGCCCCGTTCTAACGTGATTGTGCTTGTTTCACTGCAGACTCTGCAGAGTAATGTGGCAACAGAGTTTCTGCTTGACTGTATGTGTGCTCCACGCATGTTTCCATACACATGTATACTGTATGTGTGCGCGAGTGTGTTTAGTCTTTTAGGTCAGATGGAGCAGAGAGGAAAGAAACGAAGGGAAAAAAGCCATTAAAGGAGGGAGAGTGGCATCAAACACTCAAAAGCAATGGAAGGTAAGGGGCATACATAGCTGTGGTGAGTACTGAGCGTGTGTGTGTGTGTGTGTGTGTGTGTGTGTGTGTGTGTGTGTGTGTGTGTGTGTGTGTGTGTGTGTGTGTGTGTGTGTGTGTGTGTGTGTGTGTGTGTGTGTGTGTGTGTGTGTGTGTGTGTGTAGCTGTTGCCAACTCCTTTCGACGCGGCTTCGATACGAGGGAGAAATCTCCCGTTACAATCTTCAAACACTTAACAACAGACATGATGGGAAAAGAAGGAGAGAGGGGAGGACAGATAGACTTTCAAGATTAGATGGGAAATGTAGATGAGAGAGATATGCAGATAAAAGGGGAAGCTAGAGAGGAATGCAGGAGGACCTGCTTTGACTAAATAAAACACACAAACACTGCAAAGCCTCTGATGTAAAAAAAGAAAAAAAAAAATTAAATAGGACATCCAGCACCATAAAAAAAGTGTGATTTTAGCCCCAAAATAAAAACCTGCCATGCTCTTATATCTTTTTTTTTTTTATGCTGTTTCACCATGACCCAATTTATTTTACAGCACTTCAATGTGAAATGCTCCAATATGTTTTTTGTTCAAAAAAAACCCCAAGCTAAAAGTCTCCCAACCCATCCATCATTTTCCTGTCCCCCGTTTTCTCTCCTCCCTTCTACCCAACATGAGGCCTGGGGAGTGGGAGGTCCATTTTCTTTACACCGCTGTTTTAATTAGATCAAACTTAAAGTAAGTGACTGTTGTCTGACCTCCCAGCACGGATGATTTTAATTCAAATCCCAAAGCAACTCAAAGAGAGGATATCATAGTGTGGGTTAAAGAGATCTACAGAAACAAGCCTGGAGAATGGAAGTATGCCTAAAAGCATGGTATGAAAACAAATTAATGAGTGAGAGGAAAGGGAAGGAGAGAATTTAATAAAGCAAAACTTATACGAAAGTCACTGTCGCTTCTCCTGCTTCCCCGTTCGTCAGTACACTGTCCACCATCAATCGCTGTTAAGACAGGATATCGTGTGGCTCTTTATCGAAGCTATGTTTGTGATTGCTAGACCTTTAACCATTATTGTGCAACTCCGCAGCAGGGATATAAAATAAAGCATCTTTAGATGTTTTCTTCACATCCATTATCTGCTGCTGCTCAAAAAATTCTGCTCTGATGTTTCATGTTGTCACAATTTAAGCCACAACTTAATGCTAATAATATTTCCAATATTAGAATAGCAAGAGACTGTATGTAATCTACTTTTTTTTTTTTTTTTTTAACATCCGCGTTGACATTAGGAATCCACACACGTGTTTAGAGCAATGAATAATGTCATATTGTATAAATGGAAGAGGTAATGTACGCTTAATGGGTACCCCGACGGCGTCAATATGAGCAGCGCACATCACCCACATGTCTCCCTAAAGACAGATCCATAAATGGAGTCATAAACGTAAAGGGCGCTGGAGTCGCAGTCCTGTGAGTGTGGTAACTTCACGTTTCAGGCTGTCTCACAATCGTCAAATTTGAAGATTATTCATCATATGAATAATATCAATTGATTTTATGATTAGCTTTTTTTTTTTTTCATTTGGTCACATCCTCTCTATTGCTGAATTAGTTTTATCACAGGATTAATAAAAGGAGGAGAAATATCAGTGAGTAAAGCTACTTGACCAGCAAACATTAAATATATGCAAATCCAAGTAAAACAGAGCTGCAAACTTGAAATATCACACACAGCAAGGAAAGTCTAACACTAGCATTTTGGTTGCTATTTTGATTCAACTCTCGACAACTCGAAACACCAATGTTTTTTTGTTTTTTTTGCCATAGTTTATTTCTTAATTTTGGCGTGTCTTCATTTCATTAAAACAACCATCAATATTAAACTCAAAACTGCAAAACCCGCAAAAAAAAAAATCAAAGAAGACAAGATGTGATTGGGAAAAAAGGATGTAAACGGTCTTTCCTTTTACAGTTCTTCATTACGCTTAAAAATATCCATGTAAGAGGAATTTCTTTTAGTTATCACCATTTCAGCAACTATACATCTGTGATATGTAATATATATTTATGAAGTGAGTAAAATCGATATCAAACAATCATGTTTCCTGCAGAAAGGTAATTGGTAACATTGAGTCTCACTATTGTGAGTTTTTGAAGCTTGAAATCAATCCAGGGAATGAAAAAAAAAAAGAAAAATCCCACTTCTGCATATGTTTAGCCTTACAGCGGCTTCCCAACATGTTGTCATCTGAAAGGCATTCCCTGGCAAGTTATTAATGTAAAAATCATAAACTAAATGAAAAAATAAAAAGAGTAAAATCTGAAATTTGAGGTTGACTAATCGCTGTTTGGCATGATGATAGAGCTGTCTATGTAGTTTTTATTGAGCCACCAGTGAGCAACTGCCTTTTTTAGGACATATTAAACTCGCTGCCTTATTTTGCATCATAAAACAAAATATTCCGCACCTTATGTCAACCAACGATATGATTGCACACGTTAATCAGTTTCGATACTCACTGAGTTTGGAACAAGCAGAACCAAAGTAAGAAAAAAAAAAAATAATTGTTACTATAAAATTTTAGGACTTACTCCCGTGACACGGATCAAAAAGGCATTCAGTTAAACGTTAAATGAAAAGCAGCTTGAAACAAACATGCAGTGGTACTAGTTATCTTTTGATTTGCCTTTCAAACATCCCAGGTAATCACAATAAGATGATGCAATCAAAAGAAAATCACTGAAACCTAAAACACTTGGCAGACAACAACCCAAAAAAAACCCACAATTTATTTCATTGGGATCTTATGTGATAGACCAACACAACATGCTAAAAAAATTGTGAAAATACATTTACAGTTGTGGTTGCACTGTGAGAAAATGTGGAAAAAGTCAAGGGGTATGAAAACTTTTCCAAGCCACTCTATCTCTCTCATTTTCTGTTAAGTGATATGAATAGAAATCTTAAAAAGACGAAACAAATGCTGACACAGAGGATCGCGGAGCTTTGTGATGCTACAAGATCAACTTGCTGTCAACCTAAATCTCCTGTTTGGTTGTTCCAGTGGAAATCAATAGGGCGAATGTGCTTAGTGCTACAAACACACACTCACGTCAACATAAATAAGCTATCAACTAAGCATGCATCCCTTAGGGTAAAATATGATATTCATTTGTATCTCTTCAGGAGAATGACTGACAGATGGAAATAATACAGTGGAAAAAAAATAAAAAATTAACCCCTTACATATTTGACTGTTCCTCACCACTGTATCGGTGATTGACATGCTCCCCTGAAAGATGCTGGTTAATAAGTAGCTGTTGCTTATAAGGAAACGGTGCATATGGGGAATTAATATGCACAAAGGTTCGGCAGCGTGTAGACAAATTAGTCAAAATGACTAACATTCAGTAAATGGTTCTTTGAAGGATTCAGTGATTCGCGCACGTACATTCATACTCGGGGGAAAAGCAATCGCCAGAAAACATCCATGGCCCACAGCTGCACGCAAGTGAAATCTGTGCGTCAGTATTGAGCTGAGATGATGGAATTCTTCTTCTCTGAAGTGGTGATAGCCGTGTGAATAGCTGTGTGTGTGTGTGTCCCTTGGTTGTCGAGTTTATGTTATGTTCCTTGTAGCCCTTTTGTGTTGGTTTATGATGGCTGACAATGTGAGTCGGAAAGATCAGGAATGAATGCAACTGCGGAGACACTTGGGGTAATCAACAAGAAACACAAAAGAGATAAACTGTCAGGCTTACCCCCGAAATTCTCACCCAACATTAGTCCAACAGTCAGCCGTGGACCGAACCATAAATGCAAAGGCAAACAGACAAGAGGATTAGTCTGATGTTAGCCAGGCTGCTGTTTGTTTATCCTTGTAACGACGACACAGACTGAGAAAACATACACACACAAAAACACTTGTGCACCGCTAATGACACCGGCTCCAAACAAACTATTCAAATAGATGGTAATGCTGCTGCGTCGCACTCTGCATGGAAACACACATGATGGGGCATGATCAATCCTCGCACGTCGCCACCCGACAAAAACCTGCTGAGCACAGACTGAACGTTATTAAACCATCTCTCCCAGCAGGAGACGCTTCCACAGAAAGCTTCCGATTCGTTCGGTTGGAAAAGACAGCAGAGGAAGTTGAGGAGTAAGTAGCAGTGGAAGGATAAAATGCAGCAGATGAAGTATGTAAGGAGATTAAAGACTAAAGTAAATGTCGACACGAGTATAACATCAAAATCAATTTATGCTCTCACTTTTCTGTGTTCGTCTTTTCGTCCTGTGCCTTTGTATATTAAGCTCGGAACGGAGAAGACGCTTTGGGTAGTCGGGGTCATAACTTTTATTTCTACCGTGCCAGGTCTACCCATCAATTGATTTTATTTCAGAAACAAGCTTTTACGGCTCCTGACCTGACTCTTCTTACCTGTAGCTCTTAAATTGCAGACATACGGACACGTTTGGGGTTTGCAACTTTGTGTAATGTACTGCAGGCTTTTGTGCATGGATATTTCTGGCTTCTGGATGTAGTGAGAGACAGAAAGGAGGCTTATACACACACACAAAAAAAAGTAAACAAAAACTGACAATAACAGCAGATAGAGGCAAAGTATAAAACATGGATAGAATGAGGAGAGAGTAAATGAGAGAAATTGCAGCTTAATTAGTTATCAAGCCACTGAGCATATAGAGTAACTTAATGTTTTTATTTTCTTTCTTCCTCCTAAAACTATGAAACATTTAACATCACATTTACAAACAAAATAAACTAGAAATGGAGAACCAAAAGTGTCATTCCAGTCAGTTTTGCACCTTTTAATGGATGCTTTAATATAAATGTCACATAACGCTCTTATCAACGAAATGAAGAAAAGTAAGTTCCCAAAATGCCCAGTAAGATCAACAATGACTGAACTGCAGAAGTAAAACTAGAACAAACACAAACCTACAATACATTGGAGAAGATGCCATCAGAAAACTCTAGACACCCAAAAAAAAAAGAAATATACTCAGGCAGCAAGCTAACAGCTCTATTTCTTTCTAGTCCTAGATATTCATTTAAATCGATTCCCTTTGAGAAGTGAGAGGCCATTTCTCATCAGCAAGACAGCTGCATCTGGCTATTGGAATAACACACACGCGCAGGCAAGCACGCACGCACACACGCACTAATACACACACACACACACACAATACATATGGAGGACTGACCAAATGAATGAATGAACCCAGAAAGCAAGCACCACTTATTTCTGCTTCACATACAACAGGGGGATAGCAGTTTTGGGTGGTATACAGTCACTTTATAGTCCAGATTACAAGTAATCCCATCCATCAATCTGTCCATCCATCCATCTTCTATACTGTTCAGTGTCAGAAGAGGCTGGAGAATATTTCTGCAAGACATGTGTGAAGGCGGGGTGCATCGTGACAAGGGCAGATACAAAGCCACACACACACTCACATTCACATTCACAGGCAATTTATCTATGATTAACCTCATATGCTTGTAAAAAAAAAAAAAAAAGGTTTTAACTCACGGACTGAGGACTATGTTTCAGTTCGTTTTGTCACCCTACAAGAATGCACTAGTAATACTATTTAAACATAATTACCTTTTTGTGCACTCAGAATATCATCAACCTCTTCCGTCTTCACCTTATTCCCTTATCATAATGTAATTGTGGTAACATGCATTATTGTGTTTCTAATTGTTTGATGAATGGGTCATATATTCTCACCATCCGGCCAATCAAATGAGGCCCCTGATAGTCACAGCTCGCTCTGACTGACTGCTGTAAGTTCAGCTGAAGAAATGAAAGAAGACTGCAAAACATGTGACAGGTGAAACCATGCTGGGTAAACTTTGTAAACTATGTAGCTTGAGGAGGGAATTTCAGTTAAAAAAATAAGGAAAAAAAAAGGAACTGTTAACTCCTGGAAATTTGCTGCAGTCCTCACTTTGCAGCAAACACCACACCCGTACATACACCACCAACAATACAAATCAAGGAGAGCTATCAAGTAAAGTGTTGCCATGGGAATCCAACTGAGGACAGTCTTAGGCAGGTAATAAGATGTGACGATGAAACGGTGATGTCAGTGCTGCAGCCCGACCCCTCTCAGACACATGAGCGCACACACTCAGACAATTATAGACTATTATAGAGAGGAGGAAATGGATTACCTTTGTGCACAAAAAATAAATGATAGAGTACATGTAGGCAAACGCACAAGCTGAATTATGGTTGTGTAACATGCAAAGATACTGTCTGCACAGAGGTGTGTATGTGTGGGTGTGTGTGTGTGTGTGTGTGTGTGTGTGTGTGGGTGCGTGCGTGCGACAGACAGCAGCCGTTGTGGTTTTGCAGGCTGGATATGGCGATCTAGTTAAATGACTAATAAGTGATTTAAGCCAAACAAAAACAAATGTCTCCATGCAGTAATTGGACAAACTCATGAATGATTTCATAAAATGGTATTTCTATTCAATCTCTCAGTCTCTCTCTCCCTCCTTCCGTCTTCCCTCCCTCCCTTCCATTCCGGTTTGCTATTTGACACAAGCAGCCAGCAATAAACATCAGCGTGTGTGTGTGTGTGTGTGTGTGTGTGTGTGTGTGTGTGTGTGTGTGTGTGTGTGTGTGTGTGTGTGTGTGTGTGTGTGTGTGTGTGTGTGTGTGTTTGTGTGCGCGTGTAATTATACCGCCTGAGGGGAGACAACAACAAGGGAAGGATGAATAATGTCCTTTGATCACAGTAACACCACACACCCACAAATCTATTAAATGAATCCTGGCAGTTACATCAGGTGTGTGTAGTCAGTTGTTTAGGATTAAAAACAAACTTTTTGGACCGCGTCTCCAGCCACTGGACGCCATGAAGAGCTGCACACGAGCCACAAAATGGCACAAATGTGAGAAATATACCACCACCACACATGAATAGAAAAGAAAAACTGCAATCCTGGAATCGATTAACAAAACCCGCTACTGTGGATCAATAAAATTACATATAGACACTTGCAGCCAGCGTCTACTGTCTGTGCTTCATTGTGATGGAAACATTGAGTAATTGTAGCTCACAGTGGGTTTCCCCTTTTACTACCTCGCAATGCTGTCATCCAATAACAGTATGTGAACATTTCTAATCATCGTGGTTTATAACTTGCTGTTAAATTGCTGTGATACAAAGTTTCCCATAAAAATATAATCATACCTAATAAATATTGTAATAAAAGTAGAGTTTCTACATACTTGCATATTAAAATGTTAATGCATTGAGGAAGTCTGATGGACGAGGGACTTTTTTCTCTCATTTAAAATAAATAAATAAATGCAAATAAAAACTAGAATCGATGACTATAGAAAAAGAATTGACTTGCTGAAGGTGGTAAACCACGAAAACTTTGAACATTTATTGACCAGCAAACAAAATGCAACAAAAGTTTTCTATTTTGATTTGACTGATAATTTGCACCCATATGGTCATCATACTGCTGATTTTGATAAAAAAAAAAAAAAAAAAAGTTAATCAGGTTATCTTCAAATGAGAGCAAATTTAAAGACAATCACTGAAGGTATTGATAAGATTCTGCTTTTATTATAACAAGGCACACTGAAGCAGAATGAGAATGTTCCTTTTTTTTTTTCCTTTTGAACAGTATGTGTATGATAAAACGATTAATAGACTTATGTATGTAGTATAAGCAACTAATTCTGTTTTTCAGTTTTGAAAAAAATTAAACCACGAAAAGGCAATGTTTCCCACAGTCCTTGTCATATTGTTGTGTTAGTGAAAAGAAAACTATTCAAAGAAAAAAAAACCAACACAAAAATCCCACTAACGCCACATTGTCCAGCTTTAAAAGCATCCCTCCTGTTGTAATTTGGTGGTAACATTAGGTAAGGTAGCTGAGAGCAGATTCACATAAATCTGTCAGTCATGAATAACTTGGATAAATGTTCAAACTCAAACTAATGTTTTCTTGGGCTGAAGAGAGCCTGAAAAAAAAAGAAATCTGGGCGTCTCAAGCCTTAGAAGAATATGAAATGTGGGCACTGTGAACACACAATAGTCCGTCATCCTCCTGAACACCTGGATAATCAATCAACCGAGTGAATAAAGTGTCATTTTGTAAGCTGCTTTAGGGAGAAACTGAAGTGAAAGTATTCTGTGCACACATCATTGTCTGTGTGTGTGTGTGTGTGTGTGTGTGTGTGTGTGTGTGTGTGTGTGTGTGTGTGTGTGTGTGTGTGTGTGTGTGTGTGTGTGTGTGTGTGTGTGTGTGTGTGTGTGTGTGTGTGTGTGTGTGTGTGTGCGCGCGCACGTGGATGGCTGAGAAACACACACAGTGAAACACACTCGTACCCACAATCCAGATAAGCATTAAGGAGCATCGGAATGTTTTCCGACTCTTTGCACACTTTTTGTTTTATTCAGAAGCAAACTGTTTGTTTTTCTTCAAGGGGCAAAACAGAGGCGGACATCTCCGTCTGCTGCTGTTAACACATCTGGAGCATACAGACCGTGATTCAATTCACAAGATACGCACGGAAGTTAAAAATGAAAAAATAAATAAATTACAGGGAAAAACAAAGAAGAGAAAAAAAAAAAAAAAAAAAGGGAAGCAGCTGCAGCGAAAGGAGACGTCAGACCCGATGAGGTTGACCGTGTCAATAGGATGATCCGTGTTGGAGCAACAAGCCATAGGAATACAGTAAAAATGTCGCTGTGACCAACGTCATTGAGCCGTCATTATTGACCTCGGAGCAAGTCAATAATCATTTAGCATGAGAATTACATGAAGCTAATCAACTAGACCGACCAGACATCTGCTCACTCAATTATAAGCTGCTCAATAATGAAAAAGCAAACCAGCTAAGAACCCCCCCCCCCCCAAAAAAAAAATGTATCTAGGCTTTCACCCACACAGGTTTCAGGAACTGCTAAGTTGGTATATTCAGGCTGAATTGCTTAGACTGCTGCATTTTCTTCCTTAATCAATAATGTATTCTTTTCAATACAGGCACGTGTGCATTATTCAACAAAGCCTGAGAGATGTATGGGAGGGACAAACTCAAGGAGAAACCACACCATTTATCTAATTAACAAGCAAACATAACAGATAGAAAGCAGGATGCAAACACCGGGGAAACGACAAACCTGGGAGCAACAGTAAGGAAAGAAAGAAAGAAAACAGAGATGGGGCATACGGTATATACATATTTTCTTCTAAATGAGAAAGCTCTCAGATAGTATTCTCTGGAGGTTGATGTGGAAATGGCTTTGACTGGAAGTCATCAGCACAGGGAGATTTAGCCTCCGAGTGACAGGCGAGGGCAACGCACGCATACACAGTGCAAAGTGCACGGTGATGCATTAAAGCGTATATATTGGGGGGGGGGGGGGGAGGGGATTTCACACACGTCGGTGCACACACAAGCACGGATGCGTAATCATGAATAGACAAACACACCGAGGGTCTTACAAGGCATAATCATTGGAGGCGAGCTTCTTCTCATATTTCACATGAGGATTAGGGAAAATCTGCATGGAACAAGGCGGCACAAAGACGACACTACTTCACAGGGTAACCGTATAAACCCTAACCTACGGAGGGCGAGGAGTTACATAAACTTTAACGCAGGGGGAACAACTAAAGGCAAACATTACAGGGAGACAACAAAGAGGAGAACGCACCAGAAGAATCCTAATTGTTCTCATGTCCCAAGAAAGATTCAAGTCATTGAGTGAGAGGTCAACACTGCACAGAGGCAGGCGTTATGGATAGATAGTGAAAACACACCAGGACCTCCGTTTGTAGACGTGTGTACGCTTCCATTTAAAGCAGGGGTGTCAAGCACATTTGAATTCTGGGGCCATATACAGCAAAATCTCATTATATAATAAACAATTACTATCAAAAATGACAACAATGTTAACATAAAGAAAATTTTAATAAAATCTTCTGTGTAAAATACAGCAAAAGCTACTCTTAAGATATCTGTTTAAAAAAAACTGTATATTCAATGACATTTTTACAATTTGCTTCATGGTTTTGTGGCTGGATTGGAGCCTTCTCGGGGGCAGTTTTTGCTCATGGGCCTTATGTTTGACACCCTCGATCTAAAAATTTGGTGTGCACCTAAGTAGACAGCGATTATTTAAAATAAAAAGGTTTGATTGAATATGGTGCAATATCAACAGTATTTATTTATTTTTTATTATATTGCAGCATTTGTTTTGTTCACAAAACACAGATATATATATATTTTTTTAAAGTTAGGATTAAACATTCTCGTTTAAACATTTTGTGTGCATTTCCAGTGTTAAAAAAATATCACACTTCGCATTAGCTTTAGACAATAAGAGAAGGTTAGGTGTGCTTGTGTGATGCCGTAAACACAGGAACAAACAGCGTCGGCTTCCATATGTAAGTTGCAAGCTTTTCATTCAGCCATTCCACAGAGTATACATTAAAACCTAGCCTTTAGGTGGGCAATAGGTTGTATGTGCTGAAAACAGCTGCACATCGCATGAGGCAAAACAAAGAGGACACAAAGTGCTGGGTTGAGCACTTTAAAGTGGATTATTTTCTCCTAATATGTTCCTGGAGAGGAAACACTCCTGCTGTCAAGGAGCTGAATCGCTGCTGTTTGAGTGACACTCGCTGACAGGGGAAATAACGTGTGTGTGAACCCGTATTACTCATGTTGTGAGGACATAAATCTGCCTACACAGTCACGGTGAGGGAAACAGCCTTTGTTTCGAAGCCAGATAGCAAGGTCCTCCAAAACATGAGCGGAGACAAGTTTAGTTTAAGGTCATGCGCGAGGAAAACATTAGTTGTTGAATCCGTCTGTAGAAACATTTGATTAATTCAGTGTGATGTTCTCGAGAGTGATGAAAGCATGGCTGTGTGTTTGTACTGTATGTGTGTGTGTGTGTGTGTGTGTGTTCCTGTGGCAGGTGTCAATCGGGAAATTCAATAATTCCTCTCCAGTAGGCATCGCTGCTGCTCCTCCTCCTCCTCCTCCTCCTCCTCCTCCTCCTCCTCCAGTACTTATCTCCTTACCTCCTCTCACCTCTCGCTGCCACATATAACATTACAGGATCAATAAACCATTACCACAGTAACTTTAAGACATTTGTATATTTACTGTAAACAAACAAGATAATCACTCGCAGGTTCGACAGTCTCAATGGAGCCCTGCATCTTCGTTCGAGACTACAGGGTCAGATTTGGTGGGATATCTGCCGGACAACTTAAGAAAAAGATTCATATCAGCCGGTGGAATGGAAGCTGAAGTAGGATGCTATTTGTGTAATACAGCGGGAGCTTAAATGCCAGCATGCAGTTGAATATCTTAAAAAAAAAAAAGAGAGAGAGATTTGGAAAAACAAAACATGTCCTCAGGAAAGTGTTAGAAAAAACAAACACACACGCACACGCACACACAAGCGTCAGGGACAATAGTTGGGGAGAGGGAAACAATACTAACACCGGGGAACATCAGCCACTCTGCTAACATATGTGAGGCATTTTCCAACAATTGAACTCGTTCCAAAAAACGTCTCTAAATAAACAGCCACCAAGTAGCAGGACAGCAAGGAGTGCAATCGCAAGTAGAAGAGAAAAGGAGACAACACAAAGGAAGCAGACGAACGCTGTCAAATGGAAGATGGCATCATCTCAAGTCAGAAAATCATACATTTTCTTGTGCACACAACAAAGAAATTGATCATTTTTCTTCACTTCATTTGTGTATTTGTCCATTTTTCTAGGGCTCATTTTTTCTCTGCTACAGTAAATCATTTTTTTCTACAAAAGTCAAGGATCTTTCCAGACACGTTGAAACAAATGTTTGATTTTTGTCCTTGTGCCTACTTTTGCTAATGAGGAGACACCGTGGGGGGACTGAAGCATATGTGTAACTCCATGGTTCCTGACCTTTTTCCCTTGGAGCCCACCCAGATTGCAGAGAGGCTGCGGACCCTCTCTCCGTTCCCTGATTTGCCAAAAACATTTAAGTGAAGCCAAACAGCGAGCGACACACTGTCTCTGATGGACACACAAATTGAGAGGATTCAACAAATAAGTTGTTTTTTAGATATTATTAATTGGTTTGGACATTTTGGCTTAATGTGGAGGGATGGGTGATATTGAATCGATATCAATATACATTTCAGTTTATGGTTTTGTCATACATAGATAAAGTATTATGTCATATAATAAAAACAAATTCAGTCTTTTGGGGGTTTTTCCACTAATATTCACACCGTCACTAATATTTTCACATTTGCTCTAATGGAAGTGAAAACAGGTCAATTGAAATCCTGAGTAGATTCTCACACACTAGTTTACAAATTCAAGTCAATGCATACCATTTCCAGTCCTATTGTCATCTTTGATGGTAAGCCTCCTTTGATCATTTGGCCAAATAACACAGTTAGGAACATCTGCATTGTGACGGTGAGATATTCCAGGAGCTAAGCACTGACATGTGAATCCATACAATCATGTGCTGTTCATCTACACCCCATTCAGGGTTTAGGTGATTGGCAGGCCGAGGGAATTGCCTGTTCGAAACAGACAATCAAGACCCTCATACCTTGTCTGAGGGAATCCTGAACAATGAAAGGAGATTCCCCAGATTACAGCTCAGTGCAGTATGCAGTGTTATGGACTACGACAACACCCACTCCTTTCATATTTCCTTTAGTCACTGCATCTATTAGTCTCTCCTTCCTCCAGTTCCCCATCTGTTTTTCGAACACTGCCTCCTTCAACCAGTTCCTGCAGCACGTCTTAGCATATACTTACCTCATCCTCCTACAATTTCTTCCTCCGCATCATGTCTTTTTACAGCTTGGTACTTCTGCATCCTCTTTCTCTTCAATAAGTGAGCGGAGCTTTTCAGCCAAAGATTGTTTGAAATGTCTAAGCTAATGGCGGCACTCACAGTCAAACCTACGAAGCCAAAACTTTTGATGAGTCACTCAGAACTGAGCAATCATTTAGTCACTCATTCATTCATTCTGTCACTCCATTAACACTTTGCATCGCACAAGTCAAACCTCTTATCAACGACATCCGTGAAGTTAGACAGTGATCACAGGTCACTCATTCCCACAATCGCTCACAATTTTCCTACGTACCTTATCGGCCATGATCATGGAAGACCCTCCATGAATGCCCAGGATGGGTATGAGTGTCTGCGAAGAAATAAAATCCAAAATCTGGGCGATGGCCTCCTGGTCAGTGCCATCCCCGAACACCACGCCGTGGATCTTGGTACCGGACATCAGGTCGCACATGTGGGTTATGATGCTTTTGGGGTCAGTCTCATTGACAAGCAGTGTGACCACGTTGACGTCGATGGGGTCCTCTTTGCTCCACAATGCCCGGATGTCCCGGTCAGAGATGTAGCGCGTGCGCCCCAAAATCACCGCAATGTTCAAAACTGGTACTTTATCGGAGCCGCCGCCGGTTCGCTGCTTTTGGGCTGCGGCGGGGTCAGCAATCATGGTCACCGCCACCAGAAGCGCCAAGGAGAGCAGCACACCATTATCTTCACTGCTACTGCTCCAACTGCAGCTCCTTCGACTCCTCCTCCTGCTCCTCTTGCTGCTGAGGGACATAATGCCGAACCACTTCATCCCCTGCGTGGAGAAAAAAGATGAGGGATAACGGATAAGATGAAGCCAGATCAAAGAGGGAGGAAATTTGGAGAAGGAGAAGGTGGGGAAAATGATGGAGAGAAAATGCAGGGGAAGTAAATTGTTAATGCAGTGCTCTTTAAGCCCACACATACAGGAAGCAACTTTCCTTTTCATTCCACTTCTCCTCAGTAAGTTTATTAAACGTACAAAGCGTGTGAGGAGGGAGACGGCCTTCGGAGGAAGATGTGGAGGGATGAGAGAAAGCAAGATGACTAACAAGTATACACTTTATGGTCACGACTGCTCGGTTCAGATGATTCAGGAGCAAGCTGTTCTGTTCAGAGGAGGCAAGGAGACATTTATACAGCTTACGAGTGCAATATTTTAACACTCAACCTTCAGCAGTGACTGCTGCACAGTTTGAAAGTATGAGGATGATTGTATGAGCAACAGCAATAGACAACCTGCATTAACTTTTCTTGTGGCTCTTTACAACCTCCTACCTCCTTGTGCCGGACTTCTGAATAATAAAGATCATTTTGAAGCAGGATAAGTGGGAGGGTATAACACTTCTTTTTAACAGCTTTTAGTTTGTAAGGGAAACTTTTGATCTGAACTAAAAATAGGAAGTTGTTGCATTGGTCTGATAAATTGTAACTTTCAGCGCTATAGTTTTGCCTTTTTAATTGCTGGCATATATACATTATAATGGTCTACCGTTACATTTTAGTGCTTGGAGGTAAATATGGTTTCAGTTTTGCAATTTCACCTGAGTGCAATGGATTTGATAACAGTATACATGCTGATCCTTGGTAGAATTATCACTATAACCATGCTATCAAACCAGGGTGAGTCCTGTTGTGTCTAATAATTTTATTGGAGCCTGCACATTTTTTAGAATTGTTATAAAGTTCATAACCAAACTCATAGCTTGCACACAGGAATCCAAAAAGCTTGATAATGCGTTTTTTTTACTACACAAATGGTAATTTTGTGGATTTCCATGTAGCAAAATGTATTCAAAAGTGTCGTAGTAAGGCTTAAGACTGAATATTTCACACTATTTTGCAACAGTGCTGACAATTTATAATACAAACTGACATACCCGGTAATTAGTGAATTCTAAATCTGAATAAATCCAAACATGGTGTTTTGATAAGGTCTGCTGCACATGAACAATCATGCAGATGCCGGGTTGAAACTCTTCCTTACAATTATTAGCTGCGATGTGCAGAGTGGTGACACAGCTGTCAGATACATAAAGAGATCAGTTTGTGTCCCAAAGGTAAGTAGCAGACAAATTACATAAAGCCTGGAAAAAACAGGCTAATATAAACCAGTGGAGGCTATAAATAGCATAGGATGCCAGATAATGTTCTCTTGTGTTTTTGAAGTAATGCTGCATGCCTTGGACAGGGAGGCAGAGGTACAGGGGAAGGCGTGTGTGTGGGGGTAGAGTATCTCAGACGAACCAAGCCTTTTTTTTTTTTCCATATGGGAGCCTGCGCATGTTTCAGAACGTGTGAAAAGGTGAAAGTGGGACAGTGAGAGAGTCGATGTGAGTGATTACAGTTAAAGAAGGTGACAGTAGCTACTTTGCACCGATAAAACAGAAAGCCATTGTGACATCATCTTTTTCACAGCAATCCGACCCTCCAAAGCGCTCCCTGCTGCGGCGGCTTTGGAAACCCGGTGCTCAGAGAGCATAAAACATCATCATGCATTGTAAGGGAAGACATACGAGCAGGTGTGCCGAACAGTAGAGCGTGAGCAAAATCATAAAGGCATGAAACATATGGTCACATAATGCGTTGATGTGTACTGTTGACGATTTATGGATTCGCTGACAGGGCCACATGTTTTTGCGTTGGCACGGAGCCCGTTGGTGCATGATGGATTCACAGGAGCTGTCATTTATCACGCCACTGTTGCAGGCAGTCCTTGTTTAAGCTCCGAGATCAAAAGTTCAAGAGAATCTCGTCTCATTTACAAAGCGTACCTACGCTCAGCCTTTGTGGCAATACACAGACCTCTGCCTCAATTTGCTGTAAAGCCATGCAAAATATTCCCACTGGCAGAAAGCTGAAAAGAATGACTCATGACTCTTTGTCAGATTGTGTCTTTGTTACAAAGCATTTCGAAATATATTAAAGGAATTTAATCAAAATAGATTGAACATTTGGCCACAGTTCAAGGAACAAGCATTTTTTTGGGTGCTCTTTTTGTAAACTGTGTGAAAGATAACTTGGAACCTATTTGCTTGTTTCTTATGAAGCTGCTCTCATATCTATTTGCAGAAGTGGCAAGTAAAGTATTTGAATATTGTGACTGTACATCAGAAGACCTTTCACGTGTCTGGGCTTTACTTGAGCTTTGGAGTTGGCATAACTAGTTCACCTGACTCTACATTGGGTTTTTGTCTAGTTTTTTCCGTTTTCTTTTCTCTTCCCTTCCTTTGGTTCGTCCTGTTGAATGTAAATGGGTATAGTTCATGCGGCAGTTTTTTCCTCGGTCCATCAGGCTCTCGGCATTGTTGTTGAAATTCCCATTGATCAGTTCTTAATCAGTGAGATAAACATCTGAAGAACTGTAAAACGGGGGTGTAAATACAGAAAAAAAAAAAAACCCCAGCTAAATACACCTTTAAAACTCTCTGCATAGGCTTTTGAGTCCACTGATTGTAATATTGCGTACATAATTGCCAGAAACTTCTAAGGTGAGAAACATAATCAAATCCTTTCCGAATCTTCATGACAGTGTAACCTTTCCTGCCTGAAGACGGAGGGAAAACTGTCTGCTTTGTGAAATTTCCAAGTATGATGATAGTTTTAGATTATTTTCTTTAGGCTAAGATTTGTCATACCTTGTGACTTTGTAATGAAACTGAGACACCAAAGAAAGGTTCTATTGTTAACTGAATAATGCATGTGCGCTCACTGTGTCATCTTGTGTTTTTTAAACAAGCAGCGGACTGCTTGCCCGACACCCCCCCCCAACCCCCTACCCCCCTTCACCCTGCCCAACTGAGCAGAAACACTGTTTGAAAAGAACCACGAATGAATCATCCAAATCTTCAGTTCATTCACTGCAGAGAGAGCACTGATGCCTAATGGATTCCTCGTGTCTCTGTCAAGAAGTCATCGCACTGCCTCAACACAAAGCTGTAGGATGACAAGAAGCCGTATGCTGACACCTTGGCTACCTGTTTAATTGTTTAGGCCTGGCTTCTCTTCACATATATGCATTATGAGACTTTAGGTTTCATACATTTCCTCTAAGAAAAGTTCCTTTATTGGTCCTTTTTTTTTATCTCAATGACACACGTGGACAAAAATCTGCACAGAAATCTGTTTGAGTGTAAAAAATATTCAAATTATTATTATGGCACAAATTTCTACAACTTCCTGTTTACTAAAAATGAATGTCATAATAATCATGATGTAATAATGTCGGGTTCAGAGACTAACTGAAGCTTCCACTGTGCAAACATATCTCACAACCACCAAAAAATGTCATTCATTGTCTCTTGATCTGCCATTTGTAAATAAAAGAAATGTACTACTTTGTGTGAGAGACGGTGTGGGTTTCACTCTAAATGTGTGAGTGGCGATAACTGCTATATCTCAATTACAAAATAATTAATTGTATTTAAACCATGCGTATTGTCGGCACGTGAAGCAGCATCGATGTAATCAAGGATGATGAATTTAATATGGAGACCACAACGAGGGTCTTCTCTCCTGGAAGATTGTAACATGGATAAGAAACTGTTCCAGCATACCATACCTACATTAAATACGTGTTCAGAGAACCAACGCTGGCATGTTTGTGTTTCTATACGTTGTGCGAATTGAGGGAGGTTGAAGAAAAGCTGTACACACACTTCTTCCACTGTGTATATAGTCAGCGATGACGCTTGGCAAAGTAAGATTTACAAAAAGGGCACCAATTTGGTGTGTCGTTGTATTTATAGTAACAGGCAAGTCCACTGCTGACAAGATTATTATTTTTTTTTTTTCAATTCAAAATTGGTGGTGCGAAAATATGACTGACAAAAGAGTGTTTTTATGTTTCCTCCTCGTCTCAACGCTGTCGCAATACAGGGATATTTTGGGGAAAGCAGTAAAAACAAAGAATGAAAGCAGTACAGGCAATGCAGAATACGGAGAGAGAATGAGAGAGAATGAGAGAGAGAGAGAGAGAGAGAGAGAGAGAGAGAGAGAGAGAGAGAGAGAGAGAGAGTCCCCAGCCAAATCGTATTGGGCAGTTTGTCGTCACACAAAGGCTACCGGTTCTTGGCATCACAACAGTAAATGATGTTTGGCAGGCACATCCATACTACTGGCTACTATTCATACATGCACATAAAACACACACACACACACACACACACACACACACACACACACACACGCACACACGCACACACGGCCATCTATTCTATCGCATACAAAACAAGCACACATAAGCATACACGAACAATGCATTCTTCAAATAAAACATCCTCAGTTGGAAGTATGTAAGAAAGAAAACATAGATTTTATAGGATTCATTTTGTTTCTATGATAGTGTTCCGCCAGTAAACACTCTTCAAACACACACACAGTCTTCATCATTGCCACAATTCCCACACGGATTAATCGTCACAAAGCCCACATTTCTGGTCCACTCCAACTAGGTTTCACATGCATCAATTATTCAACTGCGTTATCTTTACATGACGATTAATATGATTGCATTTAGTGCTGCGGTCACATTTGTTCTTTCCTCTATCTTCCGAAATTGCATTAAAATTGGATTAGCATGGTGTACGCACTCAATGGGTATGATTTATTTACAAAGTCGGGGGCAGAATGGTTGATACTGTGGATGATAAGTATATGTTTTTCTATGCCGTGGCCCAGAGGATGTATGTGTGTGGACACATTTTCTGGCTGGTAAAGGACTAAACTTAATATTGCATAGTTTTTTGTTCCAAACCTACACGGGCTCCTCCATCACTCGACACTCATTCATCACCACGTTATCTATTCACTTCACATTTATCTGTCCATCATTCCTTTCATCTTTTGTACTGCTTTCATCACTCTTTCCTTCCTCCACCCTCAAAAATGTGCTGCCATACTGGTGGGTGTTTGCATCACTTCTTTTTTTGTCCACGATCTCGCTTAATTTATCTTTGGGGCTTTTTAAAACTTAAGGCACGTTTCATATCCCCACCTCCTTTGTCAGTCTATCCGTGTTTTGCTGTTCTCAGATTAACAGTTGACCTGTTACTGGCAAAATTGACTCAGAACATGCTTTTTTTTTTTCTTTTTTTGGGGAATAATGTAAAGTTCTCTTTATCTCAAATAATATGAACATAGTTAACATACAGTGTGTGGTGTTCTTTAACAATTCTACATAAGTTTAATAGTATAACGTTATTGTTCTATCGAGGAAATTGGTTTACAACCAACCAAAAAAAAAGCCGAATATTGATAATACTAGGACCAAAACACGTATTAT
This sequence comes from Lipophrys pholis, assembly GCF_963383615.2. Taxonomy (NCBI): domain Eukaryota; kingdom Metazoa; phylum Chordata; class Actinopteri; order Blenniiformes; family Blenniidae; genus Lipophrys; species Lipophrys pholis. Next base: position 12,033,449 of record NC_137647.1, read on the forward strand.
TAATTGGTGGTATAGTGGTCAGTACTCTTTTCACTGTAGAGTTTGCTTGTTCTCCCTGTGCTTGTTCCTCCTCTGTATGTGTATGGGTTTTCTCTGGATTGTGCAAGAGTGTTTGAGTTTGATTTTTGACGCTCACATGTGAGTCTGTCTCTCTCTGGTTTTCCTGTGATGGACCGGCGATCTGCCCATGTTGGCCCATGCCTGTGACCTGAAGTTGGATAGAGCAGTTTAGAGAAAAGATGGATGGATGAACTTTGAAGCGCTCCAGTATCGATCTATCTTCTATACTGCATTGTGACATCAGGTGGGAGGTTGCCACTCCATTACAAGGCAAAGTGTAAAAGTCAGAGAGGCCGCGTATGGGTAATTGACAGACATCTAATTACCAATTGCCCATGTATTCGGACTTTGGTTAGAAACTAGAGAAAATCCCAAAACCAGAATCGAACCAGTGATGTTTTCATTGTGAGGAAAGAAAGTGTGACTGATTAGTGGTTTTCTTCCCACACTACAAAAACATGTTTCAGGACAATTGGTGACTCTAATATTGCTTGAAGGTGTGAACTGGCTTCAGTGACCCTGAACAAGAGAAAGCCGTACAGACGATGGATGGCTGGGTAAAGGGCAAATGCCAAGTAAGGTCCGATTTGCAACAAAAGCATTTTAACTATCTCGTGTCCCGTGAAGACTTTATTCTCCAGTTTGGGTTTAAGGCAGGGCTTACCAATCCAACATGAACCAAGGCCTGAAATATCATTTCAGTTTTTGTGACTTCATGTCATATTAGTGTAAATGAGTATATTTACACTAAAAGCATTCCCTAATGAGCGGAGTCAAACAACTCATCTTTACATTGTTTACTCCTCCTAATTTGTGTAGCGGCTTCCTCTAGCACTACTTCCATTGTGATTGTTTTCAATGTTTCTTATTCGCTGATTTCTGGCCTTCATAAACTGTGAGTACACATCTGCGCTTGGATCGTGCTCTCTCTCAACTTCAGTCTCATTATTTGTTTACGATCTTCTCACTTGGTCCAACATTTTGCGTCATCAGTGCCATCGGATTGTGTCTCTTCCTGTTGCTGGTATATAATTATCTCACTATGTACTGTATGCCCAGTAATAATAATATTTCAAAAATAACTCCATTCTAAAATAACTCAGCTTTGTTGCTCCATTTGTTCCTCTTTCACTGCTCTGCCACCAGCCCTGCCTCCCAATTCCTATTTCTCTCAGCTAATTTCACTCCCCAACTCCTGTATCCTTCTGTCCTTTTCTATTTCAAGAGTTTTGCTCTAAAATGAGATTCTGCCATCTGAAGAAACAGACACCAGGAAAAAGAAAATGCATGAATACCAATGTGCTGCAGAAGGTATAGGTCTCCTTGCCTTTGCATACGAAGCAGCCATGTGTAGAGAAACTTAATGCATTATTACCAAGAATATGAGGCTGATTTGAAAGTCCTTTGTTTTGTTTTTTTCTCTGGTTAGTTTTGCTGATAAGACTTAGAATGCGCAGTTATATTTATATTTCAAAAGAAATAAAGTTTTGCCTCTTTCTGATTATCTCTTGTTTGAACTTTGACGAGCCTGGATTTATTGCAAGAGGTTATGAATACTAGCAATGACTGATGCCTGGGGGCAATCTATGGGCTCCACACCATGAAACTAGTAAGCGACTCATCTTCTACATACATTTGTCTCATCGGCGGTGGCAAACATATGGCCCATGAGTTAAAAACCAGCCCCTGAGATGGTCAAATATGGCCAGTTTGATGAGAAAACATCTGCAACAGCAACCTGAATAAGCCACTCTGGGCGACACTGTTATCATATAAATTAGAAAAGATCACACTGAGACCTATAACTCAAGGACCAATTGCATGAAGAACCTGCAGTGAAAGCTTCTCACTTTAGTGCTAGCAAAATTACATTTGCATCAATATGAGGGGGAGTTGGTGAAAACATGCACCCTGAAGGCTGCAGAAATCGCGAAGGCTGAAAAGTGACATGCTGTCTGAAGAGTCTGAAGAGTATCTCTGGGGGGAAGAGAGATTTACATTGCATTTTTTTTTTAGAGAATTCCCAAGGTGTTCGTGTAAATTTTTGTCAAACAGAAAGCAAGAGAGGGAAACTAAGGGAAACATTAAGGTTTATCGGAATAATCTGTCCAACTTGGGATCAGGTCTTACTTGCAAACGTCAATTTACATACTACAAATACTGAAGATGCATTCGGCTCTAAAGAGTGCCCGAGTTGCAGGTGCAATTTCACTCCCCAACTCATCCACAAATTCTGGCAACCATTCCAGCCTCTGAAAAAGTATTCCTAAAAATATCATCCCATGTGATTTTGATTTCAGCTAAATTCTTTCTAACACTTTCTAACCGAGAGCTCAACCAACACTACAACTACAAAACCCTCGACGCGTTTCCACTTAGGTCTTGACCATTCATTCATTTCAATCACCATTTCCCCCAACTTTGCTTGAATACCCGTGCGAGTAAGCCATGAAATATACCAACCGTTCCCCTATTCACTCCTGACATTCCTCTATTTTGTCACTTCATTCCTCTATTCATTTTCTCCCAGCCATTATTTCATTCAGTCGCTCTCTCTCAGGCCCCAGCCATCTGCTCTGTGTGCCCTGACATGTGCATGAGCGCTCATGAGAAGCCCAGTGGAAGTAATCGTCTGTTACCACTCAGGCTTCAACATGTTGTCTGCCCACTGCACATACCTCTTAGCTCCTGCAAACCTACTCTGTGTGTGTGCGTGTGTGTGTGTGTGTGTGCGTGTGAGTGAGAGATACTAGAAGGGAGAGAATCAAACAAAAAAAATGAGGCAAGATCACTTATATTCTGTCATAAAATAGATGTTCCGCGTGGTCTTGCTCTCTCTCCGTGTGGATCCGATGTCCAGAACCCACCTACTGTATTCCCACCTGCTGTTTTTGAAGATTGCACTGTGTGTATGCTTCACACGTTAATTTTCAATTCATTTATTCCCAATAGTGCTAATTCCATCAGTTACTTTCTGCTTCATTAGCATGTAAAACTCCCATAATATGGTGCCATCTCATGCCTTGAAACATCATCCTTATTCGCAGTGCTGGGATAACACGTATGTGCTTAATTTCCAAATGCATGCAAATGGAGATTGTGCATGAAATTAACCCACAAAAATGGGGATTTAAAAACAACTTGTATATTGTAAGTTGAATATAGAGAGACTTGATATGAGACTGTGTTGCTTTGTGGAGTGATGCATGAATCTTGAGTTTGCAGCGTTTTTGTCTTTGACTCAAAAGAAAAACCTTTTCTCTGATTCTATCCCTGAAGGCCAGAGATGGAGGTGATTTAAGGTTTTATCCAGCCATGAACAATGCCGATGAATTTGAAACACAGCAGTGCACTTTGGAGAATTCATTTGTTCTGTACTTGTTCTGGACTTCAAATTTAACCCTTGTCATCTGACTCACTTTGGAGCTGTGTTCTTCTAACAAGATCTTTATCTATATGTAAATGTGCTGCAGACTCCACTAATCATGCTTATCTCTTGGACACAAACACAAATAGACTTCCAGCTCCAGCTGGGTGGGGATTTCTTGACTTTATGCAATTCTTAACAAGTGGTTAAAATCATCACAACTGAATGGGTAGCCTGAATGCGAATCAAACTGTAACCATGAAACAAAAAAACCACAATGTAAAATGGGAAATATGTGAAACATTGTAGGGGCCTGCATCCTGGCCCGACAAGGGTGCTCCGAGTTTCCAGGCCCCTACTGTGAATGCAATACAAGATCACAGGCACACGTACTCTACACCTTTTTCTAGTTTTGCCTTGTCTTGTTCTATTAATAATGACATATGAACCAAATAAATGTACCGGTACTTTGGAAGTGTTTTTGTAGCACATAAGCAAAGGCACACATTCATACTGTAATTATACAGATACTGTTCCTGCACAAGTGGGAAATCCATAAAACATAATGCATATAGTCTTCTCAGAATCTACATGTGGGAGGTGCTTAGACACTAGTTTTATGGATTGGCCTTCCACAGACTGCAGCTGATGCTTTTCCTTAGTGGGGAAAAGAGGGAAAGAGGGTGAGAGAAGGGAGCTTTTTCTGCGATGGGAGAACTGCGCTTCAACAACGTGACTGAATCCCGAGAACGGGAGAGAGGGGATGGGTTGGGGTTGGGGGGTGGGGGTTGGATGTAAATTCATGTGGCTCTTCCCATTAGGTTCAATGACTCCAGCACAATACAAGTGCGACCCCTACTGGTACAGCATAGGCCTGTCTCCTCCACGTTTGGCCAAGACGCTACTTACAGAGAACATTTTTTATTTTTTTTTAATGGACAAGCCAATGTTTACTTTTTGGCACGACTCAGCTGGAGGGTAGACCCAAAACTGGTTTCTAAAATGAAACTCTAACTTGAAAAATGGGCAGGAGGTCTTTGGAGAATCCCCTAACGTAACACTGGTCGTTCGTCCTGACATGGGATGGAGAGGAGCTGGAAGTTGTGCCAACCAGTAAGGCGACCAAAAAAACCCGCAATGTGTCATCTAACGTCTGAATGAAAACACCCCCAGAACGCACACCCAGCTTGGATGAAGCCCCGTTGGTATTTCTGACGATTGATTTAGTAAAATTCAAATACCGTGTTTGTGAAAATACTGGAATAAATGGGATGTGGTGGGTGCAATAGAAGCCATCCAATTATTTAATAACATTTTTCTTTCCTGTACAACCAGATGTTTTGTGGTGGTGCATTTATGTAAATGGTTTATACTGTTGTGTAGATGCTGTATTACAGATGCGCTTTGAGGATGCCTGCGCTTGGCTCACTGCGCCAGCTACATTAATCAAGAGGAAATTATGACACTTGGTATAAGGGCTGGGAGAGGGCAGTTTGGTTTCTTCTGTATTTTGCCCCGAATATCCGTCACCACTCCTGCAATCGTGTAAATCTAACTTGATCATGTTTTAAGGACAGCTGTGCTCTCTGCTCTGTGGCGTGGTGCCGCACTTTGGGTAAGGGACGCTTGTGGTTAAACCACCGCTGATAAATAGAGGAAACGGCTCATGCTGAGCACAACTACAAATTTAGACAATAACGACAGACACGACAAAGTACTTACAGCATCTCCCTTCCACAGAGCTCCAAAACAGTGGTGCGAGATGACATTGCAACAGTCTCTTCTCTCCTCTGAGAAACCATGCAGCCTCTGATGGGGATCACTCTCAAAAACACTGCACAACAGGAGGAAGAAAATACGGAATCTCTAGCAATGAATTAATCCCACCGTGCCCCCCACCCTCCAAAAAGAGAAAAGAAAAGAAACAAAAAAAAAAGACGTGTATGAAATCCTCCGTTTTAGCACTTCATGGGCGCACAGCTGAGACCAAAGAGAAAAATCACTGTTGTAATCCAATCTTCATTGTGTGTGCGTCTATACTGCTGATTCTCCTCTGCAATCTCTGCTGGCCCCGCGCAGTGTGGGGGTTCACCCTGCCTCGGTGTGATTACAGCTCCCAGTATCCCGTTATTCCTGTCCCGGGAGGAGCGCAGCGCAGCGGAGGGAAGAGGCAGGCGAGCAGCTCCCGGACGCACGCAGAGGCGCACATGCACATTGACTACAGAGGCTCCGGTAGCTTGCAAACCGTGCATGGGACGCGATCCCAACGTCTCTCCTCTCTCCCGTCGTGCACGTGCATGCGTGTGTGTGTGAGAGAGAGAGAAAGAGAGAGAGGGAGAGCGAGAGAGAGAGAGATAGAGCGAGAGACTATGTGTGTGTGTGTGTGTATGTGTTTGTACGTGTGCGCTGAACGTGCTCGTGTCGTGTCGATGTGTGCGCCTGTGCACTTCTGCAGAGGCAGGGGCAGCTGGATAGATAGACGGACTGGCAGTTAGTCGGTCTGTCGCTCTCCCCCTCGTCCTCTCCCCCTCTTTCTCTCCCCCCTGCTCTCTGCGCTAAAGCTCCTACAGGAAGTCGCTCTGTCAAAAAAAACCCGACTAAAAGGCTCGGATCAGAGTTGGACTGAATCGTAAATGCGTCAGACAACGATTTCACAGCTATTTCACCGTTTCGCATTTAATTTTTGGTGGGAATTTTTTATTTTTTTTTACAACATCTGAGCCTTCGGACATGTCTATGGTGTTTTTTATTGAGTGAATCCCAGAAACTAAAAGGAAAACACTCTACATTTGATTAACGCACAGAAAATGCAATATTAATAAATGCCACATGAATGTCAATCACTTCACCTTAGGTGACCACTGTGAATGAATTAAACAGTGATTCTCAATGCTGCTGCTGGAGTCTCCCCGCTCCAGAACACCTGAGGCAAACGGATGGGTTTCATCTGGCTCTACAGAAGCTCTAAAACAACCTGTTCATTTGAACAAGGAGCTCCGAAGAGGCAGACATCTAAGGATCCAAGCAACGAGGATAGATACAAGTGGGGGAGGGGGGGGGGGGGGGGGGGTCCCCAGTTTGAAGTGTTAACTTGATGGTGTAAAGCCAGAAAGCTCTCATCAACCAGGCTCAATCATACATGAGCTCACTGTATCCCAACAGAACATGTTTGAGGGAATGCTTTCAGCTATCAGTCTCCTCTCTTGTGGAACTCTTGATAACACATCATCGGCTTTTAATATCAGGCTGAGATGTTTCCAATAAAGCTTAAAGTTGTGGAGTGATCACATCATTCAGAACCATATTCTATGTAAAGTGCCTTCGGTTTAGATGCTGGGAGACCTTTTTTGAACTGAGCTTCTCTTCTTTTGTGATGACATGTCACTATATTTCTGTTTCTCTCCTTCCTCTGTGTCTCCCTGCAGGATCCTTGACAGTGGAACTGGAATTTCTTGATCCATGCCTCGTGCCTTTCATAAAATCTGCAGCAAGTGGATTAACTTGCTGTCTGATGTCAGCTTATTTCTTTGTTTCTTCCTCCTTTTTTTGTTAGTTTAGTGCTATTAACACATATTTAAAGATACAATGGTATGTATATTTCACTCAAGCTGTGACAGGGAGCGTGTATAATCTATGCCAGTGATGAAAAGGAAAAATAACATGGTAATAACTTATTTGTGTTTGCAGAAAATACTTTATTTAACCTTCAACCAAACCACTGTGATGCAACGTGATGTAAGACCTGCCCCTCTGGTCTGTACTGAACCTGCTCCATTCACAGTCTGACCACATTCAGACGTATTTCTTCATTTGGGGGTGAAACATTGTGATCAAACATGTGGCACTTTGGTGCACCATCTGTTATGGACATGTGATTTACAAAACAACTGAAATAATCAAATAGAATATGTGTTAATTAGTTCACTAATAAACTCTGATAATTGTAAAGCATGATGTATAAAAAAGCAGCCTGCTAGAATATAACAGTACCAATGATGAGTATGTCTTCTGACGAATGTAAATGCAAAATGCTTTCATTTCGTTTTCCTTTTAAACCAATGCAACATACTGTACTCTGGAGTTTCTGCATTGCAACGTTGGGCCCCACTGAAGCTTCTAATCTGGGGACAGATGGACAAACACTCAATTCCTTCGTTAGCTTGACATGTTTTGTAAATCTTCATCAAAAAGATTGAAAAAAGGTATAGAACAAAAACATATAACAAAGTATTGCTTCTTTAGTTTTTTACTGGCTTCCATACATGCAGTGAATTTGTGAATCAATACAAAAAAGTAGGTTGCTACAGGTGCAAATAAAATAGGCTGTGATCTCCTAATATATATACAGTATATCATCGAGTTTGTTTCTAAACTGCTTCATGACAGTTAATTAAAATACATGATGGAGTTGCAGCCCCATCTATAGGTTGACAGAGATGTAGTGTGTGGGATGAGAAGGCTTTCATGAAGATGTTAGGCCAAATGTCAGGTGCCACTTCCACTTAACTCCACCATTATATGACAATCAATCTATCCTGGCTGCAGTATATCTATCAATCTATCAGCTTTTGTGCATCACATATTTGAAAATTTGTCATGTACATTTTTTCCCCATCTCTCTTTTGGCTGGTAAGAAGAGTCTGTGTCAAAGAGACGGGGAGAGCAGGAAAGAAGGGAGACACTGTTACATGCATTAATATAGGCTTCATGAATGGATATGTAGTCACAGTTTACACCTGACTGGGCAAACGACTATCAAACGAGCAGACAGGCACAGAGTAGCCCGGGTGTGCATGCGAGTGTGTGTGTGTGTGTGTGTGTGTGTGTGTGTGTGTGTGTGTGTGTGTGTGTGTGTGTGTGTGTGTGTGAGAGAGAGAGAGAGAACTGCTCTCTGATTCCCTTTGAGTGTAGATGGGCAATAAAGCCTTGCTATTCATGGATGTGCAGCTTTAAAATGCTGTTTTAGGGTTTCTTATTGAGTAGTGATGCATCAAACCGACACACTTGACTCGACAACGAGCAGACAAAACACGCAAACACGTTTCACTCCACCATCGACCCTGTTACAGTACAAGAAGGCTCCAGTAATGCTACAAGGACACAAACACAAACAAAGCAGCACTGCAGCAAACCTGTAGCACTGATGTAATAAAAATGTCACAGAATGCCATTGTGACATTAAAAATGCCATAAGGATCAGCCAGGTCACCATGAACTCATTACTGGGTATTACAAATACATCATACCGTGTCACCATTGAAGCATTACACTGATACACCTCCAGAAAAAATGACAATGATGATAATTTATTACTCCTCGCACCTACAAGGATAAGAAGGGTTTAAAAATAATGCGGATTTCCAGCTGTAACAACTTAGAAGATAAAACTACAAATTGAACAGAGAAATAGTCTCCTAAAGTAGGAACACAGTGTACCATGAAGCAACCACTGACACGTTTTCTTCTCCCTACAGGAATACAATAACACAAATCATTGTAGCCGGAGTGTATCTGCTATACAGAAATATTACAAAGTATCATCCCCACAGTGTAATACAGTCCGCCTGGTCAGAAAATCTACTGTATCCTCTTTCAGTATCGATTTGACACATAAATGGAGACGCAATAGCCTACATTTGACCAGTGACCTGTTTGTCATTTTCAGTTATTTGCTGGAGGGCACACAGACTGCACACTCTCTCTCTCTCCTTTTTTTTTTTTTTCTAAACAAGGTTCAAAGGGAGGGTAGGCTGTGTAAGCGTGCGGGTCCTTAATGCCCCGTTGTCTATGCGTTGTGAAATATATAACCTTTTAATCAAACTGTTATCTTTTAAAGTGTTGTGTGAAGTAAAATGCTGTATCCTTAGATGATTTATTTCACTGTCAGTTACACTTGAATGACAAAGTTTTAATAAAAAAAAGTTTTCAAGGTTGCCAAGTATTTCCTGCTGCTTCATCTTCTTTATAGCTAATAGTTCTGGCATTTCAGCTCCATGAGAAAACAGGGAAAGTGGCAGCTAGTAATCAAAGTGGCAAAGCTATGAGTCAGATGTCTATCTCCGAAGACAGATTCAGGTAGAACGACACAAAGAACAAAAGGTCAGGTTAGAAAATTAGGCATGCAAAACACAGGCGGGGTTTTGTAAAAGTGCACCTCTCTTCACGACCGTTTTAAAGTTGTTTATTCTGCTCAGGGTTGCAGGGACAGCAGGCCCGAACTGGCTGATGTTCGCTCCTGATGTGTAGGTGCACTCGCCGTCTAACTGTGTGACAGTCTGCTGCAAACTGCTCCTGTGCAAATCAGTGATCATGGTCCACTGAAGCCAGAAGGACAATGTCAGATGGCACCCCAATGCCCTCGCTTTGGACACTTTCCAGGCAGTTTGGCACATCTTCTTGTACATGAATACCACAGTCAGGAGGAAAAAAAAGAAGGGGGGTTGGTATATTCTTATTGGAGTGCAGTAGTAGCAGAAATGCATTTGATGGAATGCCAAAAATGTTAATTCATCTTCTATAAATCTTGTAGCAACTACCTGAAGTTTATGCGGGAGACTTTGTCACAAGCCTTGCAGAAAATCTGCAAAACTAACAGAGGACTGGCAAATCTCCAAGATTGTATTATTTATCTAAATAATGAGCTATTTTAGGAAGGCAGCAACCATACTCAAGTTTGACACTTTTGATGGACAGAACTTGGGATTGTCTGACCCATGTTTTATACTAATGATGAGTGGTTTATGAACTTTTAACAACATGTACACAAAACATAATCCCTGTATTAGTAGTTCCTACCCATCTTTTTGTTGGCGAGGCTACATTTTTTTTGCATTCGCCTCCTTTAGCTCACAATGTTGGACATTAAACGGAGGTATTGTTGACAACAAATTTTAGGTTACCTCACCACACAGTCAGTTCATGCTCTAAGAGCCACATTCTGTTTCATTGTGCCAGAGTTACACATCTCCCCTTTGCCCAAAGTGCATGTAAATCTCAGCACTGTCGGGATTTCACTTTTGGGAAGTGTTAAAAAGAGTTATTGAGGCTAAGCCTGTGAATCGAAGGCCTTCTGTGCTGTTTGCTCTGGTGCCTCCATCCCTGCAAAACCCTTTAAAGAGTGAGGTTCATGTATCATAGAATAAAGTCTGCCCCATTTCTGTTGCTGATTGTTGTTCAGACAGATTGTGTGGGACAAAACAACAAAACAAAATAAGAAAGAAAAAAAACAACAACAACAACACCCATTTCAGCTATGATTGAATGATGCTGGATGATCAGAGCAGTGAGTGGGTGGAACTGAAGGTGTCTGCCTGTGTGTGTGTGTGTGTGTGTGTGTGATGGCTCGGGGACAGCAGTGGTGGCAGACATGCTGGGTTGCCATGTGTGTGGGTGAGGTTTGTGTGTGTGTGTGTGTGTGTGTGTGTGTGTGTGTGTGTGTGTGTGTGTGTGTGTGTGTGTGTGTGTGTGTGTGTGTGTGTGTGTGTGTGTGTGTGTGTGTGTGTGTGTGTGTGTGTGTGTGTGTGTGTGTGTGTGTATGTGACAAGCTGAGGGAGATAGAGGAGGAGTGTTACCAGGTCACCAAACAGCTGTCTGCGAGACAGAATGGCCGTGAGGGTTGCAAGACAGACACACACACACACACACACACACACACACACACACACACACACACACACACACACACACACACACACACACACACACACACACACACACACACACACACACACACACACACACACACACACACACACGAGACAGGGATGGGAAAACAGATGCCACGGTGTCTCACTTTCCCAAATACACATATTCACATGCCCCTTCACGGCACAACATACGGAGATCAATTAGTTTGCCTTACAGCCCTTGATCTTTTTATTGAGAGAATAATTCAGCGCTTCCCCTGCTTTTCCAGATGCAGTAATCTGATAATAAAAATCAATTTCTCATTCTCACCTCCTCCCTCACTCTCTGACTCACACACCGAGGCTTTACAAGAACACACTTATTATTACAACACAAAATGAAGTGACACAAAAGAAACACTGCTCAAAGGTACAATTTGAAGATTCGAAAGAAAAAGGTGGAGGCTGACTGACATAAATCAAAAAGGGAGAGGAGAATAAAAAGATTTGTGAAAAGTGTTCACATTATAGAGGAAGGGATCAAAATGGGTAATATTATTATACCAATTTTCTTTTTTAATTCAAATGCACACAAATGTCAATTCATGTTATTTGGAGAGCATTTTAACTTTATTTAGTCATTATAGGATGTCAACACAAGGTATTCACCGTTTGATGTACCACACAGGAGGATTTCACACATGCCCTGTGTGGTACAGCCGGGTGGGCGTGAACACGGTACTCACACTCTGGTGCACTCCAAAACACAGGGACCACCTTTTCAGGTTGATAGGTTGATTTCAGTGCAGTCACTGTCGCACGGCACCAGTGTGCACGCCACCTGCCTCCTGCACTTTTAAAATTTGAACTAAAACGCCCCCCCCCCCATCATCTGATCATTGTTGTTTAGAGGCTTCATCCAGTAGCATATCGCAGCTGCTCAGACATAGCAGAGCTAAACTCAGATTCAATGCCTCATTGATATTTTTTTACCATAACTTCATAGACACGTAACTATCAACAATTCAGGAACAGTGGTCTATATGTTTTAGTAAACATATTATGAAGAGGAGAATCAACAGATGCAATTCCCCCCAAAAAAGTCCCAGAAATGTTTAGTCCCCAGTACTTTTCTTCAAGGAACAAAAAAAGGTTCCTTGTGCCCATTGTTCCCTGCCTTTCTGCCACAGTCTGAAGTCCTGAGTGTTTGTTTTTTTTGCCAATCATGCTTATGAGTTTAAGCAAAAGCAATGAATAGACAGTAGGTATACCTCTACGATCCAGAAGGTGCCAATAATGATACAGCCGACATAAAATGCCACAAAAATAAACAAAAAGGAGAAAAAGAAGACAAGCCCAATGCCAGAAAGGCATTTGTAAATGGGCGAACTGAAACAACACTGCAGAGGAGACGAGTCCTCGAAGCAACGCAATGTCCTCCATTTCCCCAGAGCACAAAAGTGAGAAATGATGGCAGGTAAAACGCATAACAGCAAGTGGCCATCGAATTAGTTTAGTCCAGTATTGCAGACCCAGCCCCCAACGTTTCTAAAACTTTCAAAATTCCTGTGATCGTAGTTTTCAAGTTTTCATGGTCAAAATGGGGCTGATATCTCTGCACAACAAGCAACACTTCTAAAATCTAGACAGTAAGATTTGCACTTCACAAAGCTGGAAGCAAGGTTGCCCAAAAATACTAATTAGCTGCAGTTCGACAAGCAGTGCAATGTGTTCAGAAGAAGAAGTAGCAGTTCAGTGAACGTGGCTCCTCCCTCAGTGACCACGGAAACACGACACTGCAATACAAAGGTATCCATTTACATTTCAGTCGGGACTGATGCTCACACTTCTCCATCCCATAAAAAGTCAAAGGTCAATAAGACTCCACATTTAAAGACGGAAATTAACTTAGCGTCTTTTAGATCAAAATTCTAAATCTTTAAAAAAGAAAAAAAAACAACATTTGATGTCTCATCAAAATGACGCGCAACAGCAGCATCCATGCACGTTGTTTTTTTAAGCACTTCGGAAGTCAGTATCGAGAAATTTCATTAGCCGTCAGTCGATTAATATGATGAGATCCAAATTAATTCTGCTTGACTGAACATGTCCTCATCCTCAATTGTTACTGTTCTACTGGTTGTAATATACATTTCAACAAAACTTCACCTTCCCTCACTCGCATGCCTTGTTCTTGACCTCTGCTCATGTGGCAATTTGTTAAGTCTTTATTCTTTATTTTTTTCCTGAGCAAGTCATACTCATTTTAATTGGTTTTACAAGGTATTTTAGACCTGCTGTGCATTAGTAAACAGTATCCAAGAGTCAATTCCATTTGATTCTAGAGAGAAAGCAGGATACACAGGGACATACTGTCATCACATGGGAAAAAAAAAGACTATCAATCGCACAAACACGTGTACATTCATTCATATGCAAGTTAGAGACAAAAATTAGCATGTTTATGGAAATTGGTAGAAAACCAGAGCATCGAGGAAAACCCAATGCATACACAGATAGAACTCCCCATGGAATCGCCTCCTTAAGCCCAAGCTGGACTTCAGCTTCCTGCTATGAGAGTGTATGGAAGTGATAGGTGAGTCGATTTTAACGTCCTTCCACCCATCGTCTCTGCTCCTGTGATCCATGTAAAGGTTGTGGAGAGCTGAAGGCAATCCCAGTTGACAATGGGTCCATTTTGGCCCGTCGCCACTCATCAAAGGGCTTACGTATATGAGCCAGTGCACTCATCTTTTTAAATAAAACTTTGGTGTGGTGTGCTGGGGAGACGGCGCTGACACGACTGATGAAAATAACAAAAAAGCAGCCTCCTGTAGAAGCCTTTTTTTTTTAGAAAAAATAAACTTTAATGTGTTGCTTTTTTAGTTATTACTTTTTGAAAATGATTTATTTTTTTGCAATTTATTAGGTACTTTAGAAGTGATGGAACATTTGTTCCTCTCACACACAAGCAAGAGTCATATATTAACCTAACAAGCATGTCTAGGGACTTCGGGAGGAATGAAAAGAAGACAAACATTTGAAAAACTCAACACATGAAGCCCGGAATCAAACCAGTGTCTGAGGCAACAGTGTTTTAATTACATTTATAGCATAGCCACACACTTTTCCCCCGCCCTTTTCTGACTTCATGCTTCACAGTTGAGCGTGGCCACTATCAGGATGATCACAAACGGAGTCATGTCAGGGAAGACACCGGTGTCGATTTGAAGTGCCAGCAGCTTGCTACAGCAGTCTCCATCAAGCCAGCAAAAATCAGTCACCTCACTGGTACAAGAAAAAGATGACACGCCATCCTGTGATACAGCAGCCATATGAGTTATCCCCAACCCCAGAGGACATGTACAGCGGTTACACTGACTGAGTCTCATGACCAGCCAACAACCTCACTCCTGGGTCCACACATCAAAACGCCCACAGCAGCCCAGTTAAAAACCCGCATTGCTGGACTCCCTGTGTGAAGCACGGACTCAACATGTGTGTCAGCGGACCTCCCACCAGCCCTGGATACCTCAAAAAGGCTTAATCACGTCTGTGCTCCGGCTTCATTAAATGCGTGTGCTTTCCTTCACGTTTTACAGCACTAACTTCTAATATTGTACTGTGCTGACTCAGAATTTATTTAGACAGCTTACTCACTAAACTAGCTGACTCAACAGACAACCTGCATTCATTATACTTATAATGAATGAAATACAAAAACACGGCCTACATTGGGGACCGGATCACAGAAAATTAAAGAACATTTCTCGGTCATATGATGCACATTATTTATAATCCATAAGGTGCGCTTACGTTGAGTAACTGCTTCCTTCGCTGTGCCCCACATGCTGTTTCCACATGGAGTTAGAAAAAAAAAAAAGCAGACAGAGTCACGTAATAGTAATCATAAAAAAATGCTGTGACCACAACCTTGATTTCCCGTGGGAGTCTTAAGCCAAGTGACTTTCTGAACAGGTAAGCAGCTTCTCGCTTGTTTCTCTTTTAATGGCAAAGTCACTCTGAAATTAATCACTCAGAGCTGTGAGCATTCACTATATCTGACTCTGGGCTGTTAATCATGACTAACTATAGCTTCTGTTAAAAAAAACCCGACAACTATAGCTTCTGTTTTGACGCGTCAAAGGACGAGAACACTTGGAAAGTCAAGTATCATTGTATCGAACAGCAGACCCTGCATTGTAGTTTGCTGTTCTCCATAATGTTTCATGAATTGAATCCAGGTGTGCTTTCAAACCATCAAACAGACTACTGATGCATCCAATGTTAGAACTGTTAAAGATTGAATGTGCCTTTGTAGAGCTCAAACCCAATGTTAGATTACAAAGCTTATGATTGGAAATGCTGCAGAGAACTACCACTAATATCAGTTTATCATGTTTTTGCGTAAAATCAATGAAAGATTTTCTGTTTTTTAAACAAACTACGTGCTTAACAGACATGTTCTGCAGCTTAGGGTTATCCTTGAACCAAAGTGGGACTTGTGAAGTCCACCGGGGGGACATAGCCAATGAACGGGTTCTCGAGCCTAATTCAAATTTTCAAAGAAGCAAGTGTGCTCCCAACAGGGATTAACTGATCCTTAAAACTGTTTTATTATTTTAATGACATGGAAGTCAAAGTTTGAAATAATTGCAGGATTGGAAGGTCTACTTTTCTTCAAGTTTTAAGATATTGATGTTTTTGGATTTTCCATGGTCCGCATGGTTGAGTAGTGGTTTGTATCCCCCCCTAAAATCGACAATCTGTTTTTTTGCTTGTTGCTCTCTGTCCTATCTTTTTTTCCTGTCTCCCTATCCCCTAACCTCAACCGGAACAGCAGATATCTCCACCTCTGAGTCTGGTTCTGGAGGGTTTCTTCCTGTTAAATGGGAGCTTTTCCTTTCCAACATTGCCCATGCTTGCTCATGTGGAATGATTGGGGTTTTCTTTTAAAGTGCCTTGAGATGACAGTTTTATTTTGGTGCTATATAAATAAAATGTTCACGTTCTCACTGTGTTTGTGTGAACGTGTGTTTATCCAGTTTTCATTACGATATATGGTGATTTCACCCGGAGTCGGCTTAAATTGGCTCCAACGCCCCACGACTCAGAGTAGGATAAAGCTATAGAGGATGGACAAATATATGATTTGCCAGGATTATTCTCTATCAGGAGGATATATTTTTATCTGCTTTGTTGTCACAACATTTATTTTGTCAAGCGAAACAGAGAGGCTTCTCCAAGCTTTTTCTGCACACTAAAATGACACACAACCCAGCTCAGCTTTCTGTCCTGTGGACATCCTCGAGACCAAGAGTTCTTTGTACCTATATAAGTACGGTCCCGACAGACAAAACTGTCATATTAGTGCCTGACAAAAAATGCTTTGCACGGAATCTAAGCAGGTGCTGATGGAGGGAAGTTTCTGAGGAGCGCTACAGGACCAAGCTTGTGGGATGTTTCGCTGAGCAACCAAATTTGTCTGTCCAATTAAAAGCCAACAGTGGATGTTTCATGGCACGGTGGAAGTAGAAACTGGGCCGGCTGACAACAGACCGGTACCAGGTGACTGACTTGTTTGAAGAGCAGATAAGCGCGGAGACATATGGAGATGGGTGTGAGTCGATCCGGAAAGCCGTCTTTTTTTTTTAAAACATGCTTCAAAGGGAGCATACGCTGGAAAAAGAGAGATGTTTCTTCAATGGTGGCGGGAGAAGTCAGTCTTTGAATGTGGCTCTGATGAGCTCATTGCACTGGGAGAGTGGCAGAGCAGCCGTCAAATCCAGGATCTGTCTGTTAATGCATCAAAAGTGTCCTGCCTGAAATGAACAAAAAGCCCCGGACTGATTTCATTACAAATGGGCGATAAATTAAAATTGAATTGGCAGCAGTGAATCCATTATCCCACAAAGGCCTAAATAAATATTGACATTCGAAAAGAAAAAGCTATTAGCAGGGACTGCTGCTCACATCAGAAAAGGAGGGGCAGCATGATTTTCTTTTTTCTTTTCTGTGCATCTGTCATCTTGACCTTTTCTTCTTACAGGAACACATAACAACTGACATTGCTTCACTAACAAACACAGACATACATGGTGGAGCACACACATAGCTCAGGAGGTTATTTTGACTGTATTATGTTGAGCATGGCCATTGAATGGTGTTTTGGATGAACACTTATTCAAATTGCAGTGATATTATGCAGCAGAGCCATGATGTGAGCATCATACATTTTCATAAATCATAAATCACAATTAAAATTCAAAATAAGCGTTTTGCATTTATATTCATTCCTGTTGCTGTTATTCTTTTTTTTAAAAATACAAACTGGTGCCTCAGGCCTTTTTTTGTGGTGCTATGTGTTGGTGTGTTGTGCCCCTTCCTGACCAGTGCAGTAGTTCAGAGATATTTTTTCATCATCCAAAGCCAATACAAACAAACAAAAAAAAAAAAAACACTTGTTTTTTGAAATAACAGGACTTTGGTTTATTTGGGTCTTTGGAGGTTTTTTATCTGAGTGAATTCAGTAGGATCTTGGTAAAGAGTGAGATCCTCTAAACTTTAAAGTAACTGACCATTCATTCTTTCATTTATTCATTCATTCAGCCATCCCTTTATCCATGCTTTCAAATGATTCTGCGCCCCATTCTTCCTGTACAGCTGTACCAGGTGATCAGTGACTTACCTGCACAGCCTCCTTCCAGAGTTTCTTGAGCAGATCAATTCATCTGGTGTCGCGTACAAACTGCAACTAAAAGGATTTAATTCAAGATAAATGAGATAGTTTGCGTGACGATTCATTAAGGTTTATGGTGGAGTTTTGTCTCAATTTATCTGGCGACCTAGAGACTGTATTGTTACGTCTTTCGTTGGTTTTAAAGGTTAAAAAAAAAACGTTTTCCAAACTATTCGTTGTGTGTTCCTCGGCTCCTCACGTTTCCTCCTGAACAGTCAAACAGTTCCTCATCCTTATTCTACAATCTTATACTGCCCCCTTGTGGTGCTTAGACTTCTCTACGTTACAGAACTAGAGGAATTTAAGGATTTTAACTACAGCCTTCTTCCTAATATGAAATGTTTGATTTTCACATGTCACATTTTGAGGCGGTGAACAAATTCCTGATATGAGCTGATTATTGTTTTGAATATTGTGAAAGCTTTTCCTACACTCCCCAGTGACCCGAGATCTGAGCAGACTTTGCCAGGTGAATCTATAGTGCAACAAGTTAATTACTTTTTTTTTTTACTAGAGGTGTCAAACATGTGGCCCACGGGCCAACACAGACCCATCAGAGGATTCATTCCAGCCTACAAGGTGACTTTGCATTTCAAATTGTATTTATTATTGTTTGTTATTTTGCTAGTTGGGGTTTATTCATTTTAAGCGATTTTCATAGTATAAGTAGTCATAACGGCGTACTATAAAGGTGGATGTGTAAAACATGCAAGCTGAAAGCTGCAGAAATCATTTGACTTGAGAAGTACAAGGGTACTGCTGCAGAGAGGATTTCACACTCACTCCCTGCAGATTTGAACCTGTAAAAAGTTGGACATTGACTTTTTAGTAGCAACAAATTTTAAAAAATAAAGTATTTGCTGCAAATAAAAAAATCCAACATTTCATTGTAGTTTGCACTTTGTTAAACCAGCACAGTATTGATATTGCATATATACATATAACTTTGGTTTTGTAAAGATACTTTGACAAAACATGTAACGGTGCTGCTTTGCACTAAAACAAAGGGAAAACATCTGGAGTTTTGGATATTTATAGATTATACAATTATTTCAGGCTAGTCCAGATAAAAGAAACAAATAAAGAAATAACAAACACAACAAAAAACCAGGCTAACACACCAACAAATTTAGTGGATTTGTGTTTTCCTCTGTGTTTGCGTATCAAAATACTATTGAGTATTCAAAGGTGTAAACACATCAATAATAAAAAGTATGACAGATATCTAGAAGCTGACAGCTGACCTACATATTAGAATAGTAAGCTTAAAGTATGATGTAAAGTGTACAAAGTGGAAACTGTTGGGGTAGCGTTTGAATACCAACTTTTCTTTTTCTCCATATTTTCTTTAGTTTGCTTCATTGATTTTTTTTTCTAACATCACTATAAAACATGTGCTAGCGTATTTGAAAAATGTGACTTTCATACAAAGTCCATCACTTAGTCATTTAATTCTACACTAATGCATAATTCACAGTGTAGTGGTTATCACTCTCGCCTCACAGTGAGCGATCAGTGGTTTGTGTGCAGGTTTGGAGACCTTTCTCTGTAGATTGTGCATGTTCCTCGATGTGTGTGTGGTTTGTTTGGGTTTCCTCCTGTTATTTAAAAAAACATACGGTTCAGGCTTTTCGATGACTCTGAAAAGCCCGTAGGTGTGGCTATGAGTCTGCCTTTATTTCTGGGAAACTTGTGGACGGTGTACCCTGTATTCACCATAGTCTGCAGGGATTGAGTTCAGCCACTTGCAACACGAAGTGAAAGAAGTAAATGAACTTTGAAAAACCTTTGTTTTCATTAACAAGTGTAATGATTTGAGATAATGTATTTTCTATGACTTTAAAAACTAAAAAGTTTTTCTTTTTTAAGGGGGAGATGATTAACTTTTCCATTCTTTTTTTTCTTTACATTATAGTCTTATAGACACTTGTTGTGTGACCTATAACCTCACACATGCACTAATATAGGATCAATGCCATCAGCTATCTGATCAAGTGAATTATCAGTCGTTTTGAAAGCTAGGTACTAAGAAATTAGTATCATTATTAATGGATAAATTAACACAATCAACAGAAGAAAAAAAAAAACAACTAAGAAGACCATGTCAGGAAATTAAAAAAAAAAAGAATCTTGTTTTCTTTAATTGACAGGGAAACATCCTTCAGGACAACGGTTGGTCATCACACAATGATCAGCAACGATACAATAGATAAGAGTCCGACTGTGTGCCGAGCCTTCAAACAACACCCCGGTCCCCCCCTTCTCCCTCTGTTATGGGGAATGATGGAGGGCTTATTATTGCAGACACATGCGCTCTCCTCTTTTCACAGACAGAACACGACGCACCTCCTCCCATCCTTGTAAGGCTTTGGGAGGGCTGGGGTTGGGGGTGCCTGGGCCAATCACTGAAGGGTTGTGAGAAGAGAAGAGAAGAGAAGAGAAGAGAAGAGAAGAGAAGAGAAGAGAAGAGAAGAGAAGAGAAGAGAAGAGAAGAGAAAGAAAGAAAAGAAAGAAAGAAAGAAAAGGCTTCTGATTCATCAAAATCAAGTCCTATCACAGTTTTAACTTTCTTTCTCTGGCACTGTGTTCGGAGCCTGATCATCGCGGCGAGGCGAGGCAGGATCAGCTCAAGGTTGACTAAGAGAACGTATTGTTCATTCTGACCAGTCCTTTACAGAGCATCAGGTGTGAGGCTACTCCTACATAAAATATACATCAGATAATTATTTTCACCATTACCAGAGTTCTACTATGTTTAGAGTACCAGGAGGAAAAGTGAGAAAAAAGTTCACCTCAACATTAAATAACATTGGTTCCAAGCAAAATAGAACCAACTAAGTTTCCATTTCTTTCTATAAAACTGTATAAAGAGGAGATCTGTCCTCCTACAGTAAATAACCACCCGGTATTGCATTGGACGAAAAAGAATTGGGTCATTTAATTAGTATTTTTATCAGATACCAATTAATAAAAGCCCAGTGCAATTCGGTAGTTAATCTATAAATGGAAACATCTGAAAATGCAAATATCAAAATCTCTAAAACATCCAGATGGTTCTTTCCCAAAAGGTTTTTTTTTTTTCTTCTTCTTCTTCTTCTTAACTCAGAACATGCAATAGTCAAAACTGTTTCCTCAAAAACAGGATTTAAATACTGAGATCCAAAGATCTGTAAATCGTCAGAACATTTACGCAGTCACTCTACCAAACCATTTTGAATAATATGGCAATATGCTTTCAACTGGATTTGTCTGCACTGTGTCAAATAAGATTGAGACAGAAAGAAGCTGTCTTCAAACTACTTTAAACCCCCCGCTGCTGACAATCTGTGCAGGAAGAGGGGAGAAAATAAAGAAAAAAAAACAAAAAAACAAGACAAAGCAGTTGCACAATATCAGCGTTCAAGGACATATTGTATAAAAATGACCCTAAACCAGGGAAATAACCAACTGTGCCATGTTTGGGAAGGACGATAGCCTCTCAGAATCCAACATCAGAAGTGCTTCTGGTTGTCAGAACTGGAAGAAGAGTGCTATTAAAAGAGGAACCCGCCGACACGTTCAATCTGTGACTTCACTGTTTTGCAGCTTTACATTCTGCCAACCGGGAGGCTCTGCTGTAGCGCAACTACGTCAAAGATGGCAACCTGCAGCACGGGGCCGACATGTAACAGCAACTTTGTGTTTTATATTGTTTCACCTCACATTTGTGCCCTTTCACATGCATACTGCTTAGGAGAGAGAGAAAATAAAGCAAATGAGGGTGTAACGAGGAGATTAATGGTTTGATGATGATCAGTGTTTACAAATGTCTCTGCAAAGTATCAGCAAACTCCTGCAGCGTTTTGAAAACAGTTTATACATATATGACAAACATAGATTTAATAAATACCCTAAATACTGCTGTGCATCAACCTGGAGACATCCATTTGCCACTTAATCTGCCACAAACACTTTGAGTTTGATCTAGTTTTGGAATATTTATCAAGATCGATGTTTTTAGTTCCTCAGATATGAAAATTTGAGCCGTGAGTGATTACGGTATGGCATCTAAGCACTTTGCTCTTTTTTTTTTTTTTTTTTACTTTGATTGCTGAGGTCTTGTGCTGATCATAAACAGAAGAGAAAGACGCCGTCCCAGCCAGCTGCCTTTAAGAAGTGAATCAGAGCCACGACATTCATAAAAGAGACTGTGCACAAAACGAAGTCAAATCCATATTGTGCTGTGTCAGAATAGTAGTGTGGCTCAATAAGAAAACAACCTGTCAATGGAAGAAAACTACTCTGCGGTCACACTGATAAAACGTTTTTCTGTGGAGACTAATGACCATGACGTGTCGTTGAGGAGTGACATGATGCGTTTGGCGACAGGGTGGGGTTTGGTGAGGATTTTTTAAAAGAAAAAGGTGGAATGACAAATGGCTTATTGAGTCCTCAGCAGAGATGCATGTCAGTCTTCAGCTTACAGTAACATCATCGGTGGGCGGGCCTGAGCTTTTAGAGAAATCTACAGTACCTAACACTGCTTTCAGCCACACCCTTGCCACCACAGCCACACTCAGGGCACAAGTACCTATAGTAGCATGAACACTAGAAATAGAAATATTCTCAATCAATATATAAAAATCATATCATATATAGCAGTTCTACAGTATGTATGAATACAAGAGTGTGGCTGTTTCATGTAGTGTGGATGTTACTATATTTTCCACAAGTATATATTATTATTGCACTCTGGCTACACATATTTAGTAAGTTAGTTAGTTTGGTTGTCTTTAGATGTACAGAAACACAGGTGTCTGGGCTGATCCAGCTTCAAAACAGTAGTAGAAGAGAGGCTCAATGATGCCATGCCATGCCTTCTTATCAGAACACTGATATCTATTTAATAATCTTTAGAAATATTTTTTCTTATAGCCAGCAGCATTGAGCTGCATGGTACTTTATTCTTTAAAATCTTCCAAATCCTTTATACATAATAGGGACTTTTACAATTTTGATGAGCATTTTTAGCCATCAACCCTTGACACAATCAAATTGATGTAGTATACGTGGAAAATGGTCTAAAATGAGACTGACCAGCATCACTGAGCCCGCTTCTTAAGACAGTCATTAAGACACCAGACACATAGAAATCTGAGACAAAGCCACAGACACACACCAAACCCATTCCTTTTCGTTCTCGTCTTCTAAATAGAAAAATAAAATCCCCTCTGCTCAACCTCAACTGGCAGGTTGGAAGGAGGGTCGCTCTCCTTCCTCGCTTTCTCAGCTTTGAAAAGAAACATACATTCACAGGAGGACAACAGAAGGAAAACAAGCAACTCGAAATTCAAATTTGTGTGCAAAAACATTTTAGATCTCTATAAAAATATGTGCATATGGATAGAGCTATTTTTAATCTCACCAAATACAGTATTTTCCTTTATTTACACTGCACAGATACACAAAGAAACGTACACTACAGCTCTGCCCTGCTCCCCCTCTCTGTCGTTGCAAGCATAAGAATAACATGGCTGACATCCATGACAACAGACGTGACGATATACACACAGGTAAGATAAAACGCACACTCATTCACACGCGCACACACTTCTGCTCTGATCAATGTGATCGAGGAGCAGAGGAGGGGCAAGCAGAACTTCTGTGAAAAACCTGAAGTTGCATATCCCACGGTTTCCCCCCACGTTCGCATTTCACAAACCGCTGTCCCCGAAAAAGGTCAGAGGTCATCAGCCAGACGCTGCTTCCTGATTGGCTTGCGTGGGTGAGGACAGTGTGTGAAAAAAACTTTGGCTACGAAGTTAGGTGGCTTTAGTCCTGGTGTGTCAATAGTATTAGTTCCAACACACCACGTACAGTGAGTATTGTTTGACTGGTACAGCCTCGCGTGGATCTGCTGTTTTTCAAGGTGGGATTAGAAAATTTGATCCATTGTCTGATATTCTTGAAAGAGCCTGCACCAGCGTCTCTCTGAAAAGAGTAATTCCGAGTCTTTTCATTATTCCTCTTAACAAAAAAAAAAAAAAACTCCACTCCCAGTGGGCTTCTTTCCTTCTTTCGTTCTCTCCCCAAGCGTCAAAACTTTTCTGAGGTCAGCCAAGGGCCCTCGACTTCAGCTTCGGGGATTTTGGACCAAATAATTCATCCCCTTTGATGCTTACTGGGCGGTCCTCCTATTCTTTGCACTAAACCCTGCACTGCTTCCCAGTCTGGTGTCGAAAGGGGACGAGCAAGTGGCCGTGTCAGTGTCTGCTATGCCGGCTTGCAGGCCGCTCATATATCTGGTTTGCGGTTGGTCAAAAGTGAACTGGGGGAGGGGGATGTAGTCTCCTGTGAGGGGGGAGCGCCTCGCGGCAGGGGAGACGGGTCGTGTCTGTGAAAAAGGCATCGGGCTCGGGACTAGAGGTGCATGCGGTTGGATGAAGACGTTTGGGCTTATGGGGATGTGCGTGTGTGCCGGTGTTGATGGAAGTGGCGGGGTGAAAGTCTGAGTGTGCGTCGGGGTCGTTGCCTGGGAGGGTGCGAGTGTGTGAGTCGGTGAATGTGCTTGAAGCGGTATGTGGACAGGCGTCAGCGTCGTGTGCCTGGGAGAGTGTGCCTGTGCGTCTGCCGAGGTGTCTTGTGTGTATGTGTTTGACTGTGTGTGCGGCGTTAGGTCGTAGGACGGTGTCCGGCGTCTCAGCATCATACTGCAATCCACCAGTTTTGGAGGTGAGTGATGAGGCTGCTCCTTCTCCGAGGGCGGGTGGATAGAGATACACGGAGGACTCATCTTCTTCTTTCTGTGGTTACTTCCGACGGACTGCACTCGCACAGGACCGCCTTTTTCTGGCCGGTGGGCCTCCTCCGTGAGGTGCTGGTGGTCACCGGTTATGACAGCCTGAGGGAGGCAGACCTCAATGGAGTGGCGTCGATGGTCATCAGAGTGACCGGCAGATAGTGACGGTGGCTTGTCCAGGAAGCCCTGGTTGTCAACGCTAACGCCTTTCCTGAAGTCCCTCAGCCCCGCCCCCAGCAGACTGAGTGTGCTCCTGGAGGAAGAGGGGGGCAGCGGGAGCGGAGCAGGGGGGGAGGCCTCAAGGGAGCATGGCAAGGTGTAAGGGGAAAGGGAGTGACTGCGGCCAGCTTTGCCTCGTCCCTCCTGCACTCCTCCCTCCTCGTCTCTCCATCTGAGGCAGGCGGAGCTTGTGATGTGGTACACCTCCTCGTCGGCCGGGTCGGAATAGGAGATGGCGGAGGGCGGCCGAGGCCGTCGCAGGCTTGCCGGGCGCAGGGGGAGACGAGGGGAAGGCGGGGGAGGGAGGAGAAGAATAGGGGAGGATGGGAGAGGAGGGAGGGGCGAAGGAGAAGATGGTAACAAAGGGAGAGGAGAGGGTGGCGAGAGTTGGAAGGGAGACGGGGAGCAAGGTGGAAGGGAGAATGCCGAGGGAGAGGAAGGAGGAGGCGGCAGAGGAGATGATGAGAAAGCATGAGACGAATATGGACTAGGGGACAGGGGAGGCAGGTTGACAGAGCCGCGCCTCTCTTGCTGCTCACAACCCTGAGACTCGACAGAATCCACTTTAACTGCCACCTGCAACAAAAATGACACAAAAGAAAAAATACAATCACCATATTGAGATAACATCTGTGCCTATAATAGCATTAAGTAAGATGGAGGCGTCCCTGACCTGTCTCTGCAGGGCCCGTGGTGATGGGCTGGGTGTTGGCGGTGCGATGCGGGGCAGGGTGAGGGTGGGAGGGGAAATGTCTGGAACCTGCAGCAGAGAGTGGCCCTCACAAGGCTGGGAGTGGACCGACATCACTGAGACTGCAAGAACAGATTTGAGCATTAGCAGCAACCACCACACAGTTCCATTCAAAATATGCAACATAATCAGGGACTGTAATAATTATTGTATCATGTAAACACGTGCATTTTTGCAGAAAACACATGCACAGTTGAGGATATCCCAACACATACAATTTCCTCATAACATTTGGAACATTTCAAATACTCTCAAGTGAGTAATCATTTAAAAAGTACCACACTATTAACACTTTATTGGGATAAAAAAATATATAGAGAGAGATTACAGTGGCAAAAACTGCTTTGCACTGAATCTGCTATCAAAATAAAGTGTTCAGTGGGTCGGAGGAGAAATTCAACACTGAGCTCAAACTCAGTGATGATGTCATATAAAGCAAGTTTGCAGCATGTCATATATTGCATCAGATCCTGGTTACAGTTCAACATGGCTGCACACATTAAAAAACATTAAATCTTGATCAACTCAAATGTCAAATGGTTGTCAGCAATGAATTTAATATTTTTGTTCCATGTAGCTATGTAACCATGATCTCAGGCCGTCTGCACACACAGGCACGTTAAACCTGGGAGTTCGGATGCAACCAAAGTAACACAAGTTGAAGAAATCATTGAAAAAAGTTAGAAGTAGATGTTAAACACATTCACATGAAGGCAATTCTTCAGTTCAAGCTGTAAAATCATTCAATCTTTCTAAAAAAAAAAAAAAAGGAACTTATGGTGTGTTTTTCAGTAACTGAGAAGTAGAAAAGTCCCAACTTTTGAGTGGGAGGAAATTCTGATGTGAAATGTGAAACCTGGAACTTCCCACTTGAGAGAGCTGGGAAACTGGATTGATTGTCACTCAACATGAGGACATTTTTACTACATAAAAAATAATGTGATATTCTTCATTAGACAACAGTACTTATCAGGTCACGGAAAATCTCAATTGCATATGTAGATTTTTTTTTCTTACAACGTTCATGTTTACCCGTTTATCTGATTCACTTCTTAAGCAAAATGAAATGCATTTGATATTGAATGAAATAAAAAAAATCCTCAACACAGCCAACGCCAAGAGCACCAGGACCAGATTCTACAATGCACATACAGTATGTCTTCAGATATATTTCGATACATATAAATTTGAAAAATGAAAGCTTTCATAAGCTGAGCCTACACAGTGGCCTTCCTACAAAAAGCCATCCAACTCAGAAGTGGGACTTTGTAATCTGGTTACATGCCAAGTTCCCAGTTGCACGAACACACCATAAATAAAGCACCCGAGCTGATTAGACCTTTTTTTTTTTTTTTTTTTTTTGACTTTGCAGCTTGGCTCTTGATTTTACAATGTTTTCTAGTTTAGTATTCAGCCGTCTCAGAGCTGAGCAGATGAGCATGTGTGAAGGTTGCAGAGATTCACAGGACTCAACTCATCCACTGCAGTCAGTACCTTCGGACAGAGCTGGGCCTGTCCACAGCCCGGTCACAACATGCCATTAGAGTCTTACTGCAGGTGAAACAGTTTTTGTCAGTTTCTTTTTTTTTGGCCAGTGCTATGTACTGTAAAAACAGATGATTAGTGATTATTGTGACACCTTTTAATGTTAAAATGTATTTCTTATTGCAAACTAAACACAACAATTTCAGATGGTATTTGCTGGCAAGTGGCTGATACAAAACTGTACTAAACTGTGAATTGTAAATCTACAAGATATTAGCGCAATTAAAACATTTTGCTATTCAAATAACACTGTACTATTTGATACCAAAGACTACTGTTAAATGCTGGAAAATTCCAGAAACAATTCTATTATTTGCACCTTTGTTTAACGAATATTGAAGACTGATATTATTCAAATACTGAGTTATTTATGTGACTCCTGTCAGCTTAATGGGATTTTATTTACACAGTTCGGCAGGTGATTTTAGCTCTGTGCTTTATAGAGGATATTCTGCCTGCTTGAGGTCATTCTGTAGACGTTACAGCGGTGTCAGCAGCTTCTTCACACACATGGGGAGATACAAACATTCAGAAACACAAGCTGATATATTTCTTAATATGTCAATTCTAAAGTGGTAGGTTACCTGAATGCTGATGCTGGGGACTGAGTTCTACCTCCTCCAAGGGGTAGGGGGCACTAGCTGGTCGTACAGGTCGAAACATGTAGCTGTCATTTGGCAAAGAGTGCATCCTGGATACGGACATCTTTCCTGACGATAACAGGTCCTGGTTCTTGTACTGCACTTCTTCCTCCTGCAGAGGGAGACATGGACCAGAGAACGCCAACAGTGAATTTTCCAACGGTCAAACTCTGAATTAGGTAAGTGAATTGCTATACTGCATTGTCACTGTTTGACTTTACTGGTGATTGATAAGGTGATTATATAACAAAAGAAAAAACTGGACAACACTGTAAATAGCATGTTAATATACAGTGGCTCCAAAAAAGTAAAAAAGTGTAAACTCTCTCTTGTTTTGTTAGTTTTGTTTTTCCTGGCCGGACGCTTCTTGAAGTGATTTAAAGTGCTCCTACCTGACCAGGTGAATGAGGACATGGCCCCACATAGGTCCCTCCTGCTGAACTGTTGCTGGAAGTTGTGCTTAGTTTGCGTTGTCTCTCCAAAGCCATTTCCAAGGCGATCTCTGCATCCATCTCTGCATCCTCTTTAGCCTCCTACAAAAAAATAGGTATACATTTACTCTGAATGTATTGTATTATTAATGTAAACAAGGGATACAAAGCAATACAGCATAAGCAATATATAAAGCATCACTGAATACATTAAATGTTAATAGTTTTGCCCTTTCTTCCTGTACCTTGTTGCTCTCCTCCAGATGCTTCATCAGAACAGCCACCACCACGTTGACCAGGACGAACTGGGCCATGAGCACGAAGGTGACGAAGTAAATCGGAGAGACCAGGGGCAGGTATTGGAGGCAGTGGCGGTCGTCGGGGTGGCACTCCCTCAGCGTGTCCTGAAGGAGACACGGCGCAAGTTCAGGAAGAAAGAAAGAATGAAACAAACAAAGACAGACCAAGTGGAAAAGAATAAACACAGAAACACGAACATCCAATATATTTTTCTAATGAAATTATGGTTAATGTATGGTAAGAAAAACACATTGGCCTGTCATATTCTGTGTTATTTAGGGACAATTATATATTACATCAGATTTTTTTTAAAAATGTCGTGATACTGAATTGGTGACATTGCTGAGCTCTAAGCCACTTTATCATTTCATAATTAGTTTTTAAGGTCATTGCTCTCTCACTGGTTATGAGATAATCCAGACATAATTTAGGAGAGTATGTGCAAGTGTGTGTGCGTGTGTGTGCGTGTGTGTGTGTGTGTGTGGGGGGGGGGGGGGGTCATACTTTCATAATCCCATTCCAGTTGTCTCCTGTGGACACTCGAAACAGCGTGAGGAAGGCCATCCCAAAATTTTCAAAGGTTGCGTGACGACTCAGGCCTTCACATGGGTTGTTGTCATTGCATTCTGTTCAGGGACACGTCGTAAAAGATGACAGTCATTAAATACACAACATACACAACAGCGAGGAAAAATAAAAAGAGACACTAAGTGTCATTGTCACTGAGAAAATCCCAATATGTCTGTTCTGAGGAAAGAGCTGCAGTGTGGCAAGTCCCTGTAGACAGGACACAGGCAAAAAGAGGACGACTGTCTTCTAGAGGACAAGGAGAAAGTCTCAGTCAATTGGACTCAAAGCCCCCAGGAGCCTGTTAGCTGAATCCATACTGCCACCAGGAGACATTTTCCTTCACTTCCAACCTCGGGTCAGGTTGAATCAAAGTTAGAGAAGGATGAGCTGCTCCTCCGAGGATACTTATGTCTTGTTTTGCACTCTTAAAAATATGCAAGAATATATTCAGAGGAATGTTTAATGGAAGCCTAGTTTAACAATATAGTGATACAAAAATTCAGAAATGTGTTCATGAAGTGATGGTGGACATATGAGTATGACGACTGATGAAGTGGATACACAGAACAACTAACAGAAATATACAGTATATATAATATATTGGTCCAACTATAACATAGGAAAAATAAAGTGGGGCCATTTTATATTTGGGATTTAATATCGAGCTTCACCTCAGAGACAAGAGCAATATGGATATGATGTGTGGAGGCAGATTCAGCAGATCAAATGTCAAGTCTGCACAATGACTTGGTGCTATGGGAGAAGCAGATGAAACCACTGGAGGAGACCTGTGCAAATAGGCTGCGGAAACTGGAGATTATAGACTGTAAATGAAACTCAAAGTAAGCTGGAAACATCTGCGAAGTTCCACAAAATTGCACCATCACATGTCCATACACATCCCATTACTAAAACATGCTCACAGCAGGTTATGAATGTATTATTTTTTTTTTTCAAATAAGAGCCTTGTAAAAAAGTGGATAGGATAATGAAAATAGTTTCAGATGAATAGATCAACACTCAAAAAATAATAATAAATTCAGCTTTGGACTTGAATGCATTTCGACAATACTGAGGTCTGCATCAATACAAAAAGCTCATGCAGGTTGAGACCTTTGATGATTTATATGTCCCTGGTAGTGTATTTTGCAAAGGTCTTCACTGGAAAACTTTGATGAGAGATATGCAACCTAAGCAGAAAAAAAAGGGATGCCAATTGAACGTTAATTAATGAGAAACTCAATAAAGGAACATCAGAGGAATGTAAACCTCCAAAAGTCTCTTGCCAGTAGAGAGATTGGGTCTTATCAGGAAACATGATGAGGTTTTGAGCGAGGACAGCGTGTCTGTTGTGATCTGACTGCAGCTCAAACTGATGCTTTGTGATCTCCACCAGGCTGCATCACAATATCAATAAACTTGTCAACAAGCTGAGTATATTTCACTCCTTGAGCCATCGTAAGACATGAATCAACATTTAAAGTAGGACACAGATACAGGGAATGAAAGTCACATCAGAAAGTTTCACTCAGCATAAAAAAAGTAACAGAAAAGAAAAAGTGCGAGGCGTGTTTGCTTAATAAAAGTGGAAAATAGGCCTCACTTTGTTTTCCCAATGTGCTGAGGAGAATCATAATAACATTTCACTGAAAATGGCCTCTTTATCAGCAAGTTGTTTTCATTTTGTCTTCCCAGATGCCTTTTATTTGCTAATCCTCTTCCTTCACACATTATTGCACTCCCAAAGAAAATGAGTTGGATAGAGCTGGCCTACTGAGGAAGTAAAACCTGATCATGCAAATGTGATCGGTAGAAAAAACAAAACGGCGTCTGATGTGTGAGCGAAGGAGAGGAGGAGAGACAGGGAGACAGATGTGGGCAGAGAGTGAGGATTCATCAGTAACAATTCGAGCAGGAACATTTTGCTTTAGGTCGTGACTGTGGTAGCAATAAGTGGATCCGCAAGCCTTTTCTGCTAAAGCGTATAAACCAGTGTGTGTGTGTGCGCGTGTGTGCATGTGTGTGTGTGTGTGTGTGTGTGTGTGTGTGTGTGTGTGTGTGTGTGTGTGTGTGTGTGTGTGTGTGTGTGTGTGTGTGTGTGTGTGTGTGTGTGTGTGTGTGTGTGTGTGCTCAATGCTGCTCGTGTGACTGACCCAGTTTGCCAAAGAGCTCCACTCCGAGAGCAGCGTAGATGAAGAAGAGCAGCATGAAGAGGAGACCGAGATTTCCCACCTGGAAACGACACACATGTTAGAGCTCTGTTAAACCTGTATTTAGTCCATTTGAGAGATGTTTATCTTTGTAAGAAAACCTGAAAAAATCCATCTATCTATCCATCCATCCATCCATCCATCCATCTAGTTAGCTTCAATTTATTTAAATGGCTGGAAGGGAATTAACTGATTAAACTGACTCACTGGAATTTTATCTTTGTTGAATGTTTATTTATGTATTTATGTATTTATTCCCATTTAAAACCAACACATGTGCCAATATACAACAGTTAAAACGATTAAAATGCAGATTACTATGGAAAAACTTGAAAAGAGAAACTGCAGATTATGTAAAAACGGATTGCAGTGAAGTGCAATAGCTATTGGAAATATAAAGGTGCATTAGTTCGCTGTAAAGGACTTAAAGAACCCAAACACTGACTGATCGACGTACTTTATTGATTCCAATTTAGAAAATTTACAAGCTGGTAATTAATATTAGTTTGCAGAGGTTTACACAGAAAAACTAAATCACCTGCATTCACAATGACTGAATGAAACATAATATCAGACTTTAACCCTCTCTAAAGTAGTAGGCAAACATATTATTTGCTTGTTTTTTTTGTTTTTTTTGTTAAAAATCTCTGAAAGCTTTACTTACACACTCAGCGACCTGGTGCTTAACCCTGCAGAGCTCAAAAAAATCAGTCATCACACGGCAAAAAGCCCAGAGTTGAATTAACTCCCACAGAGTTGATTTCAGGACGACCGGCCTCAAATAAACTCAGTGGGAGTTAAATCAGCGGTGGATTTCGTGAACTTTGCACTCTGCACTTCCTATGACTACATCCATCTGGATGATGTCATCACAAATAGCCAGCATGTTGTTTTCAGTTTTCAAGGCAGCTCCTTAAAAAGCGGGTGTTGTGCACTCACTGCCCTGAAGGTCACATCTGCGCAGCTGACATTTAGGAAACAGAAGAGCAATGGAGTCTGTCACTGCACGCACATCACAATCTTTGGTGCACCTGCTCTTTGCCTCCGGGATGTGTGCCGCACAACAAGAGGCAGACAGAGACCCGAGAAAAACTCGGAAAGAAGTGCGCTGACCGAACTGAGAAAGTCCAAAAAGACAGCACAGCTCACATATCCAGGGACCAATCTGGGGCTAAACTACATTTATTGGCCATGTTTGAACTTGAGAGAGGGAGTGTGTGTCAAACTGACCTTATACAGGGGTCATTACTGTAACTCTGGTTCTGACTGGCACTGAAGGCAAGTTTTTACCCCCGGGGATTGGAGTTCAAGTCCCCCACCTCCGAGGACCAAACGTAGACATTGTATCTCAACAAATGTGAGAAAATAATCTGAATACAATTTAATTTCAGTTTTTGTAACTGAGCCATATGGTGTCTAATGTTTTCACCATGTATCATCCTTAATAGGCGTCCACAGGGAGTGCAAAACAATTGAAAACTGGTCAGAAAAAGCATCACCAAACCAAGAGACTACAGACATTGTGAAGGGATTTGCCTGGAAATAAAAAAAAAATGTATCAGCATTCATCAGCACTAGTAGTAAATCTTTAAGAGCCATCTATTCCAAACCAAGCTGTCACACTGACCTGATATTCATCAGAAGTACAGAAAAATAAAACCACAGTTTGCGGTTGAGGCCTGGCGGAGCCGTTGATTACCTGCGGCAGTGCCTGCATGACAGTATCCAGCAGAGCTCGCATCCCTGTGGCCATCTTCAGGAGTTTCAGCACTGCAGAGAAACAGTCGTCTCTGGCTTGACTCAGCTCACATGCAGAATGTGCTTTGTGTGTTTCTGTGTGTGTGTGTTTACCTCGTGCTATCCTGAGTACTCTCATGATTCTTATGATGGTGGGATTTATTGGTAGTGCTGCATTCATTTTCAGCTCCTCCAGCGTGATGCCCATGATGGACAGCGCCACTATCGCTATATCCAGCTGATTCCACCTAAACACACAAGCCAAAATATTCTAAAATAACTCGTAAGGACCTTTAAAGAGCATACCGCCTGGTCAGCTCAGACTTTTTATTCCGTCTTTGTGCCCCATATCCTCTTCACGTAATATTATAGAGGTAAGGTAACATAATTTGGTGGCCCAAATACCAATCTAGTTAACGATCCAATAGGTAATATTTCTGTTGAATGCAAAGCAAGACAACATTTTAAAGGTCAGCAGGATGAATTAGTTCAAAAGCCCTCATAGCAAATGTGTGATTTTCTGTCGGTCAAACAACACTGTTACCTGTCTTTGAAGAAACGGTGGATGCCAAAAGCCACCAGCTTCAGCAGGGCTTCGATGACGAAGATGAAGGTGAACACGTAGTTACAGTACTTTAATACCTCCTCTAAATACTGGAAACATCCACACACAAAAGAAAGAGAAAATATATCATGGCATGGACGTGTCCACAGCAGTGCCTACTTTAGCGTCTGTGTGTGGGTTTCTTACGTTACCTGGGGCTGATTGTAGTGTTCAATGCTCATTGTAAAGACGTTGATGCAGATGATGAAAGTGATGAAGAGGTCCAGGTAGTGGCTGGTGCACAGTGTGTGGATGGACAGACGTAGCGGGGAGTAGTCCGCATAGTACGGCCTCTGCTTGGCCTCTGAAGCAAACAAACACACAAACAGACCAACACAAGCCAGACACACAAACAGGAAAAGACAGACAGAGCACGTGTCAGAGAGTGTGCTCCAAATATGACATAGTAGGTGTTCAGTAGTGTGCACAGGAAGGTTGAGGGATTCATGGAAAGGACCACCACTACATTTGCTCAGGCTGCAAATCTTTAAACTTTTATTTTTTTTGTTCTTTTTAAACCAGATATGCTTGTGCATGAATGTTGAAATGAAATTTCTCTTTTTCAGCAGTCATGTCATATCGGGGCGGCGGAGGGGGGGGGGGGGGGGATCAAAGCAGTGTTGGTGTCCCACTGCTTCTCTAATTGTAATCTCAATCACGGTGGCGGTGTTCTCTTTCCAATCCTGTGTGTTTCCTCTGCTAGGCTGTGCACACGACTGATTGTGTGGCATGTTCAAATCAGGGAGGACATGAGAGTAACAGCTCGGGTAATTAGGTATTTTAGAGCTCACCTTTGTCATACAAAGAGATTATAAACGGCTGATTATTAGAGGGGAAATTACAGCTTTCTTGCAATTGGATTTTTGAGGCCATTTGAATGTTCATGTTGTACCTGGTGAAGAGGATATTGAAAACCTATTTGCTAGCGTCAGTCACCGTGTTTACATATCCGAAAAAATTGATCGTTGCTTCAGTCCAACGGGACCTTAATAGCACATGGAAACATGTCTGTTTGAGAGGGAAGTTTTCAAAATTGGAGTAACATTCGATTTACTCTAACATGGAGACAGCACAGTCTGACCGTTAAAAAGACAATATAACGTACTTTCTAACTGAGAATATGTTTATAAAAAATCCCTCAAACACATTTATTTAATAGGAGCATGTATTATACGGTCATCAGGTCAGAGTGAGGTCTGTCCTTTGTATTACATTTTCAAGGACAGACTGAGTGAGATACATTATTGCTTCTAAGGTGACAACATACTTGAAATCTGATTTGTATTATTTAACGCTAAAAACATACATCACTTAGTTTCGGTACACTGTGTACTCACATGTCCATAATGATGATTTTGGCGGTGTGCGTGCACGTTCATGTCACCCTGTAGTTTAACACCATGCCCTGGCTATCAGCTGCATGCGTTCATGCCGTTGATGTTATGTATATGACTCAGAGCGGTGGTGCAGGTTATGTTCAACAACACATTTCCTCAAACGAGGCGAAACGGGCAATTTTTGAACACAGATGTTCTGATTGAAGATTTCAAATGACGCATTTTGAATATCCGAAAACTTTGAGGTACGGATGGTGTAATGTTGAACAAAACGCTGGAGCCACTCGCCTCTCTAATGGCATCATTTCTGGAAATATCTCAATTGTCTAAAACCACATTTTGTTTTTACTGAAGTGCTTCAAGGTTTTTTTTGTTTTGTTATTATTCCCACGATGAGATTACACTCTATTTCCCTGGAGTTTAGCAGTTTTAGACCAGTGAGATATGTTGCTAATGCAAGATGAAAAGAGCTGCGTTCCGCTCACACCATATACTGCCATAAAGGTACATGGTTAAGACACTCTGTACCTTTATGAATTTATTTCATTTTCCCTTCCAAACGTTTGCATTGTGACTGTCATTTCGACGCGCTGTTGCAATAGGTGGTGTGCTTCGATGGTTCTGCCAGCCTGTGCTTGTAAGCTCAAAGTACAGTAGCGATGTTGTGCATCTGTCCAACTCAACAACAACAAAGGTACTTATCGGTATAGCAGCCAAGAATGTCTGCTATGTTTCTGAGTCTGCCAGTCAAAGCACGGTCACAGAAAAAGACCTTCCTCTACCTCTACTGTCGAGAGGAGTCAGGGTTGTACATGCATTTGGAGGGAGGTAAGGGACAACTACACTTCACAGATAAAAAACTTATAGGGAGAACTGTGAAATATACAAAGAAAAAGCAGCTGCTTATTCTGTCTATATGCAAACCTTTTTTTTTTTTTTTAAATAAAACAAACGTTGTCTTATAAAAACGTATCAGCAGCATTTACTTTCTATAAGAAATTGTATTTAACTGCAGTAAATCAAGATGTGACGTCTGATGTTCAAGTGCTTTAAGTCTCTGGCTATTTTTTCGACTACGCTGGCGGCAGTTCAATTACCCAAAGAGTGAGCATACAATGTTTTAATTAGGTTAAGACAGGTAATTAAGATTTCATGCAATGTTAGGGGAGGGTTGAAGTAAGGCTGCAGTCATGCACGTTAACATGCAATAGACTGGCGTAGCCCATGCGCCTGACAGTGCTCAATCACTGTTGGCGTGAGCTAGCCACTCTTTTAAACTCTCCCTCGTTTTGTGCTTCAGTCAGTTTCCCTGAGTTCTCTCTTTGTCATTCTCTTTCTTTTTTCTTTCTCTCTTTTTTTTTTTTTTCTCAAGCTCTGAAAGCAGGCAGTGCTCAGAAAAATAGACTACCGACCAGCCCCTCCATTCTCCTTACTCCTGCGCTTTTTCTCTATCATTTTGAGCCTCTTCTCTTCGCGTAAGCGCGCCTCCTCCTCTTCCTGGTCTTGTCGGCACTTGTGGAAGTTCTCCACCACCACGCCGACAAACATGTTGAGGACGAAGAAGCTGACGATGAGCAGGAAGGAGATGAAGTAGAGGAGCATCCAGGGGTTGTGGTTTCTCACAGGCTGAGGGCAGAAGAGCACAGGGCAATTTTTTGGGGGGTGTATTAGTGGGGGAAGAAATGCCTATAAAACACGGAAAACAAAGCATTCCACTCAGTGCTCAGTAAGTGCATCTCTTAGATGCATTTATCTTAAAAATGTGAAGACAAATGTGACAAACTGCTTGAAAAATACATGTTTGTTTTGAACGTACTCTCTAAGTCATATTTGCTGTACTATGTTTTTATTTTTGTTAATAACACACTGTATGGTATAACAGCAGTACTCAATAATGTATCTGTTATTTTTGACCGAGGGATAAAATCCATTTAGAGAATATTTGAACGAGAAATGGTCACATGTGTGTGATTTTGGTCAGTTTGACGTCACTTAGCAGAAGTTAGATTGTATAACTGACATTCAATGCTGTATCCTCATGCTGACTTTAAGGTCTGGTAGTACCGAAGTATCTTTCAAAAACACCTTAGAGTGAAAATGTTAATTTACACCTATTTTAGTGAGTGCTCTGTAAAGGTTTAAGCTTTTTTTAACCATTACAATCTAAACATCTGCAAATTGTGCAAAATGCCAAATAGAGGAATGAGAGGCGAGAGAACATTTTAAAAGATAACCTTGTGCATTATTGGATGCAATGTTTTTTGTAGTAACCCCAGAAGAGTACGATTACTAATTATTGAGAATTACAGTTCATTATAACACAAAAAGAGTTGAAAGTGGATCAGGAATCATGTACCCTAAGTAGAGACATTCACAATCATCTGAACCTGACAGAATTGATATCGGACTTGGGACATGCCTCTAATCATTACCTGCTGGTCCACTCCCACTGCGTCTAAGCCATCATACATGATGTTGACCCAGCCATCTTTACACGACAGAACAAACAAGGACATCAGAGCCTGGAGAAGAAGCACAGAGAGGCACATGGTGTTGTGATGGAGGAACTTTCCTATAGATTCAAATATAATTTCACATTAAATATCAGACATCAGTGCAATAATTACATGTCAAATATTGTCATTGTTAGTAAGATGCACATTTGATCTCATATGCAGATTTTTCATAAATTCATTGTAGTACTTGTTTATGTAAACATCTTGTATCTAACTACTCATATTCATCACATGTATCATAAATAGAAAAGTATGCTCATTCAGTGCAGACAATCAAATTAAATAGGAAGACAAGTAGGAGAAAGCCCGTAATTTTCTCCTTATCTCACCAGCAGGCTACTCATCTGATTACCTGAATGAGGTTGTCAAAGTTGTATTTTCTTCGTATCCAGCGATAGTTGGCCTGTAGACAGTCCGACTTGTTGGTGACGTTTTTAGTGTCAAGACCCTCACAGTGGTAGAACTTTCCTTTGAAAAGCTAAAGAGTGTCAGAAAGGGGGAAAGAAAAGGAGGGAGAGATGTGCAAGGTGATTTGGATGCCATTTAAACATTATCTCAATTGTACCGGAGCTCGAGGCTTTTATGCATTCGACTAATATCAGTGGTAATAAAAGAGCGATTCACAGAGCACGTTCTTATCACAGCTCTTTCTTGAGTGCTCAGCTAAAAGCTGACCTGGAGGTCATGTTGTTCCTTTTCACATTTAACCTAATTGTCATTCTTTCAAAACTCACGCTCCGAGGGAACAAAGGCTTATTGTCCATTGGGTATTCAAGACACTTACAATTCCCTAAAGCCACAATCACACATGCAGCAGCTCAGCATCCGTGACAATTAAGCTGCAAAGACTTAAAAACTTCCCGGTCATCCTTAGGGGAAGAGAAGAGTGTGCAGTGGATCAATAAGCGGCATTAAAGTCTGTGTTGTTAAACAGTGATTACCTGGACACCCAAGATACCAAAGATAATAAAGAAGGCGCAGCAGATCAAGACAATGTTCCCGATGGGTCTGAGGGAGGTGATGAGAGTCTCCACAACCAGCTTCAAACCCGGGGCTCGACTAATAACCCTAGAATACACGAACATGAACACAAATGATTCTTTTCTGTGAATCCTGCTTAAAGCACTCCAAACAAGAAAACCATTAATTGTACCTCAGTGGGCGAAGCGTTCGCAGCAGACGGAGGACTCTGAGGATTCCCAGGATCCTGTTCCCGCCAGTATACGCCAGTGAAACCAAAATGTCCACCAAAGACACAAACACCAAAACGCCATCCAGCACGTTCCAACTGGACTGGAGGTAAGTCTGATTTCCGAAGCAGAAACCAAGAGCTACAACCTGATGAAACCAGTGCACAATATACAGATTAGTACAGAAGTAGGTTCTTGATCCAAAGGTAAAACACAAGAAATGCTTAAAATGTTTAAAGAAAAGTAAATGAAATATATGACTTACCTTCATGGCCATCTCTGCTAGGAAGATCACAGTGAAAACGTAGTTGGACACACTTAGAAACACTCGCTCCTAAATGGGAGAGAGAGTATTTAACTCAACGAGCATTAAAAGGAGAAAATAACAACTAAACACTTCAAACTAGGAACAGCAGGGGGTTTTCTTCCAATAAGTTATTCAGTTCAACTCCATAAATGCAACATAAATTCAGTTTTGGTATATTAAACAAAACAATATATCACGTATGTTAGCTGAGATATTTTTTACTTTGAATAATAAATCCATTTTGTTTTGCCGAACCACGGAATATTGGAATATTGGAATATTGGAATATTGGATTATTGAAATGTTGAATTAGTGTTTTTCATTTTATCTTTTTTTTTTTACTTATAATTGTATTCTTCCCCTTTACTTAACATACTCTAATAAAAAGTGTGCGTCTCACCGTGCTGTTAAGGTCGATGTTGGGTCTCTCCAGAGCGATGGTGATGCAGTTGAGAAAGATGAAAACCAGAACCACGTGGTCGAACAATTTGTGAGAAATCACACTTTGGCACCACATGCGGAGCCTGAAGGGACACACACAAGGAATTATCTATTGAGTATTTATGGTCCATTAAAGCTATTGATCTCAGACTTCACCGTGAGAAAGAGTTGGCAGATTCGTTGGGGTTCCTTTCTTACATTTTAAGGCAAATACTCCTATACATTAAGTGGAGGTTATTGTTCCGGGGGATTAAGGTGAATCTCTCAGAAACTGATGTGGAGGAAGTGTGTGATTATGAGTCTCACCGGTTCTCTGGGGAGAACAAATACAGCGTCCAGTCCTCATGTTCTTTGCACCAGCGCGGCTTCATGCTGTTCAGCTCCTTCTTGACCCAGTAGCCAAAAGAACTCTGCAAGTTTGAAAGGTCGCGCAATAATTTAGAAAAAAAAAAAAACTGTGGAAAAGACTTTTTTTGTCATCCTTTTGTGAGAATCAAACTGTATCACAGACCTCGCTCAGTTTTTAGCGTGACTGATTATATATATCCTGTTTTAAGTTAGTGTTACAGTTTTAGGAGAAACAATAACAAATGGGAAAGTTGCAAATATATGGCCACTATCCAAATAAAGGCTTAAACAGTTTCCATAGTGTTGCTGTTCTTAGCTGCCCTTTAATAAGATCTATGGGGGCACAACAAACACGTGTTTCATTACATACGTGGATAGAGATAATTGGAGCGTAACAGGCAGACTTCCAACTTAGCCAGTCCACAGGCAAAATAAACTGTTGTGGAACTCATTAAAGTTTGTAATAGACAAAACTGAAGAAAGCTTAGGTGCACAGCTTCTGTACTTGTAGATTCTAATTAAAAACAGCCCAAAGTTGAGCACACATACACACAAACACACACTGGCACACACGCTACTTATTTGGCAACCAAATATGTGAGCCAGTGTGCATCTGGGGACGTCCTTGTATGAGTGTGTGTGTGGATGTAGAAAAAAAAAAAAAATGCTGCTCAGTTATCCTTGGTGCACAAATTCTAATCCCGAACATAAACACCCGCAGAGAAACACAAGCATATACACGTCTGACTCAGTGCATCATACGCGCACACACACCCCGGCAAGTGCACATCGTACATGTGGAGTTGTGTATGTTAAGCCTCCCTCGTTCACTCTACCAAGGGAGAAGCCTTTGTTTCACTGGATTTCATGGTTTTTTAACTTAGTTTTGAGCCAATAAAACCATGAAGAGTGTCACAACAAAAGGTCTTCTAAAATCTCAATAGGAGCAGGGCATTTTCTCACACACACACACACACACACACACACACACACACACACACACACACACACACACACACACACACACACACACACACACACACACACACACACACACACACACACACACACACACACATACACACACACACACACACACACACACACACACATGCATACACACCTATGTAAATTATTCTGTAGCCACTGAAAAAAACATTCACTGCTCAAGTCAATCAATCAAGGTGTGACAATGATCATTCCTTCAGGCCTGGCACAGAGAACACAAAACATAGACCCACTCAAAATTGCAGAAAAGGGGCGAAGGAGAATCGAAAAACTCATGTACAAAGTGCTACAGAGGAAACTGAACGCCATCATGTTTGGGGAAAACTGCTCCAAACTCTTGGTGTAGCTTTGATAAATGTCACTTTGGATGCTCTGACTCATGGCT
This sequence comes from Lipophrys pholis, assembly GCF_963383615.2. NCBI lineage: Eukaryota > Metazoa > Chordata > Actinopteri > Blenniiformes > Blenniidae > Lipophrys > Lipophrys pholis. The sequence goes on from NC_137647.1 coordinate 12,074,558, forward strand.
ACTTACATCATCGTCCATGTCATCCTCGGGTAAGGAGTCTTCCTTGGGCTCAGAGTTCAGGTTTGGGTCATAGGTCACAGTCCTCCCGTTACAGTCACCATACTCCGCTATTATGGAGGGGCAGAGAGTGGAAGCCTGCAGCAGCTCCAAAGACGCTGGCTTCAGTCTGTTGTTTCCTCCAGCCTCGTTCTTGTCATCCCCGCCATCTTCCTCCTCACCACCTTCTCCAGACAACAGGCTCTCCCTCTCTCCGCTGGTGTCTCTCCTTTTCAGACTTGGCGCTCGTCCGAGGCTGTTCCAGCTGGAGCGACGGCTTCCCCAAGAGCTTCCGGAGCCACGGGGAGGAAGCGGCGAGCGCCGGCCGGGGCTTGAGAGGCTCTAAAGAGACCAAAGAAGGATAATGTATAATGAGTGGCTGGGAAAATGATTGTAAATTACAGCAGTTCTTTGAAAAGCTACCAAGGAATTAGGCAAAAAAAAACGTCTTAATCAAAAGTTGGTGATGACATTATGCAGACACTGAGAATTCTCAGTCTCACGTAAAGTATATTTTTGAGTGATAATCATCAATGGCAAACGACGTGCCACCTTCAGCAGAGAGAAATGATAATAGGAAAGGCAGAGGCAAAGACTGCAGATTATAGTGACTACCTATTTTAGGTACTTGATGAAACCTGATGATCATCAGCGCCATGTATTTTTAGATGATGTTCCAGGCTTGTGTAATTTTGTCATTGAATAAATAACTATCTGTGTCACAGTGTCCTCATACAGATAATTAGACAAACTGCTAAGAAAAAAAAAAAGGGGGGGTTTTGTTAAACTTGCCGCCTTCAGAGCCAGTGTTAGCAGCTAACCTGGTAGCTTGTCAACCTTTGTGTGGTGTCACATCACATGAACAAATGAAACAACCACGAGGTCGGAGGAGTGAAACAGTTTCAGTCTGGGCAGAATTTAACGAACTGAGATTTCTTTCATGACACTAGATCAGTCTGACTGATCTGGATTTGGAGTGAAACATTTTAAGCCAGAGACCAATATTAGAGTCACGACAGAGGAAACACAGATTTGCCATACCATCTGTTTCTCCATTTCATCATGATCATTTCAGTGTGTGATTTGTGATAAAAAAGAAAGAAATGAGGATGCTTTCAAGACCATAGTAAATGTTTCAGGTGCATCTGTTGAAGAAACTTGCAGTACACCCAGAGAGTATTGACAATGCTATATATTTTTTTTCCTGATTTTGTCATGTTATAGCCTTATTCAACAACAGATTAAATTCATTTCCCCCCCTCAAAAATTAACAAAATACCCTAAATTGATAATGTGAATAAATAATGATAAACATGATTCCACAAGCTTGGCACACCTATCTTTGGGCAGTTTGGTCCACCTACTGGTGAAGCACCTCTCAAGCCACATCAGGTTGGATGGGAAGTGTCAGTGTCAGATCTCTCAAGAGACGTTCAATCAGATTGAAATCTGGGCCACACAAGGACACTCACAAAGTTGTCCTGAAGCTGTTCCTTTGACATCTTGACTGTGTGTTTCAATTAAAATGGCTGTGAACACATATGCACATGTGGTTTTTTTTTTTTTATGTTAAATAAATTTGCAAACATTCCATTAAGGGGAATTGTGTGTAGATCTTTGAGCAAAAAAAATAATTGAATCCATAATAGAATGAGGCTGTAATATAACAAAAAAAAAAGAAGCATTGTGAATCCTTTGTGAATGCACTACACTATAGCTTTCACTATCAAAGTAGCTATCGAGCACCAATATTTATTGAAAAAAGGAAATATTGCTTTGATATTCCAGAATGCAATAACAATGTACCGCCTCTCTCTAAGACAAACATCTAGTGTGAGTTAATCACACAAGCTAGACCTTCAAAGTGACAGCTCAGATTTATTCAGTTTTAAAATGGATTTACCTCGCTGGTGAAAATATAAAAGAACTGTCGTTTTTTCCAGAGAAGTCTGAAAAAATAGGGTTGTCTTATATTGGGGTATGATTTTCAGCTCCAGATGTTATGCTGAGTTCTGAGCTCTGCAGAAGGTCTGAGCCAGTCGACCATCGGCGAGTGCATAGTGAATATGAATTAGAATCACTGGCTACAGGAGTTGGATGTGGTTGTTGACAAGCAGTCAAGAGTTGTAAAATGGTGCATCGCAGAGTGTTTGAGTGGTAGCACGGATGATGCACTATTGGGGGAGCAGGCAGAACTGGAGCACAGGAACGATGATAGCTGGACCAAAAACCAGCCAGGCAGAAGATCTGCGTTAGGAATAGACTGAGGACACTGGAGACGGTCTAGTTTGCTTTTGAAGTAGCTTTAACCATAACAGAAAAAATTCATTTAGTCTTGCTTGGTGTAAAAATATTTAATCAGAAGGGGGATTCACAGAAGGGGTTTGTTGTAAAAAGAAACTTCTCATGTGTCATTTTTCTTTTTATTCTCCAATAAGTGAATAGATACTATTTCTTACTGTGAACATTAATCTTTGTTTTTTCTTTAGATTTTAAACCTATTTTAGTTTTGTTGGCAGCTTTACAGGGTGTGAATGTGTGTTTCATAGTCTGTATGTGATATTCTGACTCGGAAACAAGGGAAATGGATGTTTCTGTCTTAACAGTCGCGTCTCTGAAATAAAGGAACAAGCGTCGCGCTGCAGTTGGTCTCACTGAAGGAACAAATGAAGGATTAAAGTTTTTAGGTACAACTCCTCGGGGAATAATCCATTTTTACTTTTTAAGTGTTTGATGAAGCATACCAAAGAACGCTGGTCGTACGCTGTTGGGTCTATTGATGTGGAGCTCCCGCGTCGAGACTCGGCACGACCACTTCCTGCATCAGAGAAGCCCAGTCCCACCTCACCGTAATTAGGCACTCCTTCTCTGTACATGAAATCCTCCCCGAGGACAGAGTCGGGACCCAGAGAGCTCTTCGGAGTGGGCATCGGTGTGGCAGCGGTGTGCATGATTATGGGGGGAGCGATCGAGCCGCGAGGGTCAATGTGACCATTAGCTGTCATCATCAGAGAGTACATCTTCAGCTCTGGGGAGGAGAGTTAAATTGGTTTTAGCAAATAGGAAACAATAGAAAACAACAAATCGTGTATTTCTGGAGTTCACCGACCAGTGTCTCTGAGCTGTTGCACCTTCTCATCTTCATCAAAGTTATCGGATTTCTTGTCATCATCCGACTCTGACCGATTAGCATCGCCCTGCAACACACATGTGTCCAGTCAGTGCTCCAATATTACATTTGTGGGTTAAGATGCTTCTGGGATACTAATAACAACAGGATTACATGAGGAAGAACTGATGAGCTAAAATCGTCTGAACGTGTTTGAAGGACCATGAAAAATGTCATTTTTATGCAACTGAGTCGACATTCAGAACAGAAGGTTTTCAACAGCACATGCAACTACAAGCATAAATAACATGATAATACTATTTGAACTGTTGATCGAGTGTCGGCAAGGGATTAGTCAAAGGGCGGAATACTGTTAATCGCTCATTAGTCGCTCATTGTAGTATCATCTGCAGTAATACACAAAACTCAGCCTGCTCTGTTTACCTCAGCCTGGAAGCCTTCAACCAGGATGGCCACGAGTAAATTGAAGAGCACATAGTTGCCAAATGTCATGAGAGCGACGAAATAAAGTGCTGCCCATGGAGAGGTAGAGGCCATGCCGTTATACAACACCACGTTCCAGTCCTCCTGGGTGAGAATCTGTGGAGTGAATCAAACAAAAGGAGATTTAGGAACGAATAAGGAAGGGGCCAAGGGAATGAGATGAATGAAAACACAAATGGGTAAAGACAGAGGTGTGGTTTGGAGATACATTATTTAAAAAATGAGAGAGAGAGTAAATAGTCATCCAGTTTAGGAGAAGTGTAAAAGTAGTAGTAAAGGTATAGACGTTTGGAAAATACTGAGGAAAAAGTGACTAAGTGATTAAGGAAACTGATTACTCAGCTACTTTTATTACCACAATATCTCAATTTCATGTTGAGGCTATGAGCTGACAATCAAAAGTGTGTGTGTGTGTGTGTGTGTGTGTGTGTGTGTGTGTGTGTGTGTGTGTGTGTGTATCTGCAGTTTGGAGTCTGTCAGCGATGAAAGCATCTAAAACTGGCACTAGTGTTCATGATCCGGCATGAGAGCTCACTCCATCTCTGCCCACTCATTAAACCCCGAGGCCCAGAGGCACTTCACTGTGCTATCTGTCTAAATGTGCCTACCTATACGGCTGTGTATAAATTTGTGTATGCAGCAACTCCTTCCCAGAAAACTATGGTAAGTATATTTACAGTAAGCGTAAGTCTTTCACATGACAGTCAGGTCAAGATAAAATGCTTCTTCAGCACCAAAGTAAGACAGTCCAGCGCATTGTGTGTTCTACCCTCCTGCTGACGCATCCAATATAGCAAAGAGGACAATCTATCTGGAGTGATTGAACAATATCTCCACAGGGAAGGTGATAAAAAATAGAAATGATAGTGGAAGAGAGACTTTCACAGAATTTCACATTTCACTGCATTTAACTAAAAACAGAAGCTTGGATTGAAAACTCAAGACACAAATTCACACACACACACACACACACACACACACACACACACACACACACACACACACACACACACACACACACACACACACACACACACACACACACACACACACACACACACACACACACACACACACACACAAACACACACACACAGAAGCACACTCTCGGTCGGGTTTGACATTTGGGACGAGCACACATGGCCAACAATCGGATAAAAATACAAGTGTATCTGCACTCACACGTGCATGCACACAGAATCCCACTCAATGAGCAAATCATCCCATATCTATTTACTTTTTTCAAACTCAATTTGATCTAGATTTGTTTTTACAAGAGACTGTAATGTGAGCATGTTTAAGGGTATTAATGTTTATGACGATAGATAATCAGTAACACTGACATATCATGTCGTCTGATGAAAATCTGATGGGGCTGCAAGGTGGTGTAACTCTTCATGTGTCCTGGGTGTTTATCTGGGAGGTCTCTGTGTGGGGTTTGTATATTTGCCCTGTCCATCATTGGGTCCGGCGTCCTCCCACAGTGTAATGACATGTGTATTTGCTGAACTGGAGTCTCTGAATTGACTGTAGGCACAAATGAGAAGGGGCTGGTTGCGATATACCGCTCTGTTTTCACCCTGTGATGGAACAGGTACCTCAAGTATGCAGGTCATGTCCCTGCAGTTTGCCAATTGTGAGCCGAGATTCATCCCTTTGGGACACACACGGCGTGCTATTTATTTATCTTGCCTTATGAACATGTGTTTGGTGTCAGATCATAAATTTTCAATGATACGCAATGTGGAGGCCAAGTCTTTGACAGCGCAAGCAGCTCAGCAAACCCTCTCCTATCTCATCAAACATCTCCCCGAGCAATTTTCATAGGTTATAAGGTTACATTCATAATGTCTCTCCTTGCTCTCTTGTCACTCAAAGCCGCGTGCTGTTCTGGAAGGTTTTTGTTGGTGAAAACATAAAAGAAAATGATAGAACAAGTTGATATCAGTCTTTTTTGACCGAACAGTGGTGACTCAGAAAAGGCAGCTGGAGAGAAAAAGTCTATTTGTAAGATCTGAAAAAGTCCACTTTTCGATCTTTAATGAGAAAACCCTTACCTGGAACACGGTGACAATGGCCCAGAGCAGAGAGTCAAAGTTCTTCCGATCCTGAATAGTGTCCCCATTTTCTGTCGCAAGACTGAATTTACATCCAAAAAGATGCATGCCCAGTATACTGCACATCAAAAAAAAAAAAAAAAAAATGAAAACATTTCATTTAACATTATTTATAAAAATCATGCAATAAAAGCCAGTGTCATCACAGCCGTGTATTTTTCCACATGAAGGGATGGTTGTGTTATGTGCATACCTGAAAGTGAAGATGAAAAGCATCAGCAGCATGCAGAAGGTGGCCACATTGTCCATAGTCTTCATCAGCACAACCAGTTGTCTCCTGAGAGCCGGGAGGAACCGGACCAGCTTCAGAACTCGCAGGAGACGAAATGTGCGTAGGACTGAGAGCCCACCATCTGATTGTCCGATTATCTCCCACACACTGAAAAACCACAAACATCTCATCTTAAAATACAAGTGGAACGCTGTTTTATTCACTGATGCTATTTATATGAACTGTCAGGTTCAAATTTATAATTGGGAATATGAGAGAAAACGTATTTTCTGGAGTTTGCATTTTCTCCCTGTGCAACTTTGAAATGTCCCAATCCAATCATTGTCAAAATACAATCCTGTCAGGTTAATTGTTTACTCAGTGAATATTGCATATGGACGTGTCCGTATGTGTGCGAATGTGCGTGTGTGCATTGCCAGCATATTTCACCGGGTATGCATGTACAATGCGCATCACTTTTTGTTTTGAAGCTGCTTACAAGTGCATCTGATTACCATGTATCCGTGCATCCATGGTTCCCAAAGCAATTTCTTGTAGCAACACAGTCACACATTTTAAAGGGCCCCACCCTGAATGACATCCAAACAGTAAACCCGACAGAATCGGGAATCCGCTGCGGCTGCCAGCAAAGTGTAATCCATCATGACTGTGTCAGTCTTATAGGCTATTGTAAAGACGGATGCTGCAGCGCTGACACTGACACTCAAGACATCGTGACTGACAAGCTGTAGAGGAAACGAGGACAGGGGTGGATCATGCTAAGCAGTCGTCTACTGAAGAAAAACTGAACTGACTTGACGTCACGGTCTGAGTCTCTACAGCTCAATGTTGCTTTGAAACCACGATGATTGCACATATTTTGTGAGAACAGTAAGGTTGCGAATTTACCTGATGATAACAATGATGCTGTCGAATATGTTGTAAGGGTTCCTGATGTATCCAAACAGGCCAAAAGCGAGCAGCATGAAGCCCATTTCCAAGACAAACATACTGGTGAAAACAATGTTACTGATTTCCAGCACGTCAGTCAGTTCCTCGGGCTGGAGGGAGAGAAAGAAAGGGAAGACAGGTAAAAAACAGAAGAAAAAACGCTAAATGAAAAAAATTAAGATAGTTAATATTTCAGCGTTCATGTCACAGACCTGTAAAACCGTTTTGCACTCTGTACTCCCAAGCTGAGACATTATCAATCAAGTTCAGAGCTGGAGTCAGGACCAATCAATCAAATGAGACCAACAGCACCATTCCATCAGCGCTGATCTACTCCACTGACCCCACAGTGCACTCAGTGATCCAGCAAAGATTTAACTGAGCCCCTTCATAAAGCACAGACTCAAGACTTTTATGAAAAATGCAGCGATTTTGTGCCCCGGTAAAATGCATTATGGGAACACATCTGCACTTTTCTTTGGGGAAACAATGCATCTCGAGCTGAATCAGTGCTCTATATGTGCTGAACTCATTGAAAAGATGAGACACAGACTCCAGCGACCTTCCAAAATATCTCACGTGTCAACACTCATCCATCTACACAACCTACTTTTTTGTGTTTGCCGTTTCAGGGCTGTCTTGTGACTTTAAGCAGTGCAATTAAAACTATCGCTGACTTTCCAAATTGTACACCACTATACATTATATATATTCCCTATATATCTTGTCTTACAGTTCATATTTAATTTTTAACAAGTACAGTCTAATTATTGTGTAAAAGGCTTCACATGTAATGAATTATGTATCAAGCATGACTGAATCGCACTAAACCATAAGTTTTTATATTTTGCCGAACAGTTTTATAAAGCCCATTGGCTTGACATCAAGACTTTTCTTCTCGTGCCATGGTAGCAAGACTCATTAAAACTAATTGCCATTCTTTTCATGTGGACTTCAGCAGGCAATAGCCTGAAGCCCATTTAATCCCCTGACATATTGCATACAAAATCAGACAGACAACACTTTTCATGAACCCTAACATGATTAATAAATACATTTTCATTGCATGTCACACTTGAAAGTTGGCCTCTGCCTTCTACCACTATGCTCTGAAATCATGTGGAAACCAACTTCCATAATTTGCTTTGAAGACGTGTTTGAGAAAGCTTTCATTCACAACCATATAAAAAAATTTTCAGGAAGTTCAACCTTCTTCTGAACTGTTCATTCAAGTTTCATATACTAAAGATCTAATGAGCGCTTCAAATTGGCTTCACATGTGAAAAAAAAAAAAAAAACAGAGAGAGAGTGAACAAGTGTCTGTCATAAACAAGTGTGTTTATGACAGACATCAAAAGAACACCTGGGGATTAAGATCATGATCACAGATAGAGGGCGCCAAACGACAGAGCACTCCTCACACACAAAAGGCTTTCACAAGATGAAGAGTTCCAGGAGTTCAGACTCACAAGCTCCAGTTCTGCAAAGTAGCTGAGCCTTTTGACGTGCAGAATCAAGCTACACTGTTTAGGCACTTGACTTCTTTTTAATTAAAATTGTCCTCCACTTTTATAACATGTGAAGTGAGAAAATCACAGAGCTCCATTATGTTTACTTTCCAGCTGCATGTACTGTTACTGTAAGCAAGCTTATCCCAAAACCTCTCATGTCATGCTTTGACAAAATCTTCTTACTTCATATTTGTTCATGGAACTCTCTTTTTAGATGCTTTTCTGAATACCTCTTCTAACCAAAAATGTTACTCCTGAATCTCGTTGTATGGAAAACTGAAGGAGCAGCCCAAGTAGTGAGTTTTGGCATTCTGGTGTAAATTTGAGCACCTGTTGGACAAAACATATTGATGCCCGATTCAAAACATTGACATAATTTCAGTTTTAGAGACTGATGAAATGCATACATGTTGAATCAACTAGTTGCTTAATAGGAGCTACTTAATGCATTTGGGAAACAATGGTACACTGAATAGTAAACTTTCTTCACAGTGTGAATCGTCCAAGTTTGAGTATGGTTTTCCAAGTGGAGTTTGCATGTTCTTGCATGAGCTCTTACTCCACGTTTTTCTTCCCTGAGTCCAAACGCATAAACAGCAGGAAAGTGATCACACTGTGTCTCCCAATCACACACCACGGCACTATTTTAGCAAGAGTTGAAAGGTATACTGTCAGAGGTGATGTAACCATGAACTGACTGTCAATATGAATATGGAAGACACGTACAATGCAGAGCGGGGTTGTGTAATTGAAGGCATACAGCACCCTCCTGTTTTCGGTGCACTTACTATTGTTGGCTGATGAGTCTTTGATTTAATTGGGACAACCGTACGACTCGAAAAGAAAAGAAAATGTGAAAAATGAGGACATAACGTCAGGGGATGTTTACAACCTTTAGTGTTGGATGTGGTGAGGGAAGCATGAAAAACAGACTGGGACAGGCTAGAGAGTAACTGTCATGTCTTTTTGTTAAAATTCAAATAGTCTTTCATTGACTAGCCAGCACATAAAAAGCTTTAAAGCATCTTACTAAAGCTTTCAAGGAACTCTCAGTCAGCTTTCCTAGACACACACATATACATTACTATTGAACAAAGAGCTGGATGGCATTTTCATTGCCTCTGCGGCCCACTGTCTTTACACCAGAGAAATATCAGTACACACTGCAGAGGGCAGGTCTTATGCTCGCCAGGTTTCTAAATTAATCTTTGCGTATCACTCCACAGTCTGCAGAGAAAGGGAGGCACAGTGTGGTTGACATGATAGGTTACAACAATACAAAACAGCTTCAGGGTACAAAACTGAGAGCTGAAGGTGTGCTTCAAGACTCAAGCCGCTGACACAGGCTGAGTTAGATATTGCTACATCAATACAATCATCAAGTGTTTTCTCTGATGAAAAGCAGAATATGTGTTCCTGTTCTGGCCAATAGCAAACTTATCCACAAAAGGAGCAGGTTTTAAAGAAACATTCTTCTCTATATCAAGAAACCCCATCAAAGTTCACTTGAGTTCTCAGTCTCATTCTCTAATGCATTTTCTTTCATAGCGTAATATCAGTCTTGGACAGCCATGATCATTATTATTTGAGTACTTTCAATAATAAGACGCTGTAAACATTGGTCAATATCATTAACGTAATGTATGTCAGTCCCAAATGAGCATTTAGAAATATTGCTTAATAGGTTTCTCTCTACTTCTGACACTACAGTTCATAGAACAGATCGTCCATCAATTAAATGAGGTGTTTGCATCCACAAGGAAACACTCAAGTGTTCATAATTCTGAAAGCAGCTCTGCTTATAACCTGGGCCTCACATAAAGGAGGACACAAAAGCACAATGAGCGATGGAAACTTACACATAAACAAACAATAGAAATCCAATTTTAATTTGTGTACCAGAACCCCTTAAGTCAAGGACACAAATTTCCAAGTATTTATTTTTCTCAAACAACTTCAGTCCCACATAAAATTGCTAAACATTCTTTCTTTTTTTTAGAAATGTAACCATTTATATACTAGATTGAACACTTATTGGCATTGTTGCTCTTTGTGCAAAAGAAGAAAAAAAGTGACTTATTTCTAATATTATATGGAAATATTACTGTCATGTTTTCATATTGGTGAATAATGGGTTAAATTTGTTATACTCATTCAGTACTCTATGATTTTGATCAGAAGAACATTTTTATCCTCAATGGGTGTGAATGGTAGGAAATTTTAAAAAGTTAGTGACGCATTCAATGTAAGAATTTTGGCAAATCTCAGATATATCTCAGACTGATTTGGAAAAAATACTCCCACAGATTACAATTTGTTGAAAGAGATTAACTTTGGTGGTTGTGAGGTTCGGGACATGTGAGTGAGTCTAAGATAAGCATCAGTTTACACAAACCTATGTTTGTTTGTGCCTCCGGTCAGAATCAATAACAGCGTACTATAGTCTGAATATCCAAAACAAGGGTTCTCTCTCTCTCTCTCTCTCTCTCTCTCTCTCTCTCTCTCTCTCTCTCTCTCTCTCTCTCTCTCTCTCTCTCTCTCTCTCTCCACTATGCCTCCTACATTCATACTCCTCTTCACACACATTAACACTCATAGTCTCATGAAGTTTGGCTAGGTGTCACATACGGGGGATGATGAGTACGAGAGGGGAGCAACTCATACATAACACTTCAGTGTGTGTGTGTGTGTGTGTGTGTGTGTGTGTGTGTGTGTGTGTGTGTGTGTGTGTGTGTGTGTGTGTGTGTTTGAGTGGTATTGCCCTAAAAAGGCTATGGCTCTTCCAGTCGCTCCTATGTTTATACCACAAAGATAGAAACACACACACACACACACACACACACACACACACACACACACACACACACACACACACACACACACTAAAGAGGGAATACGAAGCAAAGGAGACGAGGAGAGACAGAGGGAGGAGAAAGAAGGGGACAGACTGTGTGCGTGCGTGCGTGCGTGTGTGTGCGCTATATTTTCTTAGTGTGTTTTCCCATTTCCCCCGCCTGATGGGAAATGAAAAGGTTCTGTGCGTGTGTGTGCATATGTAATAAACCCACTAGGGTGTAAAAATTCGGTAGATGAATGTGTCCGTGCAACCACACAGATCTGTTGGAGTGTGTGACAGTGGCAGAGAAGGGGAACGGGGGGAGCGGTATTATTAGACCAAAACTTTCCAGATGTTGGCCACGGAAGCCAAACTAGAAAGCTGTGTGACACTGGCTTCATGTGTACTTTTAAGTGTGAGAGGGAAACAGAGAAAAAGTGTGGTCCTGCTCCTCCACTCCTCCCATTTCTTTTGTCCCTGTCTAACCTCCTCCTCCTCTCCCACACTCAGTCAGGCTATTTCAGACACATCATACCTGCTATTTCTTGATGGAATTCACACAAAGAATGTCTGACTTTAAGTCACGCATCCATCATCCCATATTAACAAAAAGTCAGTGCAGACAGAAATCTCCTTCCTTGTCTCTTACCTGTTCGTGGTACTCTATCCCCATGCTGAGAGTGTTAATAAGGATAGCAATCATGATTCCTCGGTTGAAGTATTTACTTTCCACGATTCTTCTCAGTTTGTCTCTGAAGTTTACCCAGGCCCGGATCACACCGTTTTTGTACTCGACCACTCTGCGCCGTCTGCTTCGACCTCTCCCTCCTCTCAGGTCTCCACACTGAAAGTAAAAGTTTTGTTGTTTCAATTATTGCTCCACCAATGCCAAATTGTCACTTCTTCAAAAGTATCACCAGGGGTCAACGTCATCATTAGTGCACCACCATCCGTCCTGACCTGCGGGTAGTCATGCAGCCCGTCTGCCTCTCCTTTGCCCCCCTCCAGGTCTCCAAGCTCGAGTTCCAAGGTCTCCAGGCTGCGAGCGCACAGAGGGCAGCTGAGCAGCTCCAGGAGCAGAGGGCTGGGCACCACGCCTGCCAGCTGGTACAGCAGCCTCTGGCGACCTAAATGGGGGAAATAGATGGCGGTGGTGAGGCACTGTGATGATGTTCCTCTGGCCTGCGCAACAATGTTTTAACATTAGATAGGCATCTCATTATGTAAAGTCATTCTGAGTAACAAAATGTCATATGAAGTTTGCGTCAAAGGAGTGTACTTGAATTCTCAATGTTTGATAAGGTACAATTATCATGGCAATCAGAAAATTAAATGAAGGAGGTATATTTGGATATTAGCTATTCGAAAACTATACTCTGCAAACCAGGAAATGTGAAAATATGGTACTAATCATCTAATATTGTATGAGCCTCAAAAGTTAGTATCACCTAAACTATAAATTATAAAATTTTTATATAAATTTTGCACATTTTTTATTCATGTTAGAGGGATTTTTCCTTTCCAGTCGCTTATGCTTGCTCATGTGGATTTGTTGGGTTTCTCTCTCTGAAAAGCACCTAGAAATGATTGTGTTTTATTTGGTGCTACAAAAATAAATAAAACAAAAATACTGACTCTGTAAAAGTTATGAGAGAGGCTGAATAGGTGTGTTGCTGCATACTCAAAGTACTACTGTTTGATTTCTCCGGTTAAAATGGTACAAATGACTTCACTTTGGTAGCACTTTTAAACTGCTCGAGCAGTCCCACAGCGCTTTAAGTTCACACACACACATTCACATGCCAATGGAGTGCCATGCAAGGCTTTCAATCCATCCATTAGTAGTTTTGGGTTCAGTGTCTTGCTCAAGGAAACTTCTACATGTGGACATGGTAGTCCACTTTCCTCCCACGGTAAAAAAGACGTTCATAATACTTGTAACTAATTAAATGGCTAAAACTGGTATAGAACATGTTTCTCTTGAAAATAATAACTTGTGCCTCAGTGAGATCACCTGTATAAACAAAAGTCAAATAAAGTACTTTTTTTTAAAATGGATGAATTATACTAGATATCATTGTGTACACTTGAATAAATTTAGATTGTTCTGGATGTAGAATTGTCAAACAGTGCAATGAATGAGTGCTCCTGACCCCTTGTCAAAGATAACCAGCTTTTAATATATGTCATTTCTTTAATAATTTTGTGTGTTTTTTTAATGGTACTGACATGTTACAAATGTGTGACAAGCTGGTAAATCTTATCTGTGACTGGATGGTCGTACTGCAAAAGTCTTGGTGCTTTCTGGTAGTTCATGTAATTTTGTAGAAATGTCGGGATCTATAATTTCTGAGAAGTTTGTCTGACAGATCCTGCCCATGGCAAAACAATAGGATTGAAAGGGTTCACTTATGATATAGAGGAGTAGGACGTAATCGTTTTAAGACACAGAAGGAGTTTTATGGTGCATAGAGGTAAAACAGTCTGCTGATTATTAAGTTCATTGCTGTGTGAGCAAGATCGTTTGAAGTGCATGCGTAAAGATCTTTATGAGATTCCAAATGGGATTTTTATCAGCGCAATAGACGAGGCCGTGCAAGGCAGCGCAGTGTGATGATACGGCTGGAAAACTATAATGTAGGTGAAATTTTGCTCGCAGGGCTGAGGGGTGGGCCATTCTCAGTGAAGAGCGAATACACACAGGTTTCCGCTGAGAGTAGCGCGAGCTCGCCCACAGTTTGTGATCCCGGCTGCCTCTTCTCACCCTCTGTACTCTGTCTACAGCTTTTTAAAGTCAGAACAGAGAAACTGCGAAGCACAGCTGAAAACTAGCAGAAGCTTGAGTTTGACTTGTGGAAACATCAGCTCTCGAAAAGCGGCTTCAGCTGCACATAATGTTGTTTGCGAGACGTTCTAATACCTCAAGCTATAAAAGAAATGAATTGCTCGGGTTGACATCGTATTTCAATGTGCTTTATAATCTCTTAAACATAGCTGTAGGTAATAAATTTCCCCTCTCTGTTTTTGAATTCAATCTTTTGACAGACTGAAGTAAGACTGACAAAATACTTGGCCAGTAAAACTCTTGTTCAAACACAGTTCATATCCGTATTACCTTATAAAACATTAGGGTTATAGGGTTGTTTTATACTTAAACTTAGATTTTAGAGCAAGAGACTTACAAATATAGGCGCTCCTACAGCATAAAGGGACAAATCTAATGAAACTATGTTCACAATAACAATGTGACCTTATTACATCAAAACTAATCATTAGAGATGATTTCAAGTCACTGAATGTGTGATCTTTGACAGAGATGATCACACTTTGCGATCCAATAAGTTTTCAAGAGCTTTTCAAGACTTTTTTTCTTTACTTTTGTGACATTTTAAAAACCGGAGATATGAACACCCTTCCCTATATTGTACAAATCATAAAAACACAGTTTAAAGAAAGGCAAATGCCTAAAAACATGCTTCACGTACTACATGCTTCAATGTTGGCCGTTGCCCCGTACAACAGGAATAATCTTGTTTTATGATGTTTTGCCTCTTTCTGTTGCTTCAGGAGGTCATTACTTTCCCATTCATTAACAACCTGCGTATGTATAAAATGTCCAGTAATTAAAACTCCCTCTGTGTTGCTATTATTGACTTTGGTCCTGTACTACTGTGGTAGAACATATTGTTGTATTGGCAAGAAAGTACCACTAATGTGACAGACTAGATGAATTGGATATGAATGAAAAATGACGTGGTGGCATGTGCACTGGGATCATATTTACATTGTATATGATGGAGTATGGTGTCACAATGTATGTTTGAAAGCATCACTCAGGTACACTGACTGGGAGTGATAAAACTCGGGGCCAAACTAAAGCATTTGTGGTATTTTGAGAGGGCCAAAGCAGCCAAACTCAGTCAAAACCGCACCTATCTCAAATTTCAGCCCAATTCATCGATTTAGCAAAATTAGGTTGGAAGAAACTGGAAGAAATGTGCCAGGTCCCAAATATTGTCACTCGTCACTCAATAAAAGAGTGAGGTGATGTATTTCAGGCCAAGAGTTACTCCTTCTTTTTAAAGTAATCCTTGCAATGCGCTGAAAAGGGCAGTAGTGCTCTGAAGGCTTTTCAGATCTCTTCCTCATCGCTGTTTGATGAAATCTTCATGTGTCACTCTGGAACTCTTTAATTCAGCAAGAAAAGAATTCAAGTGTGTTTAATTATCTTTGGCGTGTGAACAGTGTGTGTATGTGTGTGTGTGAGTGTGTGTGTGTGTGTGTGTGTGTGTGTGTGTGTGTGTGTGTGTGTGTGTGTGTGTGTGTGTGTGTGTGTGTGTGTGTGTGTGTGTGTGTGTGTGTGTGTGTGTGTGTGTGTCTCTGTGTCTGTGTGTGTCTAGACAGCGAGTGTGGATGTTGGCAGTCTCGCCCCATTAGGACAAACCAGACGTGTCTATCACATTGCCGCTGCTGTTTTCCTACTTGATCACGCCGCCTCCTTCTCTGCTATATCCATTCATTTCAGTCTCATGCCATCTTCTGAGCTAAATGCTTTTTTTTCTCTCAGTTATTGGTCTTATTTATCTTTCTCTCCGTGCCTCTGATGCATTTACAACCTTTCTTAACTTCATGCCTCTCTTTAGAAGATATATTCTGCTTTAATGCATTCAGAAAGCTGCAGCACACTTTTGGTTTTGTTTACTTTGCAGTGCACACTTTTCCTCCCTCTGCCTTTCCCCACACTGTTAATTCACTCAATCCCCTCTTTATCCATCTTCCTGCACTGATGACTGTAACACTTGAGACATGGATTTCCTGTCAGGACTTTAAGTGCTACTCAAGACATTCACACACTTACACACGCGTGTGCGTGCACACACACACACCCATGGTTTTAAGGGATCTTCCCATTGACCTAATGAGTTTGAACCCCCCCGTACTGAAATTATCCATCCCAGCATGGTGTTGAGCTCTCACATCCGTGTAGTGTGCAAAAGTTTTGTGAGAGCTACGAAGACAGAAGTAAAAGACCAGACACGCATGCACGCACGCACGCACGCACGCACGCACGCACGCACGCACGCACGCACGCACGCACGCACGCACGCACGCACGCACACACACACACTAAAGATGAAAGCAGGAGATGAAAATGAGTTTGACGACAAAAGTATAATTGAGCCCAAGGGAAATCTAAGGCAAGAGGTAAAGTAGGTGAAAGGCAGTAAAGAAAAAAAATCTGAAGGAAAATTCGGGCAAAAAAATTAAATAAAAATAACTTGTGGGATGAAGTAATTCTAAAATGTTTTCTTTTTTTGATATATTTCTCATATGTGACTTCTGATTCAGATTCCTTTACTGTTGATTGTGCATTTTTTTGGAACACTGGGAAAGAGAAAATCCGTTTAAAAATATGTAGAAAGATAGTGTATTGAAATGTAGTAGTTTACCATACAATCAAATTTGTTGGAAAGTCCAAAACAAATTTATCATGTTGTGTATGACTATCACTAACAAACTGTTTGGATAAATTGTAGACATTAGTAAATATGGACATAAAGGGTTAAAGGAAGTCAAGATAAAGGTTAAGTAGTGTGGGGGTGTGGGGGTGTGTGTTTGTGTGTGGGGGTGTGTGTGTGTGTGTGTGTGTGTGTTTGAATGGATAAAAAGGAAAAAAAGTGTTGGACTTTCAGACAAAAACCAAATTCTTACTGTGCTGTCCCATCAGTTGGTAAAGCTTGTTGAGAGTCTCTGCATGCTCGGACGTCGGGTGGTTTGATGGATGCTGCTCTGGACTGGTCCCACACTTCTTCGAGTGCGGAGGCGGCGTCTTGCTGCTATAACTGCACACGAACGACGGCAGAATGGTCGGGTAATTCATTCCCCCATTCAGTCGCCCAAGTAATGCCCCCATGCCCTGGGTGACAACACCCGGGCTGTCTGCGCTGTTTCCGTTTGTGCTTCCCCTCCGCCCCGTCAGCGACTTCATCTCTAGCTCCTCCCCTCCTCCAAGATGTCCCTCTCTGTCCACGTGCTCAGTGGTCGCCACGCTGATGATGTGCTGCCCACCGTTGCTGAGGCGACAGTGCTGGTGCTGATGGTGCTGCAGGAGGTTATGGATTGGCCTCAACCACAATGCATTAGCGGGGCCTGAGCCTCCGCAACCCCGACTGGAACCATGGCCGTGTCCATTTCCACCACCGTTACTGCCTCCTCCACTGCCATTGGGGTTCACCTTTTTACGTCGTTTACTGTTCAGATTAAAGACACTGATATTAACAGAATGAATCTGTGAGGGCGTGAGGTTATCTCTATTCAGTATGCATTTGTATCTCTGCCCTCGGCACAGAAGAAAACTCCACATTGTCCACTAAAATAATTAATGTTCAGAACAAAACAGATCTAATAGGATCAAAGGGCTTCAAGCTGTTTCGGATAGACAAAGGCGAACCAGCACAGCCCGAGTTGCACACCATTTAATTTCACTTGTATCGTCAAAACTCAACCAGACTCACCTGTGCCACCCGGAGTATATCCTCTGCAGCCTGCGAGTGAACTTGCGGTAAAGGTGACTGATGTAGCGCAGCATCTCCTCGTAGCATGATCCTGGTTCACTGTAGCTGGCGAGTGTGGAGTCGTTGGACATGTAGCGAGCGCGCTGCTCCCTCATCAGGGCGTTCTCCCGTTGCTTCGTCTCGGAGAACTGGGTGGCGATGACCACGAGGCACAAGTTGATCATGAAGAAAGAGCCCACCTGGTTGGAGAGGAAGAGGATGTGAAGTGTAATGAGAAAGAATGCACCCACTCTGCAAAAAGTGCTGTATTGTTGCATAATTCTCCCATATAGCTGTTTATGATAGAGACACTGTGACCACTGAATCAATATTTGATTCTGGGAACAACTCAGTGACTTCATCCCATCTTATGATGATGGCGCAATAAACCTCTCGGTCAAATAGAAGCACTATCGTGGCTTATATATAATTAAGAGGCCGCCTGTTTGATTGGATGCTTGTACAATAAACGTGACTCGGTTTTGATCATTAGACACAAATTACATAGTTCAAAATGTGCTCCAGTGAGGCGGCGTTAGCAGTGAGTCAATACATTTATAAAGACTGTGAATGTGTAACAGGTCATTTCTGTGTGATCCTAAAAGACAGAAGAAAATTAGATGAACACTTTTCCCACTGACATCCCCATTTATCTTAATTCCTGGAGGGTGCTCTTTCTATGTGAATCAATTTGGTTCTCTTTCAGTCTCTGCTGGATGTCTTTATTGCTCTCATCCACTCTCTCCTTTGCTCTGATTTCTCCCTCCCTCTCCTCAAATTCACAATAAGCACTTTTACGTCAAACGAAAGTCGGACAGGGAGCTCATACAGCAGTGTAAAATATAGCACGAGTCGTAATACTGGAGAAGCCCACAGCAGCAAGAGTCAAATTATACACGATAAGGAGTGTGTAAGGTACAACAGAAAGAATATAGACAGTAAATACTCCAAGCAGAGTTTAGTGGTTAACTTTAAAAAAGTTATTCGTGGTTTTATAAAGCAGAAGTCAAAAAGTGGTACACAAAAGTATATTGTGTTATGGTTTGGGGAAATACATATAGAGCACACATAGACTCTATCATTAAACTCCAGACAAGAATTATTAGAATAATAAATAAAGCTTCCTATCGAGAAAACACTAATAAACTATTCATAGACTCTTGCACCTTAAAATGCATAGATATTATATGCTTATAAACATTAGAAATATTATTTCGAGTGCTGCTATTCAATCTTTTTTTAAACTAAGAGAAAACAATTATAATTTAAGAGGATTGTGTGTATTTGAAAGAGGTAGTGCGAGAACCAAAGTTAAATACAGATGAGTTTCCTTTCTGGGAGTCATTTTATGGAATGGACGAAGTGAAGACTTAAAATTGTGTAAATCTTTGTTGTGCTTCAAAAAAACATTAAAAAGTAAAATAATTAATGGTTACAATAAAAAATGAGTTCTGTTACTTTTGTTTTGTTATTCTCTTGTATTACTTTTGTTATGTATGTATTTTTTTTCCTCTCTCTTCCGTATTACTTCTGTTGTGTTTATTTTTTTCTGTTCTTTTTATCTTGTGTCACTGGTATCCTGAGTAACTTTATGGGTTTTTAATGGATAGGCAAAAATAAGCCTTGGCTTCTGCCTAGACCCATTCCGGCTACAGATAGTGTGGAGTAGCATGTGTGCATGAACTTAAAAGCACTTTGAACTGAATGCACAAAAATTCCACTTTTGCACTGAAACTGTAACCGAAATAAACCATTCATTCATTTCATTTCCATGAGTGACACGTTTTATATATATTCCTATTTGTTGAGCATTTTAAAGACCATATCATTTTAATTTATATATATAATGAAGACAATTATTTGTTTGAATCATACTTTTTCATTCTTCCTTTCATTTGAAGAATACACTAAAGTTTGGAGACAATTGTCACGGTTCAACAAAAGCCAGAATACATTAGAAAACTTTAGAAAATCACAACTCAGGTGACAATTCAACCTCATTTAGTTTCAACAGGGCTCACCCTGGTCCATGTGGATGTGGGATGAACGCTTATACATCCGATTAAAATTTACTTTTTTTCCATGAGGCTTTGACATTTAATCATAGCAACACCTTAAAACATTAGGTTAGATTGATAAGTGAAGAAAAAAAAAAAACCCAGGGTGGTACTTACAATAATGAGCAGTATAAAATATATAAAATTGTAGAAGGAGTGAGCATCCATGACATAGTACATGATATCAACCCATCCTTCCAGTGTAATGACCTGGAATCAAAAACAGAGAGAAAAGATGCATTTTGGTTATTGTGATCAGTAAAGTAAAAAATAAATAAAAATGTTTTTTGTCTTCAAAAACATGTCCAACACACCCACAGATGTGAACAAAAAAAAACATACAGCACTGAGATGCAGCAAAACTTTCTAGCTGTTTCAATGTGCATTCCTCTGAAGTGTGTGTGTGTGTGTGTGTGTGTGTGTGTGTGTGTGTGTGTGTGTGTGTGTGTGTGTGTGTGTGTGTGTGTGTGTGTGTGTGTGTGTGTGTGCCCAAGGACTGACACACTCTTTCATGTCGCCACTATGTTAATGAGGATTCGGGATGCTGAGACTTGAAAGCGGTGGCTCGGCTAAGCCGATAATACACTCACACCTCAACATTTACACCTCAGCTGGCATGGAATATTATCACATAAACTGGCAGCACACACGCAACAATAGTATGGACGGATAAGATGAAGGGGAATTGCCAACAAGCATGTCTGTGCATGAGTATAAGACAATCCCGCAAAACACCAACATAAACAACAACCACAAATATATGTTATGCATGCACACAGACACATGTGACTAAACCTCTTTTCTAAAGTTCAACAAGCCAGTGAAGGATTCTCATTTCTGAGCGAATACAGAGTTACTAAAGCAACACAAACACAACAAAACATATATCAGGTTAAAGGAAGACCTTGTGTAGTTAATATAGCAACTAGAGGAAGAACCAAGAAGATCCACTGTCTGATTATAAGATTTTATCGAGTCATTTTGTAAAAATAGACGCATTCCTCATGTAAACAAAGAAAGAATGTGGTTCTCCGCTTACACTGTTTATGTCAGGAAGGACAAAAAAAAGTTATTACTGTGAACAAATCACGGAATGACCTCCAGGGCCAGGCCCATTATCTGCTACTGACTCATTGTGAAGATCAGACATCGCCGGCAAAAGAATCCAGTGGTGTAATTGTTGCCAATGGCTTGCACATGGGGCAGAGAGCATGCTGCCGGCTATCACTCACGAATGACCTAACCAACACGCTGTTCGTTATCATGACGAACCTTAATGGACCGCTTGGCAGAACACATTGGCCTGTTAAACTGGAGATGGCCTTGCCCTTCTCCTTACTCCTTTATGTCGGTTCAACGGGTAATATATCCTTTTTTACTGATTCCAAGCCCAAGTTCCAGTTTGGTTTCATTTGATTTTACTACATTTCAAGTAGTCACAAGAAAAAGAAAAGAAAAGAAGCAACATTTTTTTCCAAACTCGCTAATTCAGTATATTAACTACATTCAAAAGTCAGTACTAGTTTCAGTGACAAATTAAAACGTCTTGTGAAATCATAGGCTACTGCAAGTATATTTAACATATGGAACCAAACAATTCCAGATCAGCAAATCTAGTTTTCTGGTTATTGAACCCATTATGATCCAAGTCAGTATTTATGGCTGTTTGCAGTGTCTGTATTTTTTCTTTCTTTAAAATGAGACAGGAAACAATTCTATGTTCATGACATCTCATGATGTCTTTCCTCAATCGTGCACCTCTCAAATCATAGTGGCGGTTTAGCCACTCCCCTTTTACAGGGGTTGTTGCCACAGCGAGTAGTTTAAACTTGCATTGCGTTTAGTTTTTTTTAGACTTCTCCTGATCCGCCACCAGCGGCCTATGGATCCTGGAAAAGCAAGAGCTGCACCTTACCAGCTTGTTGTAGTCTGCTAAAGTCCCAAGGTTCTCTGAAATTAACTCGATCTGGGGCCCTGGGCAGCAGTGTTTTCAAACCCTGCTCTGGAATGTATAATTCATTTTCTTTATATTTGCAGATACTGAGGGGAATAAAGCTGTAAAAAAAAAAGAAAAAAGAAGGGGGGATAACAAGTCAGACACTTCATTTATGATTTAATAGAGCTCTCTCAATTTTTCTTCAACACACTTGGTCTCTCTCCATCTATTTCTGTATCCTTCTGCTCGATCACTTTTCCTCTCCCGTCTCACCTCTCTCTCTCCTTCCCCTCTGTTTTTCAACATTGTCACAGTCAACATGAGGTATTTTGTAAAGGACGTTGGCAATATGATAAATGTGCTGCCAAAGTAATCGCTCTGTTTCTTTGTCAATGCTAATTTTGCCATCCCTGCTGCCAAAGATCCATTTAAATAACAAATGGCACATTGGTCTGAATACAATGCGGACCTTTATTCTTGTTGTTTTGTTTTGTTTTTTTCTTGTTGCTTCTTTGTGCAGATGTGTTTGGGAGTGAATTGTTTTGTTGTGTGTTTGCGTCTTTGTGTCAGTTTGTTTAAGTCCATGTATTTGTATTATATCTATATGGAGAATAACATTCATATCATCCTAAAAACCAAATATGCACTTCAAGACCTTTTTTTTCCCCCCAAACTCGAGATTTTGCAAAAACAGGTGAGAAAGGAAAAACAAATGGCAGGCACAGGTGTCTCATATAAGCTGGCTCAAAACAAATCTCACCCGTCACTCTGTTGTACTTACCAAACCATCGCAACAGGAACAAAAGGTTATTTGCTGTTGCCAGGAATTTAAAGATAAAGCTCTCTTTGAGAAAGCAATATTGAGGAAATCAAAGGTTTCAGGAGACACAGACGGATCTATCAGCAAGGTCTGGATAGATTCGCTAGCGGGGCCGAAACTCATATCGTAACAACACTTTTAGCACAAAGACCGCGGTAGTGAAATGTCTGTCACCGTCTCCTGGTGTAAGGGCCAGAAAAATAGTTTTTTATAACCAGCCCGTGGAAAGCAAGGGCTTTCAGGTCATGATACGTGCCTTCTTAAGGCCCGTGGGGAGACATTTCTCCAAGGGTAACTCTGAATTCTAAGTAGGTAAACAAAAGACAGAAAAACACGGTTTTGTCTGGTAAAGCAAAGGGACAAATATGAAAATGTGTTAACGTAAAAAAAAATAAAAAAAAAGAAATTTTTATAGAGTATAATCAGAGTAATAACATTTGAGTTTAGATTTTGCTATTCTGAGCAAAATAAAAGAGTCTGTATAATCTGCCCATTTGCCCTTTCTTACCTGGAATATGGCTATCCAAGCATAGCCAATGTTATCAAAGTTGACAGCTCCCTTGTGAGGGTTGAGTTCCCCGGGGCGGCAGACATTGTAGTACTGGTTCCAGTTAATGCAGCCGTTAACGCTGGCCCCACCTGCTGCCAGGTACGACAAGACGAGGGCCGAACTTGGTTTGGGAGCGTCCAATAAGCACTCGGCCCCGCCCTCGGTGTAGGGTGACACATCATGGCAGCGCCGCATCCCGTTCTCGCGGGGCGCTGAGCAGATAAACGGGCTGTCCTCACCCTCCTCGGACATGTAGTAAGGTTTTAAAGACAGGTTGGACATTCTGGGGGGGGGGAAGAAACTGGTCTTTAAAACACAAGAAGGATATGTTAAACACTCAACTTTTAAAAAGTTCCCTTTTCATCTGTTTGTGATTTTAATGAGTATGAGTCATGAAGAAGATTCTGGTCGCCTTGTCATTCTAAATATAAAGTGGTGAAACGAGTGTCTGGTCTGTTATTCCAGACAGCACCGATTCATTTTGTGCTTGTGGTCAGAGAGTCATTTGTTCAGTGAGAGGAAACACAGCAGCCCTGACTTTGAAATACGAAACTGCTGTTTCTCTCTTTTAAACATGGAGAGGATTTAGTCCCGGTACAATTTGTACCATTACATCAAAACCAGAATAAGTTCAAGCGTCTCTATGTGACATTGCTGGCTTCTTGAGGTTGTGCATACCAAAGTTTTTTTTTTTTTTTTTTTTTAATCATCTTCCCTTGAACAATTGGCCACCCTGTGGCGAAACCAGCGGCTGAACCTTCGTCTGTCTTTGTTGCCGTGAGTCTGCCGATTTGTCCATCTGTTTGCTGTCCTGCATTGGAAGAGTGAATGATTTCATCTACTGTTTTGACTTTCTCATCTTAGTCACATAACTGGATTTGATGAGATAAATGTGAGTGAATAATTGCTTTAAGAATTTTAAGATTTCCATCTGGATAAGGTTCTTCTTTTTTTATCACTTTATTTCTCAAAGTTAGATAAGTCCTTTCTGGTTGACTGTCCGGACAGCAGATAAGTTTTATATTGTTATATTCAACCCTCCCCCCCGGTTCATAATCGAAATTGGCCTTTTCAGTTTGTTTTCAGTGTGTTGTGTTGAGTTTGAAGAAATGTCACTGTACCACTCGGGCCAGTTGCCATCTAACAAACCCTAATTTCTACATTTCTTACGACCAGCAATTATTCCCCGTGGCAATTCAAAGTATGACATGATTAGAGAAGAAGTAAACAGCAGTGGAAAACAGAGAAAATGATGAAAGGAGAGACTGAATAGGCGCAGAATACACATGTTTGAATCATGTAAGCTAAACACATTCATAGAATCACTATATTAATCGGCTTAAGAAAATTACAAAATCTTCTAACTCTAGTCATGAAGTTGCATTTTTTATTTATTTTTTTAACTCTTTTATGTTGCCTACACTGAAGGAGAATCGTCATAAATCAAATCAGAGTTTCGAGCAAAAATGCCTCTTCTGAAAAATCTAATGAAGCTATGACGGAGGAGGCAATTTCCTCAAGCCAACTGTGCCACATCCAGCCTGGAAATAAATGAGAAAATGCTCATTCTCCACCGCGCGACTGAATTCCTTACTTTCTGACGTCATCTCCCAGGAAGCAGCGGTTGCGCAGTAGTCCGGCCCATAGCTGCACTCCCACAATGCCGAAGATGAAAAAGACAAAGAAGCAGAGGAGGAGAACATTTCCCAACATGGGCAGGGTGTCCAACAGCAATGTCACCAAGATCCTCATACCTACATGGTGAGACACAAGCAGCAGAGACAATATGAGAACTCACTGATCCAGCTTGTACATGGTCAAATACATGGGAGACATCATGTTGTGCACCTTTTATTAGCCCCCTGGTTACTGTCCACCATGACAACCTCCATTGATCTTGTGAGTTTTGGAACCCACAACTTCATCCTCGCAGCCAAGTGATGACAAAACTCAAAGTGACGGCTTGACATTATTTTCTCCTCCGGGATCAGAACTCAAAGCTTCCTTGTGGCCGGTATTATCTAACCACATGCATTCAGCATCCATCTCCAGTTGTCAGAAGTGTTTAGCGTCAGCAGAATTAGGGATCCAGTCCCTGAGGTCTTCACAATGTGTTCTGTCCCCCGTCACATATATCACAGTGTTGTCTCACTGATCACATTTACAGCATTTCAAACAAAGTGTTACTGCGGAATTTTAGTCACATTGATATTTATTATTGACTCGGCCTCTCAAATCTGGACTGGGCTGTGCTGCTGTAGGTGCAAAATCTGCCTGAATGCCTTATTGTGATGTTTATTGTAATTGTAAAAACGTTATAACTGCACTGAACTCCATGGTGAGTTGTCTTATTAGTTGAAACTAAGCCTACTTAAAGTACTTTTCATTTGACATCAAAATCTAACGGTTTTCATTTATTGTTTGTCTCAACTTTTTTTCTTGATTTAAATGAAAAGATGGATAAAGCTGTTTAAAACATTACACGGCTTCTCTCATTTTAAGCGGTGCTTTTTTAGCTCTAAGATAAACTTCCTGCATCTCATATTAAAATATGATGTCTTGACGATCACTGCAAATCCGAAACGGAGGGAGGCAATGGAATTAATGGTCAATTTATATTTACTGCCTGTATCTATCCTTTTCGTCACATATGTTTTACATCATCGTCTATTTAATAGCCATGCATTTGTCATTGTTCCATTCATCAAATTTGTACTTAAAACACTATTTTTAGGAGTTTCACCTCAGGGGTTATTGACAGCAATTAAAAAAAACAAAAAAACAGCCGGATAAGATATGCTGGGAAATAATGTTCAATTAATTTCTTCTAACTTTTTAGCATCCCATCGTTCCTCCTGCAGAGGTAACACACAAAACTCGTTTGTAGACTCAAAGTTTTTGAATCAAATAAATCCCAGAATAAAAAAGAAACCACACTCTCAGCCATCAGAAGTCAAAAGTTGGTAGTGTTGGTGCTGAACAAAGATGAGCTAATAAAGTTATTAAGCTCATTAAGTTAAGAGCCTGGGATCTTTTGCCAGACGTTAGTACACTGTTTTAGTTTTTCACATAGTTTGATACTAAAAAGCTATTTTACACTACGCATTAAAAGATTACCATTTTGGACCGCCCAAATGACCCACAAACATTCCACAAAATGTTAAATTGTGCTGATTGATAATATTACGTTACACTGCATTATAAATGTGCTATCCAAAAGATCTGTGGACACAATAAATACAATCTACAACTTTGATTTTCCACTGTTTTAACTGGAACAAGATCTGTCCTCTTCAAGTCAGCGCAATGAACAAGTTGTCTCATATTTCCGTAAGCCTTTTGCGTATAACTATCTTTTTTGTGTGTCGGTGGCGACCTCCTTTTTTAAGAACGGCGGGTCTCGAGACACTTTGGGAACACACTCAACTATGGAATCATGGAAATGTACACATGCACGCACTGAGTAAACTCCACAGTTGCACTCCTATGGTGGCATCTGTCTTCGGAGAAATCAGCCCAGCAAACAAAAAACATTTCACAGCAGTGACACCCACTTAGCAGAATACTAATGGGTTGTTTAAGCACCGTTTCGGGTGTTTCAGCAACACACTCGATTTCATTCAAGAAGATATCAGGATGTATTTTACAAAATGTGACATTTAAAAATTAAACTGGCAATAAATTCAAGTGAGGTAATCATAGTAATACAATCAGATATTATTCTATCATCAAATTCAATATAATTCAATTCAATTCAATTATCTAAACATCAGATTCATAAAAAAAACCATCAAAAGGTTTTACTTAAATATATATTCATCCACTGAGACAAGTTTTTTTAAGCAGAATAAATTTGCTTATGAGATAATAACTGGGAACATGTCTGTCCTATTAATGGTATTTATTTTATTAACTAGGACTTTTGAGGAACAATATGAACCTGGGGCAGAGTTTCACTTCGTGAAATGGGAGAGTTTGCGATGGGAGAGTGTTAAAAGTGCCATTTCTTCTGACTAATAAGACAGGGATAGAGATGAAGTACACGACTGTGCGTGCATGCCGTGTGCGGGACAATTGGCAGAAAACGTGCAAAAGCCCTCCGCAACGTCAGCCTTGAAAACATGAAATAAATAAAGAACCTCGCCCAGTGAGCACAGAAACACATTAGGTGTCTGTCTAACAACGGATATTTTTCTTCCACTTAGGCAGGGAGACAAACAGAGAGACAGCGTGACAGTGAAATTGGCTGGAAAACAAACAAAACAAAAAAAAAGAATAGGAAAAGATTTGGTTGTTCGATTAGTCTGACTGGGTTGCCTGCACAAACACTCAATCTGTGATGAGACCTCCGGAGAAGAAGAAAACTATCCGGGAGGGATGCAAAAACCTGAGAAAAAAAACAAAGGAAGAAATCTAAACTCCTTCCGGATGTTTCTGGTTGTGAGCGTATAGGGACATAAGCTTCGGGTACATTTGTACATTCGTGTCTGTCTCTAGACTGACCTTGAGTTTTCCAGCCTCAAGTGAAACCTCTCACTGTCACCTTGGTTGCAAATCTCTCTGTCTGCCTTCTCTTTGAATGCACCTTCAGGGAGAGACTGTAAACCTGTTACAATATCACAAGTTTCACTTCACCTTGTTCGTGGCTGTAAATAGCATAACTCGGAGCTAATGCTAGCGCGGTGGTAAGCTTAAGGGTAATGTTCCCGTTCGTAACACCACGGTGTGTTTTTGTCCTTATTTAGCAGTTTGAGGTGGAAACTGGAAAAAAAAACAAAAAAAAAACATGCCATGCTTTATGGTTGTGCTTGGGTTCTCTGCTGTGCCTGAAGCAACCGCCAATCCCTGAAACACAACGATATGAAGTGATCCTTTACATTGGTCCATTTTAGGTCAGCAATGGGCTGTTTCAAGGGAAAATGGGGGTTCGTTTCAACGTTTTGATTTTCGGAGCTGAAAGTGAGCTTTTATGATACTGATCGTATTTGCAAACACTATCCTATTATTATACTAGTGTATATCGATTCATTTCAAAACCAGGTGACTGAGCTTCTTCAGGTGAAATATTTTGTATATGACAAACTCTGCTGGCAGTCTAAGTCTGACAAACAGCCTGGCAGCTTGCCTAATGTATGCTGGGTAATAATCTTGTAAGTTGTTATGACACCATTGTCTGGTGATCCTCTTTAGCCGAAGATTCATAGCCGCTTGTGTCATAGAGCTTTCAGAAAAATGACAAACTATGTACAAGTCGTCCCCCCCCCCCTTCGGGCACACACTGGCACTGTGGTGAGATTAAAGGAAACTGGATCTGGATCATCGGTCAACTCACCAGTGAGCAGTGAAAAGACGATGCAGACACTGAAATGACGCTTGATGCAAACAGGTGATTGGTTCAGCTGCTTAAAAATAGTAAAAAAAAAAACAACCTTGACGTGAAGTATCTAAGGTCTGTGTTGGCTAAATTGTCACTAAAACACACACAATAAAAAGAAGAAGAAAGGATGTACATAAGACATGCACATGTATAGTTCAGAAAAATTTGTTTTTACAAAAAAGCTAATTGTTCTGCACATTATCTGTTTTTACTTCATAAAATAGAAGCTATTGAATTGCTTACTTTGCCCTGAGTGCATTCAATATGGTGAAAGACTGTTAACAAGTTGACTGTCAACAATGTGTAAATGTTGTTGCCAGAAGTAGCAATAACAATAAAGATGAGGAGAAAGGTTCCATCTATATGGATCCTTTCTAGTAAAATCAATATATTTTTAGTCCATCAGAAAGCAAGAGTATTAAACACACATAACAATCACTATTGATGTTTTTAGATTACATCATTGTATGTGTGATGAATCCAGAACTATATTTTAATTGTCCCCGCCTGTCATATTAGTCCATTGTTTTTTTTTTCTCTCGTGTCTCGGATTCAACGTGATAGTTTGAAACAAACATAAATGTTTTTTGTAGCCTTCACTTGGTATCTCAGTTTGTCGGGTAAAAAAAATCTTCATACAAGAAAACGAATGAGATAAAGCGGACGCCGTCGCGCGTGAGCGAAGGTAGAAGTAGATTCTTGAAAATACTCGGACTTACTTGGCACTCTGTTGATAGCTCGCAGTGGCCTGAGTACCCGGACGGTACGGATGGCTGACAGACTGGCATTGTGGCCATCCAGAGAGTATTCCATCACCCTGTGGACACAGTCACAGTCAGAGAATAACAAGAAAGTTATTTCATCAGATGTGCTCCAGTGAAACACTGCATGTACGAACACATTCCACAACAGCACACTCCCAAACACAAAGAAGCAACAAGAAAAACAACAATCTATTAAGACTCATAATGGAACCAACCCACATAATTACTGTGCATTTGGCATCTAATTACATAGTCAGGAGCGCTTTTCCTTCTGTATAGTCTGTGCTGAAACACACAAGCACAATAAATGTAATGATATATATAGAGAGAGACACACTTATGGACTTATTTGCTTTGTGTTTTGCTCTGTGATCGTGTTGGCCGCTCCGGGAAGATGTTAGGCCTGAATTGGACTTGGCTGTTGAGAGTGTCTGGCAGATATAAAATTAGATTGGGGCAGTGGAATCTGACAAATGTGACAGCACCCTGAACTTTTTGCTGTAAAAACAGTCCGTAATACTGTGCAGGAAAGCAAATGATATCAGACATTATGTAAGTCTCTCTGAAAAAGTAATAAATGCCACGAATCCTCATTTCTTAGTACAGCAATACAGAGGGAATCAGATAGAGTTTGCTGGTTTCCTGGTGCTGATACGATCATCTCTTGCACCATCATGGCTAAATGGCCTACTTCTGCTCATGCAGTCTGTCTGCTCATTATAGTAAACAGGTTGGTTTGGGGAATGAGCACAGAGCCCAGTCACTGGTTATTACTAGTTGTCCTGCCTTAGAAGACTTTTAGCTGGTACAAGCACTGCATTTCAGGAACTACCCTGACTTGGCCACCACTTTGACGTTGTCAGAGCTGCTCAGCTCTTTCCTGCTTCCATGACTTCCCCATGAAAAACCGATGATGGCTAATATATTCCAACTCTTGACAGGTGCGAATGTAATGGGATCATGTTATGTCAAGTCACCTGTCAGTGCTTTCAGTGGCGTGGCTGCTTAGCTTTCTGTACGACATGCCTTTTATCTCAAACACATGTACAGATTAATTCTTTTTTCATTTTGTGTAAATTTGATCTTATATTCTGCTCTGCTTTTTTTATGGAAAATAAAACCTTTAAAAGAAGTTAATGTGTTACTTTTAGTTGTCTCTCTCAATTACGATATCTTTTCCCACTAAAATATTTACTAGAAAACAAAAAAAAAAATAAAACCTGCGAACCAGTGATGTGCCTTCCTTTTACATTAAGTAACTTTAAGGAGAGGTTCATACATAGCCCATTGTTCGCAATCCATTATTGTCCTTTTCACTCTTGTATACAGTCCATTTCCTCCCCCTTTTAAAAATTTTTTCAATTATGCCTCTTGGAGTCTCGTTATGCACATTCCCTTTTCCATTAAGATGTCTTCCGCCATTCTTAGTCACTGATCCTTTATTGGTGGTGTTTCCTTACCCCAACTTCTCATGATTGCTTTCTTGCTTGTGACAAGCATTTTTTTTTTCTGTTACCAGATATCGGTTGTTTTGTGGGATGAATCCTTTGTGGAGCTTTTTCAAAGATATATGACCCAATATGAGCAGTTAATATCCAATTATTTTCCCTAATTCTTTACTCATCATTTCCCCATCATCATTATCTGACACTTCCCAGAAACATGGGAAAGAGCCACATCAAGTGAAGTAGTGATGCAGCAGTAAAGATATATCATTCCTTAATCCTGGTACTCAGAAAGTACATGCTAAATATGTGAGTAATACATGTGCAATTTCCGAAAGGACAGCTATCATTTTGCTCCTATTGACACAAAATTCAGTAATTTGCATTCATGCACATATAGCACAGAGGTAAAAACCAACCCGGCCATGACAATGACAAAGTCAAGCTGGTTCCACTTGTCCCCGAGATAACAATTGGGGCCGAAGATCCCCAGGGCCACCATCTTGATGACCATTTCCACCGCAAAGAATGCAAAGATGCAGTCGTCCAACACCTGCTCAGAGATGACAGAAAAAGAGAGAAACAAAAGTATTGCTTCACACAGAAAACCATAAGAAAAGAAAAATCGACCGCTCGCCAACAGAAAAAAGGTCAGATGCTTTTAAGGTCTTCTCATCAATGCACAGTTGCATTTTAAGAGAAACTGTGAAAGTGCCGGCAAGAGTCTGACTGGAAAAAAAAACCCAAAACAATGTATCCATTAGATAGTTTCATCCCAGCAGGGAACCACTCTAGCTTAGAATGGTTATAGCTGTGTCTCAATTAATTAGACATCTACCACTGCAAAAACAATGTCTGTGTTTGAAAATAATGAGCACATCTCAATTTGCCATCTCAAAAGTCCACACTGCATCACAGCACGAGTGTATTGACACCGCTGAGGATGAAACTGGTAAAAATAAAAGTACTGTATTTGTTTTAATGCCATTTTTTTTAAGGATTGCAGTTGTTAATGTAGTTTTTCCATACAATTACACTTTTCCTTTAACTTCAATAGAAATAAATCATCGCACTATACTGAAGTGCTTGTTGGGGGTGATTGTATAATGAAAAATGTACAAAATAATATATGGCACCTTTCTACAAGGTAAACAATGAGGTAAATTGCTAACATCTGCTCACATTGCCCTGGAAACAGGACATTCATCCACCTTTTTATCTAGTAATAACTTATTATAATAATGATCTAATTATATATATATATATATATATATATATATATATATATATATATATATATATATATTTACATTGCGACTGGAGTGAATGGGGTAAAAGTGATTTTTATATAGAGAGGAAGCAATGCAAAAAAATAACACTCCCCTTAAGGGAGAATGAAACCAAACACACTGGTCAGGTGTGTCACACTCACCTGTAGAATGCGGCACCACTCTGACTGGCAGGAAACGTCCTCACATGGCTGAAACATCCCCAGAGTCACACAGTTGAGCAAGATCACCAGCATGGACACATGCTCGAACCACGTGGAAAAAAAGAGTCAAGGCCAAAAACGTATTTCCATCATCAGCAATCGGCACAAAAGAAGCATCAATACTTAATGTCAACTGCACTGAACATTCAAGGTGATATTTAGTGAGCTCCCTGCAACAGCAACGGTGGAAACAATCAGAGGCAGCTTAAAACGCAAACACTTCTAACGATGTTCAGTCAAGTGATGACAGAATGGGAACTGGACGGTTATTCAGAGAGCTGACGGGAGAGAAAACGGCTCCTGTTCCCAGGATGCATATGCCGACGGTTGTTGAAGTTGATGTTCACGTTATGAGATTTACTCAGTGGGGTTTATCGCAATAAAAGTCACAACCAGTATTTTGAACACCAGTTCGCAATGATTTATGACTTTAAGTAGAGCGTGAACAATCACATCACCAACAGAAAAGATCCACAAAAGCAAGTTTTGTGTCTACAGAGAGTCAACAATGAAGGAGTGAAACTGGAGGCTAATGTGATTATCAGTGTTTTCATGATGTCACACACTGACATTTTAATGGGTCTACAGTACATCCTGTTTTCCTCTTGCCCATCAGTGACATGAACAATTGGCGAGGACATTTTCTGGCAAGCATAAATGGAGACATTAAAACTATACAAACGATGAAATCAAAATAGTAATGATTCATCACAGTTGTGGTGTGCAGTAAGCATTGTTCCATGTCTGGTGTATCTGGCCCGCCCAAATAACAATTCTCGAAAATATTAAATAGATTTTATTTCACTCTTTTTGGAGCCATAGTGAGATTGTCTATTTAGAGCAAAGTGATAAGTTTCAAAGGATAATACAAAGATATATCTCTTCTTTTCTTTTCTTTTTTTTTTGCTCCTTGTTACTGAATAAAAGTTCCACCAGGGATGGTGTGGAACTAATTTAGCCTTCTGCTGAGACGCAAATGGGAGTTTTCTGTTGTTGAACATGTCGAACTATGAAAACTGGTTCCTTCCTCCAATTCATGGCAATTTTGAGTCATCACTCAACCCCAATGCATGTTTTTGGACTGTGGGAGAAAACCTCCACGCAGACAGGAAGGAACATGGAAACACCACGCAGAAGCCTATGAAACCGTAGTCCAACCTGTTCGACTCCAACATATTTCAAGTAGCTCTGGCAACAAGTATCAGCAGGTTGTGAGGCCTCAAATCAATAGCTTTAACATAAAACGACAGTATATCACTACTAATGCAACAATTTTCTCTACTGTTGAAAAATCCCAATGTGAAAACATAAATAGTAAAACAGTACAGAGGAGAATTCCTATGATGGACAAATTCAAAATCATAACAGAAGCACGAGCTGATGTCCTAAACTTCATGTTACGTAACTGACACACACATACCCAGTGATGTGGCGTGTGCACCGAGCTGCAGTGTGAGGTATTCCCAAAGCGAAGTGCCGCTCTAATTACAAAGGGAATTAAAGCTGAAAACAAATGGTGACCACGGTCTTCAACATTACTCTCTTACACAGACGCAGCACAGACAGACCTAGATCGAGCGCACAGAGCCAAGCAGAGACATTGTATGCAAATTTCCTTAAACTTTATACCCAAAACACTTGGGACTTCATGCTGTGCCGCAATCAGGGAACTGAAACAAAAGTTTGCATCAGCAAAAGTCTGACCCAAAAGTTTCACTTTTCTGTGTCGTGAATGTTTCGTTTAGATGCAAATATACCATGATGCAACCCCGAAACTTGTAGGTTAAAGTATAGGTGTTCATATTCTCATATATGCACACACACTGACTGGGATTTATTCACAGAAAGATGCTTAAACAAATAATTTTTCCAATATTCAGCAAATCTGAAGGCCAGGAGAACTTTGTGCCCCCAAATTGTATATGTATTTAAAACTTTCCCCGTCAAAAGTGTTGCAAAACAGCAACCATCCATACAGAATATGTACTGAATCAGTTCAGAAAATCCATTTGGGGTTAATGATTAACTGCATTTTGTGAGCGAAGACAAAAAAAGGCAAACTGATGAATATCAATAAACACGTGCAAACCTGAAGACATCTTCACAGTAGCATCAGACTTTAGAAAAGGAATATGTTCGAGGCTTTGGGAACATTTGCTGAGAGACAGAATGAGGTTTTCAGGTGATTCTAAACTCATATGGACAGGGGAATATAACACAAATAATCCAATCAGCCAGTAGCAGTGTTTCATGGAGATAAATGTACTGAACAGCCCACACTGCCTCCACCAACACATCATCTTTACACTCTTGCCACGTGCACGTCTGACAGAGGATTTGAACCCTGGCTGCCACCACTCAGGTATGCCTAATTAGCGAAACCTGACAAAAGTGCAATGTGTGTTGCCGTATATCTTTATTCCCTGACGACAGGATTCTATCTCTATGCTGTGAGAAAAGCTAAGAATATAATGAATGTCAGTGGAATTATTTGGATTGATAAAGCTGTTTAAAGTCACTTTATAAGGGAACCAAGTGTTCACTGTGGCAGAAAACTCAAATTCACAAGTTGATTGATGTCTGTGTGTCTTTATGATGACGATGTGATCCGGGTCAGTTTTTGTAAATATGCTCACAATTAGAGTACCAGAGGTCCCATTGTTATATCATACAGGGACTGGATGCTCATATTAACATGACAGCTATGGAAGGGCGAATGATTTCACACCCTATTGCAATTCCAGTGAATGCCCATTTAACACAAATCACATGAAGCAACAAGCCAGGGGCATCTGAGAATTTATCATTTGAGAGTGAACACTGCAGTTCAGAGGCTTTTTCACATGAGGAGTATCTCATGTTATTCTTTAATTCTAGGGAACACAGCAACAGCTCTGAGGCGTTACAGCTGTTGTTTGTGTTGTATATACGCTGTGAATGTGCTAGATGACTATTTAGCCATTACATCAGTGTAAAACAAGTGTTGTAGTGCCCTTGAGGGAGCAGTAATAAAAATTGTCAATACAATTGTGTTATGTTACAATGTGCTCTACTTGTTATTAACACGAAGTGAAAAAAGAAGAAATCTTCAGTCACTGAGGCACGTGGAAAATTCCTCGGGTCAGAATATCACTATAAGGGCTTCAAACAAACTCGCGTGCACGCACACACGCACACAGTCATGGAATGTAAGGCTGATGGTTCTTTCACAGATGAAAGATTCAATAATCTGCAGCAGAATAAAACAGAGAATTGAATATTCAGAAAATCTCCCTCTCTCTCTCTCTCCCCCCTATGTGACTTCTTGTGCTCTGCTTTCTCTAATTCCTCTTTAATCTCCACACTCAACACCTCCTGAGCCCCCTTCTGTCTTCAGTTTTCCCCCCAGCACGCATGCACGCACGCACACATGCACACATGCACACACACAAACACACACGCACACAAACATGCACACACAAACATGTAAGCGTGCATAGACACACACAAACATTAATGTGTAAGTCTTCAAAGTAAAGCTGGGCTGTCACTGCAAAGCGGGCTCAGCATGCACACTGATTTGCAGTAAACAGCAAAACATCAAACTTTCTGCTGTTTTCTTAATTTTGTTTGGGCTTCTGACTCTTACACACACACACACACACACACACACACGCACACGCACACGCACACACACGCACACACACGCACACACACACACAGACGATAACATTAAATGTTCAGGTACAGTTCTGTTTCCCCTATGATGCTATAAAAAAGGATTAAATATACTTTAAATATGGTTTTATGGTGTTCGTCACTTAGCTTTTCTCCCCTGGCGGTGACAGATCCAGGCCGGGCACACAGTGCTCCTGGTCTCACTTGTTAAGGTTGATTTATGCCTGGGCACTTTGAGCAAATCAAATTAGGTCTGCGTCACGTCACGCTGGTTGTGGTGAATTGCATATATTCATGAGTTCTGCAGCAGGCAATAGTTCCGAACCATTTTTCACCGTCCCCTATAAGTGGATCCCATACTCACTCTTAAAAAACTAAAATCGCTGTGTCAGCATCAATCCAGTCTGCGTATATACAATGCAGATTTATTTATTTTTAACTTTACGAATAGATGAGCACATTGAAACTGTAAAGGGAAAGGGAAGGGCTGATCTACTAAAGGTTTGCACACATATAAACGAGATCTAATGCACACAGATTTCTCCCTTAAAGACTCCTGTTTGCGAGTCACTCATGGTGCGACTCCCAATTGATCAACCGCAAAACACATAAAAAACAAGCAATCTATCTGTGTAAGAGTCATATCTTGCAGGATCTTATTGGGCACATAATGTCACAATCAGAATAGAATACTAATACATAAAGTTAAAGAGTTGAATATTATTTAAGGTTTATATATGTATGAACACAGAAAAAGTGTAGTTATGTGCTGTGAGAAGTGGATGTAAATGTTCTAAAAATCCTAAAAGTAAATGATTTATTCAGGAGAAAATAGTTCTCACCTCTGGAAATCTGTAATTGTGGCGTAAGAGCATATATTTTCACATAAATGGCTCCTAAAGTGCTTTGTCTTACTCGAGCCTCAGACTAACACGGTTGACTTTTGGCAGCCCTTTATGCGTGCCCTTTACACTGTACGCACCGCGAGTCTGTTGGTCTTAAAATGATATGTAGTCAAGCAAATGAGGGCTATTGCTGTCATAAACACATTTTACTATCAGTCTGCTAAGAACGGCAAAAGTCAACATTGCACTGTTTTATAGCCACCTCCACATAGACGTTGGCCTCCAATGCATGTACACTGAGCTCACTGAGTTTCCCACAAACATCATGAGGGGAATGTTGTTGTTTACAACTGTTTGTGGTGGTCTTCTATCTGTGCTTAATAAAACAAAGTAGGAACTTTATGTATAGCTCTAATGTGGGATAGTGGAGTGCATTTATGACCCTAACGCCACAGGAATAACTTTATTCTTTTGACCTAAGAAATAATCAGGGTGTGTCTAACTTGACAAACAGCCAGACAGCTATCATATCACACCTTCTTTATTCATTGTGCTTTTTCTACTGTTTGGCAAACTCATTGTAGCAATGCACTAAGATACTAGCAGATCTGGCCCTTTATGGAAATGGTAAAGCGAGTCTCCGGTTGGCTTGAAAGATGTTCCACAAAAATACTGTATGCCTTTAGCAAAAATACTTGAATGACTTGTATAATCATGAATAGCTTTGCGTACTGTGCCTTTAATCATGAAGTTTCTAACAACATTTGATTTAGAAAGTCTTGGCGGGTTGCTCAGCAAAAAAAAAAATCCTAATTTTCCATTTTTTTCTTTCAAAATGAAACTCCAGGGGGCCAAATATATATATTTTTTAATTTACTTGGGTTATGATTTACAATCTCTTTGCTCCTCCTGCATAAACACTGTGTTGTTTAGTGGGCACATGTGACTCTCCTGCAGGTTTACTAAAAGCAATTCAGGGTCTGGCTCAAGGGGAAGCGAAAGTTCATATATTGAAAAGGGTCACGCGGGATGTCACATTGCGACGATTAAGATGAGGGTAAACCAATTAAAATAGAGACAAAGGAGGTATAAACCACAGTGTAGCGGAGGACTGAAAGTACAAACATTAAACATGAATACCATTTGTTCTGGCATAATGGGTACCTAATGAATCAGTGTTTATCTTTAGCATCTGGTGTGCAAATGTATCGCAACACAAAGCTCTCCAAGGTAAACAACACACAAATATCACAATGCAGCATTTGAAAGAGCCTGGCGAATCTGTACCACATTCTGTCATAGCAAAGTCTCACACCTACCGTGGCTGTGATAACACTTAGGCACATTCACAAAGTGAACGTTCACACACACACACACACACACATACAAATGCATAGTATTTCTACCCACAAGTACAATCAAGGCTCGGCACATTTTATTTTTGTATTCCTTATTTGTCTATATGAAGCATACAATGGATTTGGTCAATATAGCTTTCCAGTGCTCACACAACAACAATGCATTTACACAGCCTCTTACGTACACACGGCTGCGCGGCAGCACACACACACACACACAGGACAGATTTAACGGCGCGCACGGACACACAGTGACAAGCCCACTCCAGTTGAGCTGTCAGGTCTTTGCCAGGGTGTAGAGAATGCACAGAGGAGGAATGAGAGGGCAGTAAATAATAAAGGACGCACTGAAGCAGTGTGTGTGTTGGTTTTATCCAGCGACAATTCAGCTCCAAAGTTAAATTTGCTTGATTAAATTAAAACATGTTGAGCTTTTGAGCACACGTTTCCCCTGCTATGATTTCTTCCCCTCCTTCATCTCTCTGCCAACCTCCCAATGCTCTCTATCTGTCCAGATGAGTGAAAGAGAGGAAAAAGTACTCCAGTGTTAAGTCCCAGCTCACAAGCAGAACTCATCCCTATCTGCTTCACGGCTTAGTGAGCTCTGTTCTGTGATAAGCTACAAATTTAAGATGTCCCATCGAGTTACAGCTCTTCTTCTTCCCTTTGCTGTAGAACAAAACTTTTTTTAGATTCCATATGACCACACACAGATGCATTTTAGGTATTTAAATAAACTCTTGTAAAGGTATGAAATTACATGTTTACACTTTTCCATCATTCATACAACAGTCAGCCCAGCTGAAAATACAAACACTGGGAGGCCCCCATTTAAGAATGACTCTGCAGATGTCATTGGTCACAGTTAGGGATCGCAATTCACGGCACCTCATGGCTGCTGTCTGAATCTCACTGGCTGTTGATTTCTTCTGTCAGGTAAAAAATTCTAGGGGAAATGGGTAAACTCTGCCTTATCTGTTTTGTTAGCCTCATTTCACTGCATCGGGAGCGAAAGGTGAGGTAATCGTGCAACGGTGAAAGGCTCCAATCAATGACCACTCCAACTATTTAGAAATGCTATTGAGACAGAGTACTGAGGGAAGGTGAATCTATTTGTCTGTACACACAAATATATAGAGAAAGGAGTAAGAAATAAACTTGTCTGCCAGAGCCAAGTGTATGTTTAAAGTGATTTGGGATTAATGAAGATCAAGGGAAAGCTTTGTTGAGTGAACTGACTCAGACAAATGCAATTAGCAGAGATTTAACCTAAAGATGCTATTTCAGATGCAAATCTCAAATCCAAAGAGGCAGGACATTGTCTAAAATATGACATTTTACCATCCAATAAAATTGTTGAATTTGAAGGCAATCATATATCTTAAGAGAGACTAAACTAAACCAAAGACTAACAAGCAAAGAGGGTGGTCATAAAAACAGTATTTTGAAACTGGTCAGGTTAATTAGAAACACAATGATAACATGGTGAGTCCATATATGACATATATGCAAATATAAGGCTAAAATACATGAACTTTTTTCAGTGTTGGCATCAGCTTGGTCAAATTATGAAATTGTTCAATAAAGCTTCAAACATCCCTGTACTGTTAACACGACAGCCAAAACAATTTAAAGAGGTTGTGAAGGGATCATGATTTCAATGAATATGAACAAATAATACAAACGTTCATCCATCTGTATTATCTCGACCACTTTATCCAATTCAGGGTGATGGTGGGCTGGAGCTTTATTCCAGCAGGGCCACCTGAGCACCTACGGGGTATTCTAGTGCAGACAAACTGTATGTGTCTTTGTTTCCAGAAGACACACCTACAATGTCGAATGTTGTTAATGACCTCATCCAATCATCGCCACTGAATCAGATTTCTAAAAACTTCCACCCTTTCCTGTATAAGTTTATGCCTACCATCCTTCATTCCTCTAAAGATCAAATTTTCTAATAAGGAGTAAAATATTGCTGATGTCACGGAAAATGTAATCTCACTACAGTGAGGGAATATCCACCTCATATCGCTGCTGTAAACAAGGTTAACTCTACCCCCCTCCTCAACGCCTTTGAATCATTCCTCCATACTTCCCTTGACTGTCACCTTCACCCCCCCCCTCTCTCTCTCTCTCTCTCTCTCTCTCTCTCTCTCTCTCTTGCTCTACATTAGCCACCCTCTATCTGTCCTCTTAACCTCTCACCTCCCCAGCTTTAGCTGAAACACCCCCTGCATGTATGTTTTTTGCAATCCATTTCTTCACACACTCACCCCCAGTTTTCATGCTTCAGTCCATCCCTCTTTCATTAGAAAGGAGCAAACTCAATCCCATCAGATGTAATAACCCAATCACACTCTTGAGTCAGGTCCATCAGTAGGGTAGCAATGTGTGTGTGTGTGTGTGTGTGTGTGTGTGTGTGTGTGTGTGTGTGTGTGTGTGTGTGTGTGTGTGTGTGTGTGTGTGTGTGTGTGTGTGTGTGTGTGTGTGTGTGTGTGTGTGTGTGTGTGTGTGGGTGGGTGGGTGTGCGTGTGCGTGTGCGTGTGTGTGCGTGTGTGTGTGTGTGTGTTGGTGTGTGTGTTGGTGTGAGATTGTGTGTGGAGTCAGTATGAAAACAAGTGCATGCAGAGATCCTATTTCAAAGCATTGGGAGTATTTTGTTTGAAAAGCAACATTCACACTGCTGGTTTTCTTTTTCTTTTACATTTAACACAACAGCAGCATCTTGAAATGACCCATTTAATCATGTATTTTTTCGGTTAGCTATTTACATATAAATTTGTAGAAAAGGAAAAAAAAAAGCAGAAGTTATAGATACATAAATTAGGTTAAACAAGATCGTGAACGGTTTAAAGACAAGATGTAATGTTATATGCTTTTAGTATTAGGATGAAATGTGATTTGGCTCGTTTCCAGGTGCACTCTAGTGATGCATAATGTATGTCATGTATCACAAGTCTTCAAAACACTGTCATGCCTCAAAAGGCACATATACACTAATATAAACACACTAATGCCTCCTGTCTCCTCTAAATGGGATTTATGAAATACATACTGTATAATTACATGTATATTGTTTTAGTTACTGTACCTGTGTGAGCTTTTGTGCCTTTTGAAGTCAGCAGTGGGTTGATTAGTTTGTTTTGGTTTTTTTTTGTCTTATGTCAATTCATTTGTTGCTCTCTGTATCTGTCCTACATTTTCTGTACTTACTATCTAAATAATCCCAAGTGGTGCATCAGACTGGTTCTGAAAATAATTATTTTGGGCAAATTGTTGCCAATGCCTGCTTATGTGGGATTGCTGGGTATGTATTTGCCATTAATTAGTGCTATATAAACAAAATGTAACTGAACATTCCACTGTTGACTTTGCCCACCCATCAGTCTGATGACTGATTCACTTTTTGAGTTTAGCTTGAGTTAGCTGAGTTGTTTATAAAAGACATTATACTTATTGAGAGAAATCAAGATTAATCAACGAGTATGAAAAACTTGCCATGAACCCTTTCAGAAACTTCAGCAGCTGATGAATGAAAAAAATGAAGCAAATGTTCATGTATTGCTCCTCCTGCAATTATGTGCCTTCAAATGCAGCCTCATGGTCACATGACTTCTTATCAGAAACACTGGGTCACCTTAAGGACAAATTACAATACTAGTTATTGGAGAATGGACATCACTTATATTGTGTGTTTTCACTGCTTTAGCAGTGCTTTAGCAGTGAAAACACACCACCCACTGTTGCAATCACACATACACACACACACACATTCACAGTCACACACCCGTGGCGACAGCTTCCACGCAAGGTGCTCCTCCTCCATCGGGAGCAATTTGAAGTTCAGTGTCTTGCACAAGGACATTTTAACACGGGGATAGAAAGAGAAGGGGGATCAAACAGCCAACCTTAGGATTAGAGGACGGCCGCTCTACCAATTGAGCTGCATCCATCCGTAAAGGTGGAGACAGCTCCCGGACAATGCTACTAACAAGGTGGGGAAAGAAAACAAAAGAATGGAGTAGTGAGGCTACTTGTGCCTCATTAAAAATAACTGATTTAATTAGTTCACAATGGTAATCAGTAATTAGGTCACTTCTTACTACTGAAAGTGACAGACTTGGAGGAATGTATTACTTTATCACATGACCTTAACAACAATGTCAGCATTCCTGTAATGGACCAGAAGCTTTGCCATGTAGCAATCAACCACTCAGGAGGAAAATCACTCTTCAATAGCTATATACAGGGAGAAAAGGAAGAAACATTCAGGATTGCAACAATATTTGAATACATTTATAGGTGACTTGACTTGACCTGCCTTAACAATGTGAGGACAATATCTAATCCTTCATTCTTTTTTATTTACTCATGATGCCTTTACAGTATTATTTATTTCAGAGGCAATCTGTAATATGTAATTCATTAATAAAGGCTACTCATCCGCCACCAATTATATTCTATGTGTTTCTTTTCTAATGTCAAAAAGTACTTTTTGCTTTACAGTGATTCAGTGGTGATCAAATCTCTGTGGATTTTTGCTTTGAAGATCTCGGTAAGACTCAGTTTTTCCAACAGTTGGCATCGCTCCATTGACCATTGCAAGCTGTTTGTCCTCCTTCCTTCATCTCTCCATTCACTGATAATGAGTGTTTTTTCCTTCTTCTTTTTTTTACCCCTCTGCTGTTCCTTCTTCTTT
Source organism: Lipophrys pholis (assembly GCF_963383615.2). Taxonomy (NCBI): domain Eukaryota; kingdom Metazoa; phylum Chordata; class Actinopteri; order Blenniiformes; family Blenniidae; genus Lipophrys; species Lipophrys pholis. Next base: position 12,117,390 of record NC_137647.1, read on the forward strand.
TCTTACCCTTGTGTGCTGCTCATCTCCAAACTGTTCAGGATCTGTGCTCAAATCAAAATCTGTTGTTTTCTGTTCCATTTCTCTGAGTACTTCTCTCTCTCTCTTCCTCTCCTTCGTCCTCACTCTGTGGCAGTGGAACGCTTCCAATCCAGATTCCAAACCATGTTTGATCGCGATCATTGTTCATTTATTTCACCATCTGCCTCCGAGAACACACACACACACACACACACATTACTATTACCTCAATCATAAAAAAGACTGTCCCGCTGCTGTGATCACTACTTTAAAGGATTTGCCAAAAGAATGACGAGTTGCAGAGCTGCCTGAGTCTGTGTGCGCGCGCGCGTGTGTGTGTGTGTGTGTGTGTGTGTGTGTGTGTGTGTGTGTGTGTGTGTGTGTGTGTGTGTGTGTGTCTACTGCCTGAGTGCATTTCCGTGCTCGGCGTTTGTGTGAACTCCAGTTCGGCTCATCTCAGTTGAGTCCCAGAAGGCAGCACGATTCCAAAACAGAAACTCATAAATCAGCCAGTCCCTGAACTCGTTTCTCTGTCCCTCATCTCCTTGTTCTCGCTTTCATCTCTCCATCCCTCCATCCCTCCTCCTTTAACACTCCTGAGAGGCGGCTGAGGCAGCAGTGACGCAGTTAAACCAGGATTCCCTCCGTCCCTCTCTTGGTCTCTCTGATGCGTGCGCTTTCATCCCTCACACCTTCACATAGCAATTTACATCCTAAAAGAAAGTGATACTTCTCCAAACAGCCAAATGCTATCCAGGCAACTCCATATCAACTATTAGCATCGATTTTAACCAGGGTCTCGCCGTGTGAGTCAACTTAAAGCAGTGCGATAAAGCTGTCCATGCACTGACAAAGAGCAGAGCAGGCATTCTCAATCTGCTGTGACACAACAATTTACACAAATCTTTGCTTTGTGCTGCGCTGCAATGTGCTCATGGTGAACTGCACTGAAACTGTCCTGACATACAACATGCCTGAACAAAAGGCATCCCAAGGTGAGATTCTCTTTCTATGTCAACTGTTCCATCAGGGTCCATGTACATTACCTGGGCACACGTGTGTGTGTGTGTGTGTGTGTGTGTGTGTGTGTGTGTGTGTGTGTGTGTGTGTGTGTGTGTGTGTGTGTGTGTGTGTGTGTGTGTGTGTGTGTGTGTGTGTGTGTGTGTGTGTGTGTGTGTGTGTGTGTGTGTGTGTGTGTGTGTGTCATGGTATGCCGGAGAGGAAAAAGGGGAGAAAAAAAAAGAGGGGAAGTGGTACATGGAGACCTAAAATAGAGCAGCTGCATCTGGCGGGGCCTGGCCTTAAACCTCCTCAGCCTCACGTACATTTACACACCACATTGGGATGCTGGCTCCTTTAGACGCTCTGACACATGTATATACGATGATATACTGTATTTATCTAATTGTCTTTAGTCCAATGTCAGGACCAAGGCCAATGATTCATGCAGTAAGTTGCCAGCATGTACCCTGTAAGCTACAATTTCCAAGTTATAGCTTAACCTACTTGATCAAAACACCATGTTCCCTCTTTTCTGCTGTTAGAAACTATAATTCATGCTTAAGATTCCCAAAACATCTCTGTTTTAACACCACTATTGGTGGTTGTTAGTGATGGGTGCATCTGAATCAGATTCACATTGTTGTTTCCAAAAACTTGAGAAGCCTCCTGCCGAGGAACAGAAGACATTACGGCAGTGAGCATTAGTGTTTCTCACATCAGTTCATATATTGAATATTTTTACATCCTGTGTGAACTTAGTGGAGTACCACAGAGGTTTAGAGGTCAGAGAAAAACAGATGTGGCTCTCATGCCTACAAGCACCAGGTTTATTTCCAGAAGTCTTAGCATCAGCAGACATAATACAGACCTGTACAACTCTTCCACATATCACCTAATATTTAAAATATTTAGATCTTCTTTGTGAATAAACATTTGGGCTTGATATAGCGTAACCCCAGCCTCGCTGTGTAATACAAGGAGGTGACCGTGTGTGTTGGATTGCTGTGTAAATAGCAGTGTTGGTGTGTCGTCACGGTGACAACACATGAACAATGAGGAGCTGTCAGACATAAACATCCTGAGATTAGTAGGGCCACTTTTATCATGCATGATGTTTTTTTATTTTTTTTCCCTCTTTCAGTCTCCCTGACACAGTTTCTACAGGATTGCGGTTGCTAAGTAACCAACAGGAGTCCGAGGATTTCAGAGAAGCGTCCACTGAGACGGAGGGGGAAGAAACGGAGAGAGGCGAGGAGAGTTGAGGACAGGAAGGTGTCTTTTGTCCGCATTTTAGCTTCTGTGTTTACATTTTTCTTTAATCGTTTCCTCTGTATTTTGTCTGCTTTCCTCCTCCTTTCCTCCCATCCTACACTCTACACCCTCCCACTCATCCGAAACTACTCTCACGCTCCAAATTGTCAGGGGAGAGAGAGGGAGGGGGGGATCACCTCCCTCTCATTTCCCCTCTCCTCCTTTCTTTTTTTCCCCTCTCATCTGCCCGCCTCTGCATGCCATCTACATCAACAAAACATGCAATATAATGCAATTATAATCCTCGACACATGAGTTATAATCTCCTCGCAGGCGTGCATGTAGTATGCCTCTATCGAAATGCATTTGTCTATTAATCCTGTTAAACAGTTAAGCTAAACTTTCAGAGGACTATTTATCATAATCACATCAGCGCAGTGCTGACAAGATCTTTCGTGACTAGATCTTTTGTGCAAGAAATTATACAAATACTACACGGCTTATATTAAACACACTCCTGTAGATGTTCGGTGAATGCGTGGCTGTATTTCAGTGCTCAGGTCAATTGTTTTGTGGGCTCTCCGGAGGATCGTACTGCTGACCTCACAGTATTCTTTTACTGCTTTAGAGTGTTTTATAGATCAGCCCTGCTCACTGCTTCACTGTGTGCGAGATTACGGGAAAAAGTAGAGACACAGCCAGTGGGTAGAAAGTAAGTAGCGATACGAGAGAAAATATACTATAAATAACGTGCAAGTGAGAGAGGTGATGCGAGGTAGCCCAAACATCGATGTGCGCTGCTTGTAGAGGGGGAAGTTGAAGATGCGTACGGTAACAAATTTGAAGGTGTCAATCATCACTAACCGTAACTATACGAAGAAACAACAGTGGTCAGCCAGTGGTGAGCATAAAGGTGAAAAGTAGTTTTGGTATATAGATTACCTTGTTACCGGTAAGCACAGGATTAATGGAATAATAAGCTGCCCTGCCGGTTTGAGGAAATAAGTGTTAAAGGGAGACGTTGCGAGGGAATTTAAGAATTACAAAGAACAATTCTATTTTAATTTGATATAATACTTCATATTAATCACTGGTTGTTCAAATATTTGCAAGGTCTTTCTTGTGGTGTTCTCCTCGTGTGTGCATGGATTTTCTCCGGGTAATGTGGTTTTCTCAAAAACATGCCTGTGAGGTTAATTAGTGACCCTAAATTGCCCCAAAGTGTGAATGTGAGAGTGTGTGGTTGTCTGTCAATCCATGAAAATAAACGTTGTGAACCGACGAATGAAGTACAATTTCTTAGGTGAATTTGTGAAATGGACAGTTTCTTTTAAGTAATCTATCCCGGAGAATCAGAAGTCAACAGGCAACCATATTTAATTAACTGTAAACAAATGAAACGGTGAACAGTGCACGTCTGCAATACAAAGAGAAATCAATAGTAGCGATTAAAAGGGTCTTTTCAAACGACAGTAAGTTGTTTGATAGTCCCTCAGGATATTTTGCATTCACAGCTAAACACTCATACGGCAATAAAAGTAATGAAGATCTACAGCACATACTGGAGCTAAATTAGTCTCAGCATATCTTGGAGGGGGAAATGTGAGTGTATGGTTGTATAATAAATGGAGTGTATCACCCAACACCCCCCCAGGCCCCCCCAAAAAAAAGAATGGGACCAGAATCACAGTTTTACTCACAAGCCTCATTACAGGAACCAAATCAAAAGGTCAAAGCCCATTGGTTGTACAGTATTTCTTTCTCCACCAGAAGCCATATGCCCTGCCCTGCATGGTAGCATATGGACATCTGGACACAACCCAGCCTCAGAGCATTGGACACACACACACACAGTAGCACACACAAGCACGCACGCACGCGAACACACACACTCAGTCCCAAATACCGCACAACACATTTATATTGAATTTTAAAATCCTTGCATTACTACTCAAAATACACCACACACAATTTCACAACATATGGAACCATTAAAAAAAAAAACGAATTATGCACCAGGTGTCCAGATCACACAGTCATACCTTTAAATACTACACCATTTATGGATGCTCACATGTTTGTGAATATATGTATATATTCAAGAAACCTGTGTTTGATCTCTGTGCACACCCATTTGCTGTATATCCGTATAAGCCCTCCATATGAACTTGCGGCTATGAATGTGTGTGTGTGTGTGTGTGTGTGTGTGTAGTCATGCAAGGGAGTGTGTATCCATGTGTGAGCTGTGAATCTTGGCAGTTTTCTCTGTGAGCTCACCTGATTCACCAGCAGGCTCTAATGACTGGGAACACGTGGGTAACTATTATATAAGCCAGCTTTTTATCTTTTCTTCCATGTTGCATTAGTGCAGGAGATAATCACAGCGGAACATTATACACCCAAACCAAATTAGTTTGGGGTATATATTTGTCATTTAACCAGTGACTTTATGGAAAATGACTTGAAGGGAAAGAGCTTACAGTCTAATGTGGCGTTCAAACTCTATCTGAACCTTCCGAGTTGTCAGTTTTACATTCACTGCTTATTTCTTTCCATATTAGCTCACTTGTTTGACTTGTTTGTATCTTTGATTGTGTGTCAACATATGCTATGGATGTCTCAATACATGCTTCCAGTTGGATATTTAACGGTGCATTTCATGTTTAGTTAAACCTGACAGCTGGTGATTACTATCCATTTTCAGGAAATGGATTTAAAAGACTTTGGTCATCACAAACTGGCCAGTTATTCAGGGAGAAAAGTAATCTGACTAAAATTGAGAGAGTACTGCAGTAAGCAGAAAAGTAACCTTTTGAACATCAGCTTTTTCTGAGTCTGGAAGTGAAGCGTGCAAACATCTCCCCAAAACTGCACAGAGCACATATATTGAATTACTCAGCTTTGTGTTCAAGTTCATAATTTAATCAGTGGATTTTTCATGATTGCATGCGATGCTCATCAAAGCATATTTACAGTAGGAGACAAACATACAGCTGTATGAGGTCACTCATGTCACCCACTTCAATCAAAAAGCTGAAAATAACATCTACATATAGATATACAAATATTGTAATTATCAAGACTTCTTCTGGAAATGACTCATGCATAGAAACAAAATAAGAACCCCGAAGTGAATGTTTCACTTGCATTCATTTCAATAGGAATGCAAATTAATTTTGCCTGAATGATTGTAACATTAACGTTGTTTTAAAACACAAAGTATCCGCTAAATGTGTAAACTACAGATTAAGTTAGACAATCCAGGAACAGCTCAATGGTCATCATAATTAGAGGTACTGTACCTCACGAAAAACAGCAGGTTTATGTTCTGAGGCCATGAGCAGCACAACGCAGGTCTCGGACAGGATGTTCGGTTCAGCTGACCTTTCTAACATTGTACACTTCTGTGTACTGCAGCCGAGTCCTATTTGGAAATCTCCCTCCTCCCAGTCTGACCACACTGTGTAGCAAACTTCAGCAGAGAAGCAGCAAACAATCACTGCAGTAGCTCAGTCGTTTACACGGTTACTTTCTTTTGTTTGATTGACAGATCAGATTGTCCTGTTTACGCTGAGTGAAGTGATCAGATTAATGCTCGGGTTTATATGCAGCGGTCGTATCATCTGATTCAGTCAGTGGATCAATCCTACAATGCTTCGCACTATGACATCAGCCATTTGTGTAATGGACTTATAATCCCTTATGCCGCTCTACAAGTAGCTGACCTGTATTGAAGATGGACTTAGTCGCTAATCAAATTTGTGTATCTTTTTTTATGCTTCTTTTGAAAGAAACATTCTCAAAACAAAATGAAACATTCTCCTTATTCAGAGGTTGAACATCGTCATGGACCAGTCGTGCTTTGCCATCATCGTATCATGAACAGCGTTAAAAACACCTCCTGTGATCCAATTGGAAATGTAATCGGATTGAGTCAATCGAATCAGATAAAGGTGTTTATATTATGCAATTTTAAGATCAGCCTTTAAGTAGAGTACTTGTGGTCGATGTAACTGTAGTTAGTGTCTGTGTGATAAAGTGCAACTGCTCATCCGTCCACCACTCTCCTCTCGTAGCATGAAGACGATGCCTCAGGCCTAATGAAGCTTGTCTTAAGACACAAGACACCAGAAGGATTATTCCAGCAACAGAACAACTTCTGAGTTGCTACAAGATATTTGTCTTCTCTTCATAAAACTTTTCTGTCAGGCTTCTTGTTCCTTCTGGGAACGGAGAGCCTCGCTCCAGCAGTGGAGCCGGAAAACCCAAGAGAGGAAGCAAAACATAGAGACAGAGAATAAAAGATGGATTAGCAGAAAGACCGACAGGAAAACGAAGAAAGAAAGATCACAAAATACTCTGTTTGTTTTTGTTTCTTTTAATTCAAGAGCACTCACTAGTTCCTGACCACTCACACACATGCACAGTGACCATGGTTTGGCGCACTCTGCAAAATTTTCTGCCTTTTGCCTCAGAGCTGTAGAATGACTCCTCTTCAGTGCGCTCATCCCCCAGCACAGCCAACCATGCACAAAACATAAACAAACAAACAGACACACCTACACACACATAGGCCGCCAAAATCTGACAGATTGGTGAATGTGTTATCTCGCTGCCCTCCTTCATTTAAAGGCTAAATCTGCCGCACTTAGACGCAACGACTTCCTTCCTAAGAGTCTGCTTCAAATCACCTCTATTACCATGTGCCAGACGGGGAGCGCGAGGACGAGGACACATAGAAACACATAGAGACACAAAATGGAGATCAGAGACAGCAAAGGGCAGAAATCGAGAGGAAGAGTAATTGAATTTGTTTCCATATTTTTAGGTTGTTACCATAGGAACCACATTTCCTCGCTGCTCATCTCTCTGTGCGCGCACACACGCACACACACACACACACGCGCACACACACACACACACATGCATACAAAAAATATATATTTTTCGTAAATACAGAGTCCAAGGTTTGCTTCCTAATCCAGGGGGTGTTAGATTACAGAAAAATGTTTATAACAATCCATGGGCAGTGAAGCCCTGGGGAAACTGGAGCACATAGCTAGTCCTGTAATTGTTATTTATTAGCTGCAATTAATGCAATTAAAGAGTTTGCTCCAGTTTCTCCTCCGGCTCCACTGATTTTGATCTACAATGGCCTGTCCTCTTGAGAGTGCTACTTTAAAGGCTGAAGTACAAGATAGAGCTCTGTACGATCACTGCGCTTTCTTTAGTTTACAGTACATCAGAAATGTAGCTGCAAATCAATAATACATATATGTGTTCATCATCATCGTCTGTTTTGTTCATCAAGACTTTTAGAAGGAAATTATTATCTGTTGAAAAGAAAAAGACAAAGCAGCTGAGTAAGTGGAAAAGTGGATTTTTTTATTTAACTTTTAAACACATAACTGAGATGTGGGCCATTTCGGTGAACCGTCATGTTTAATTGCATATTCATAAATTCTGGATTTTTCAGAATGGAAAAAAAATCAAATATGAATTTTAAAAGCAATTTCTAACACAAGTTAGGGAGGCAAAGTATATTTAACTACATTCAGCTCAAGATTTCGATTCTTAACCAAGGTAGCAACAGCTGCTACCTCTCTCAAAGTTAGCCAGACATAAGTACAATCTACATTGTTTACCCAGAGATGCTGTGATCCAGCCCGGTTTGAGAGAATTTCTCACTCAGTAAAGACTTCAGGAAGTAAACAGAATGTGTTCAACCTGGACACATCATGTGTAAAATGATGCTCTAACGTGGAACGCATGGTGCAAAGTGCCTCGTACTGCAGGAACATATAAAACCCCATATGGTGGTTGACGACTGTGAATGAAGGCTTTAGATGGCTCTCGATACACAGAGTATTTTCAGACACAATGTTAAAAGTATTTAACTATAAACTGAGCTAAGCGTTAAGTGTTTTCTGAGAATTTTCAAGTCGACTAGTCTTTAAAATTGCTCAGTTGACAGGGAAAACTGTCAGCAGGAACATCCCAAGTGAGATATTGATTCAGAAGTATCATGTAGAGTCCAAAGGGTTTTCTGTTTCATAGAAAATGCTGTCTTTATATTTCCATATTCTTTTAACAAAAGCATTTATGGAAATTAAATCTGTATCTCGAAGTGTACATTATTAATGAATCCATGAGAAGAGTAACAGAGAAAAAAATAATCAGGTTTAGCACAAACAGTAAAAATCATTTGAAACAGGTATTCTAATGTAATCTAATATTAACGAGGCTAAATGGGTTTGACTGTCCACTCCTCTTTAACTTATCCAAGCAACCTCTAACACTTAACCGTGTTTAACAGAGACGGAGATGTGGAGCCATGCACGGGTGATGGCACACCGAGCCAGAGGTCGTCAACCTTTATAGAGCAACGCCACAAGAGAGTGGGAAGGATATTTCACTATGTTTTATTATTAGCTGAGACAGCGGGAGACACAGCAGACTGGCTTTGGTGGGACTTGATCCAAAGGAAAAGGGGGGTTTATATGCACATCCAAGCTCTCCTCGTTGCATGAAAACAACAGTCAATGTAAACAAGGAGGAGACGGAACATCTTGGTCCACTGCTGCTCCAAAACCCGCAGTCTGTCACATTGCAGGTGATAACCATGAGACAAAAATGTGTTTGATGTGAATTAGAAATTCTAGTTATGCAATTTTCTGCTTTGCTGTTGCCTGGTGTTGGATTTTGAAGTGGTGGACTGAAATTTACTGCTGTGTTATCATACACATGCAGTACAAATTGCTTTACAATTAATGTTCAGCCCAAAGCCAAACAATAACCCCTCTCTCACTCAAACGATCAGATTTTTTAATTGTGCTCTTTAATTCAAGCACCCTTATTACTTTAATTGCCTTTGTAGACATTTCTTCTAGATATTTGATTGCAGTGAATGCAGTGGTTGCTACATTAGCTATGTATTTCAGAACAATGTTTGCTTTACCGCACTGTTTAAAACCACTGACGTTTACACTCTTGTTTGCATGTATACATCACAACACGATAACATCTTATATCAGGCAAACTCAGTTTATCAATGGAAAAAAACATATTTCAGAATTTTAACACTGCACATCGGCCCACAGTGATCAGTACACAACAGCATATCATCTGTAACCATGACAACTGCTGACAACATGGGACGCACCTGGTGCAGGTGATACAAATTGCCATAGCAACCACCTCATGTACCGAGGTTAATATTAACTAGTGTAAATATGACAGCCAAACAAACAACACTTTGCTCCTGTGCTTTCCAGGGGCTGATATTCACAATGAGGAGTAACTGTGCGTCGCTCCATACAAATCACACACATCTCAGTATCTTACACATTGACTGTACTGACAAAATGCCATGAAAAGAGAGCTTCATTAGACTAAAACAAAGAGACATTTTTATTTGAGCTGTTTTCCATCTCAAAAATTAGGAGACATGTTTATCCCTCATACAGAGCTTGAATGTACAAAGTGATTGCCATTGAGCCTGTTTTCCGGTTTCCAGAGCCACAAGGTAGTGTAGTGGCAAGCTTTCCTTCTTCAAAGGGGTATTTTTAGTTGGATTCTGTGTGAGTTTGTCTGTTTTCCCTGTGCATACGTCAGTTTTCTCCTGGTGCTCCTGTTTATTCCCACAGTGCAAATACATGTGCTTCTCTTTGATGGCCCTGTGATAGACTGGCCCCCTGTCCAGGGTGTGACCTGTACCCGGCCTTTCACCAAATGTCAGCCGAGATAGGCCCCACCCTCCAACGTCCATAAAGCAGATAGCAGAAGGCGGACAGCTGGGTGGATGAACTCAATAGCCTAGATCACCCGAAACATGTATACAATATGTGATTTATGCAATTTAGTGTCATTTGAGGGCTTGTCACTTTCAATATTACTCCTCTCATTAGAGTTATTTATGTACAGTATGCTCTCTGGAAACACATTATTGATAAGTAAGCAATCATTTCTGTCATTTTGCATCATTAGGAATTAGAAAGGGTTCCGACCTTATGAGAAAATCTTCCACTTTTTAAGGTGCTGATATTTTCCCTTAAATAGTGTTCAGGATTTATCATCTGTACCATTTCACTGTCAGCCTTTTTCCATCTGACTGTCCCTTTCTGAATCATCACCACCTAATTTATTACCTTTACAACAACTCTCCAGTCCCATTTCTTCTGTACTTTTTCCATCACTTCACCCCTCATACCCCGACTCTAACCTTCGAGCTAAACAAGGGAGCTGGTGTTTCCTCCTGTGGGAAAGGAGTGCAGTGAAGCTTCAGTATAGCAAATAGAAAGCGACAATACATTCATTACGTATGCCCACACTCTTCCTTCCTTTCACTCCCTCTGGCGCACATACACACAAACACACACTTGTCTTACTATAATTTCAGAGGCCATTACATCAGTTTATTCTAACCATATTTAGTGGTTTTCCATAACCTTGAGGTCAACTTAAACCTAACGTTAACCCGATATTGAACCCATTCCACTACATTGCCAATATGTTTTGTTACCAGATGGGAACCAGGTACTTGCGGTGTGTCAGTGTACTCAGATTTAAGTTTCCACAACACAGACACAAACAGTCCCTCTATGGTAGAAGGAAAAGAGCCGACAGATATAAAAGTTAGTCTGATATAACTGTATTTTATAGTTACTTTCAATTCATATTTAAAATAGATACAGTAACCATATTCATGAAAATTGTTTTTGAAATGCAGCTGTGCTTCATCTCCCTCTTCTATCACGTGAAGGTAAACATGGTACGAACCCTCCTAATTAGTGGACATATTAAACATGCAAACGTACACAAGAAAGATGATGTAGATAGATGTAGAACATACAAAGCACGTGAAGTGTAATGTGAGTTCGGTTTGTTTGCAAGATGACATCTTGCAGGATAAACCTGTGTTGCCTTTGTTTGTGTGACTGTATATTATTTCATGCTGCGATATGTGACACATGTTGTAGCTGCAGGGGAATACAGTATATGTGCATTATGTTTGTTGTATTATCATTCATTTGTTTTGGTTTCAACTCACATGTTCAGATTTTTTATTTTATCATAATAAACACAATATTTATCCAGATTTAATATTCAAGCCCAGGACATGAGTCTATTCAGGATGCAAGTGTCTAGTTGGTTTAAATCTCTGTCCCTTTGCAAGTCTGAATTTACGAAGAAATTGTATTCATTAACAGTTAAACTATCATTGAGCCATCTTGGATATTAAAATGCACAGAATGAAGGCTGCTGCTGGTGGTGCCTGAATCACTCAGCTAAGAAACTGAAAGGACAACACTGCCCATCACAACTCCTGTAAGGTACACCTCCGCTTTGTTAAAGGTAAATGCATCAAGAAGGTAATAGAATATGTTGAGTCTGAAAGCACTGTGCTGGGATGCAACAGGAGAACCTCTGGAGTAGTGCACGGCCAATCTTGTATGGTTGTTGAATATTGTGATTAAATGCTTCAAACCAAACTCAATACACACAACAATGTTGAGGACAGCTATACACTTTCCGAGCTAGTCCTAATATTTTGTTTTGTTTTGTCAACAGAGAAATTAGTCACTAGAAGCATCCCTAGTGTCCCTGGTGTAAATTTGATATTAAAAATGCAATAACCTTTGCACTTTAAAAACCCCAACTGGACAAGAACCTTTTTAACAATATAATTCATATTGTTCATACTGTAGCCTTCAACCCGCGAGTGAGTGTTTCCTTTTGTGGTTACTCACTGATTCATTTATTTTCTGTTCACTCCTGTATTACCCAACAACAGACTGGTCCTCTGTAAGAGTGCTTTTGACTGGCGGAGCTATTTGCATAACAGAATGCATGCAAATTAATTCTAAAAGCAAAGCAATCTTCCCCTAAATCAAAAGCCCAAGAAATGGCTTTTCCCTCAATTCAGCTGCCAGTAGGAAGTGACCCGGCGACCGACGGTGTGAAATATGTATTGTTCTTTATTATACTTGTGATGTTCTACGACACATAGCAGAGGAACGTGCCATGACTTTGAATTTCTTTTATCAATACAAGCAATATAATGTTAAATACACATTTACGCATTTAGCTGCTGAGGCAACAGACTGCACTGTTGCACCAAGTCTGTCTCACCCTCACTAAAGTGAACCAACGGTGCGTTTAGTGCGTTTCTGAGAGTCGCTGCATGCATGTCTCCATCAGTTTCCGTGTGCCGGAACCAACACACAGACACACCATCTTATCTTGACTAAGAGCCAGGTAAATGTCATTGATTTCGTAGCTTGCTGCGTCTCAAGTTGCGGTTTCCATAGAAACAGATAAAGTATGTACAGTAGCCTCTCTATCAGTGTGAATGAGCCATACCATAATGCTCTAACTGGTGTGGGTGGACAGGCACCAACTGCAGGAGTCTTTTCACAGGGTAGCATAGAGCTCTGTCTGCATATTGTTGTTCAAAAGACGGCAGGGACATGTTTTTTCCTCCAAAGAAATATGGAAGGGGAAAATGGAAAACATACATCAAATACATCAACTGAAGCTTTAGGTCTTACAGTCTGAATATTATGTATGTATGTATGTATGTATGTATGTATGTATGTATGTATGTATGTATGTATGTATGTGTGTGTGTGTGTGTGTGTGTGTGTGTGTGTGTATGTATGTATGTATGTATGTATGTATGTATGTATGTACAGTCGTGTGGGAGAAGAGATGTGCAGTGTTGTCCAACACTACTGCCATGTTGGAAAAGACACTGAACAAGTATTAGAGCCCTCATGTTGTGTTTGAGTTTCACATTGAAAGAAAACTGTTCAGGCAGACAGATCCCATATGCCCGTTCACCGACTTGGCATCTTATGTTACTACTGCATTCTCATGTAGGTGTAAGGCAACACAAATAAGAAGCTTCAGTCAAAAACACCTGCAGTGTTTGGACGGCCAACATTGCACAAAAGCAATTTACCAAACAGAAAATGTATTACTCATTCTGAATACAAATATTGTTAGTTAATTTTTCCAAGATTTGTTAATAGAAATAAGATTAAAAACGATTCAGGCATAAGCCTCTCAGTGCGATTTTTGCAATCCAACGAGTTTATAACATGTTACAGTGTGCAGCTAAGGTATAACTGATCAAGAAGTGTAACAAACAAAAGTCCCAACAGGCAAAAATAATAACCATTAAGTCTGACATACATGACACCATATCAATTGAGAGTAACAGCTCAACAAGACTTAAAGTGTTCCTGCATTTTCAAGCATGGAAAACTAATTTGACCTCCATGGCCATGTCTACACCATTGCATTGGAGTGGCACGTGTTGCAATTACTGTTGCATCAGTATGTGCTGCATTTCTATTTGAAGGCAAGTAGCTGAAGGTTATAGCAGCAGTCACACCGAGATGTGTTGAGTTGAATTAAATAGCTCCATTTGGACATCTCTTGCAAAGCACAGAAAAACATTGGGACTAAATGATCAGTTCTGTTCTGTGTGTCTGTGGCTCAGTTGGTAAATCTTCCAATCCTGAGTTTGTGGTTTCATCCTCTGTCTTTCTCTGACAATGTGTCCTTGGGCAAGACACTGAACCCTGATTTGTTGCATCCAATGATGGACGAGCACCTTGCATAGCCGCCGCCACCATTGGTGTGTGAGTGTTTGAATGATTGTGTGAGTGAATGGGTGAATGTGACTAATCATGTAAAACCTATTGAAAGTGCTGAAGTGCGATAATGTGCCATGGAATCTGTGTCCATTACGTTATGGTAAGTAATCTAGAAATGCTTCCTGTGACTACTCCTTACTTTTTAAACATAAACTGCAAAATTCTACATTAATGTATGCTGATTTGAATTTATTTTAATTTTTTTCAGGAACGATCGAAGAAAAATAATTAGCCCCTGAAGATAAAGCAGCAACGACTCAGTAAAATTTCAAAATATTTCTTCACTTGATTATAACATGTTATTTTCTAAATAAATATTGTGGCTGTGGCTCCAGCTGCGAGAGCGGTTCTTCTTCTAATTCCAAGGAGCGTGGTTTAATTCCCCATGTGGCTCTGCTCATGTTTTGTAGTTCCCTCTGGCAAGACCTTGCAGGGCAGCCGGTACCACCGGTGAACGTGACAGATCATGACTGCGCAAGTTCATATACAATAACTAACGATCTTCACCACAGTAAAATTAAGACACTTTTATCAGTGAAAACCCATTGGATATACATTAATCCGTCATTATTGGCAATAAATCAGTTTTTTCCAACGAAACTCTGATGAGAGCACGGGTATAATTTAAGACAAAAAAAGTTACCTGAAGAAGCCTAATTTGTTTTGCACACATCCAGCTCAAGTTTGAAATCATACCAACTAAAATATGAGCAGATTATAGGTCAGTAATCCCTACATTGCCCGATTGAATTTGTATTATTCATGTGTTTTGAAACCTAAAAAGAGCCCAGCGCTAACCATAAATTCCTTCATGCTCTTTCGACTGATTGATGACAGGTAAACAGTCACAAAACTGGCTACTTGTGAGTCCACATGACTCCTGTTTAAAACGCTCTCTTGCTTGTTGCTTGGCAGCGTAAATTCAAATAAATCAGCTCCAAAATGTGACCAAGTAAACTTTGCCTGCCTAAATTTAGATAAAGAAAACACCATGTCAGTGCAAAGCAGTGGATACCTCACAGTTCACCCCAAACTGTTATCCTGCTCTTCCAAACAGAGCTATGAGACGGGTGACAACAGAGAGATTTATGGAGCCCAGCACACTGCAGGATGTTTCAGCCCCGGGCAAGCTAATTGACCATAAAAGCTTTCTTTGACTAAGGTTACGCTGACCAGAGGCTGAGTATGGAACGCGTGAGCAGATGTGACTTTTCCAAGTACTTATTCGCTCCTTCACCATCCTGATGTTTACAGACTCACACACCTTCTGTTTATCTTATCAGTCCTCACTGCTGCCCGCCGGTGCTCAGCTCAGGCTTTAAAACTTTTCACAACACACTTCATCTTCCTTGTTATGTGACAGAGATATTAGACGAGGTCCACTTACTATTTCATCGACCAACTTCAAGCCTTAACTCTTTAATCATTTTACTGTTGACAATAGTATTAGGCCAACTTTTCACTATTGTTTTTAATTTGAATCACTTACACATGTATGAGTTGGTACTTGAGATTAAACATAAATTACTGCATCAGTACACTCTGTGAAATCAGTTTCTATTTGAACAAGTGTTTTTACAAGTATCTACTGAAATATATCAACTTTAAATATTAAAGGAAAAAGCCCTTTGTTATACATATAATCCAAAATTATTCTTTTTTTTTTTTTTACATGCAAAATACCTTGATATCCTTTTTGAACCATCTGAAGTGAATCACAAATGGGCACATTTAAAAACACAGGTTAAAGCATAATATTTTTGTTCGGAAATTTTCAAGCTGGTTTCACTTTAGCCAAGTGATGCCCAAAACCCGTGTGGCCCAACACAAGGCCACTTTAACTTAAACCCGGTGCATTCTTGAATGACCTGGTAGGTAGATCACATTAACCAAGGAAAACCTTCCCACGTCTCTCTCCCTGTTGATGTATAGGACGACATCAACAGACTTTGCAGCTCATACGGACAAACGATTACACAATGTAATAAACTGTGTTAAAGCCTTAACTATTGCCTCGGCAGCGAATGAGCACAACTAACATACAGCATGGTGCCTTCTACATGTTTATAAATAGATGCTCATATTTCTTCCTGATGGAATATTAAAATTGTTTGGTTTATTTCATCTTACAGTTCTTTTTAAGGGTACTCCATTTTGATAGTAAAACAAACAAACAAAACATGCTGTTGAGGTTAATTGATGATTCTGAATTTGCGTTCCGGTGTGAATGTAAGTGTGTGACTGTCTCTGTTATCCATGTGATGTCCTGGCAACCTGTCCTGGGTGTACTCTGCCTTTGTCCATTTTCAACTGGGATTACTTCCAGCCCCCCCACAATCCCTACTTGGATAAAACAGTATAGAAGATGGATGGATCGAACAGTATTAGCGTTTAATCACCCGTTTTTACCCTTCAAACAGGAGCCACTCCTGGTAGTTTTCTGATATTCTGGAGTCTTTGTTTTTTTTTTAGAAAAAGAATGAGCGAAAGAATTTTTTTTTTCTCCTGCATGTCTTTAAACATCTGGGCTCTGGAAGGGGAAACACCTCATTCAATGTGGATGTGAACACTTCCAGAATTAAAGAAACAACTCAATACAAAATCTATATAACCACGGCTATCTTTTTACATGTTTTTTTTTTTCCTTTTAACCCCTTTCCTGCCTCTTTGTACATGTCCTTTCTTTCACTCAGCTCCCCCACAGCTCTCCTCTCCACGGTCTCCCTTTTCTTATCCATCCTTATCTCCCTCGTCCTGTCTGGGAGCTGTCACATGCTTGAGGAAACCCAACAGAACACTACGGCCCTACTTGACAGCCTCCTGCTGTACGTGTGTATGTGCATAAGTGTTTGAGCCCAGTGTCTGTGTGTGGGTGTGTGTGTGTGTGTGTGTGTGTGTGTGTGTGTGTGTATGGAGAGATTATTGGTGGTGTGTACAGTGGAGCATGTCAGTACACAACCATCCCACTTCAACCGCAGGCGGGATGGTTCATTTTTTGTGATTTTCGTCAGTCATATGGGACTTAGAACAGAGTGTAAACAGAAACATTCAGTGTGTGTGTGTGTGTGTGTGTGTGTGTGTGTGTGTGTGTGTGTGTATACACATTCTCAGAATGTGAGTGAAAAGAATTTACCATATTAGTTTGATTTTTACAAATAGAGCTTAAAAACAACTTTGATCCACTTGAATACAACAGGATTAGCCTAAAGCCTTCATGGACACATACACTTGCTTGTTACCTCATGCACACACACACACACACACACACACACACACACACACACACACAGAGTGAACAACGGAAATACTAATCATCCCTATAATTAGTCTACAGTCTATAGTTTACAGAGGATCATCACAAGTGTTTTTAATGCACAGCACACTTTGGGGAAAACAAAAAACAACAAAAGAAACACAGACACCTCTCCAACGTCACACAGCTAATTCAGCTGTATTCAGTAAGATCATCCTCAGGCTTGAGGCACTTTCTCTCGTAAAGCTGAAACATATTTCATAGCTCCCAAACTCTGACCCCGACTTTTTGTCCTCATGTTTTTGAGAGCTGCTGAAACCTTCCAGACAAATGCAAAATGTTTTGCTTTTTTTACTTTCGGGATTTGGATGATTAAATTTTACAATTTCTATTGTAAAGCATCAAGAGTTTTACATCTGTCTGATATTTGTAATAATAACCCTCCAATGGACTAGAAACCTGGCAGTCGATGGCCTGGTGGAACCTGTCATTTGCCGATCCTATGTTGGTTTAAGCAGGTAAAGAAGATGGATTGATGGAAGATGACCAATGCATGTGACATGAACTACTGAAACCTCATATGTTTGTTCAAATATTGTGCTGGCCAAGTGGAACAAGACCTCCTCCGAAAGGGTTTCCAAGCAAAGTCATGAGATTCAACTGAAAACAATTCAGTGGACCAATTGCAAGATGTCAGACTTTGGAGATGCCTGTAATTTACAGGATGTCTGGAAACGAGGACAGTCCTACCACTATTTTGACATTTACATTCCAACTCAATGTTTCCTTTGTCCACAGGCTAAAACTGTCCTTTTGAAGACACTAAACTCCAGGTTTACTTGGAAGATGTTGATATTTTCCAGTGTATTCATGGTTAGGAATCACACCAGGGAATCACACCATCATATTATAAACAAAGTGGAAGATACTCCGGGGCCAATCTTTGTTTACACATACACATAGTGTGGATATTCATCTCATATTCTGGGCAAATCAGTAGTTACCTTTGCATTATATGATAACACTAATGCTAAGAACATGTATCGGTCAGTGTTTGAGTGGTTCAGTCTGACTATGGAAGGGAAGCCCCGAAGGCAGGACACAGGGAGATTAATGTCTGCCTGGTACCAGCTCCTGCCATCCACAACAGATAGCGGTTATTATGGCCTGCACTCTCAGCTGATTAACTCTATTTACAGTCATCTAAAGGTGACAGGCATGTGTTCCATCTACAGTATCCAGTTTAAATGGTGCCTATTGTCAGAATGTAATCAAGCATCCCACATATATCCACTGTGGTTGCCTTACAAGACCTTGCTTCAGCGGATCCAGGCTGTGCAACCAAATATACTGGCAACGTGACACACTAAAGTGTAGTTAAGTATTTCATATGCATATTTCAAAGCAAAACATACAATTTTAGAATAATATAGAAATATATAATGTAATAATGTAGAAATATCTTCAATGAGATACAGAGTTGAGCAAATATGTGGTTTGCGACTGCAGCTCCATCATTAGAGGTGGATGGATGAAACATGAACAGCAAAGAATAAAATCATAGGAAAGAAGATGTTTTGCATTAATTGTCATTAATCACAAACAAAAAACTGACGGAAAAGGAACCGTATCAATTATTTCCTTCCACTTCCAGCGCCCTCTTTCTTTCTTTCAGTCTTTTATCCATTTGTTCTCTCCCTCTACTTTTCCCATCTTACTTCTCTCCTCCTAGTGAAGCTAAAGGTCAGGCCTGTCTCGGCCTTGAAGATAAATCAGCTCCCATCACATCACAGTGTGTGCATCTTCATGCTAAACCAGCGCACACATAAACATACAGATACACACACACACATATGTATATATTTCTACAGACCCCCTGATGGCAAAGGCAAACACTGCAGAGTAGCATAAAAACAAGAAACACTGCACTGAGCATGATGAAGAGAGTCATTTGTCGGCGCTCTATTGACTTACGTGTTCAAAGGCTCACACACTCAAATGAGCGCAAAGTTGGTTGTATAAAGCAGAAGCACTGCAAAGAGTTCACATTTATCTTCTCTGTCATGGAACTTATTGCTGAATAAACTTAATAGCAATTTTATTTTTTTTTGCTTGCTCTCTTTCTCTCTCATGTCATTGTTTCCACTTCAGGAATCCCAACATGCTTTATATGATCGATCATATTCACCCATTCATACACACTCATACCTAGTGCTGATGGCTGTCACGCAAGAAGCTCACAAACTGTTGGAAGCAACTTTAGGGTCAGAATCTTGCACAAAGACTGACTGCTGCATGTGACGTTATCTCCGAGTGGCTGCCCTGCACCAACCCCTAACCCGTGTACCAAAGTGCAAGTGCTGCAAAAAAAAAGAAAAACTTGGATGGGATGGATGGGATGGCAGAGTGCACAGTATTTATAACTGTCACTTCTGTGTCAGTGTGTAATAAAGGTGTCAAAGACCTCAGAGTTCACATGGAAACAGAAAAACAAGGGAAAACTTAAGCTTCGCATATAGATATTTGTTATTGGTTAAACTAGAATCTCTGTGGGTGGTTCTGTTTGATGGATTTCTAAATAGAGATTTGCTATAGAGAACAGTATTTCATATTTGTCCAGTAAGGGTTGAGAAGATAGCTATCAGAGTTTAGTTTCTTGACATAGTTTGACTCCTGACTGGTCGATTTTGTAGCACAAATACAACACAATCAGTAAAATGTTGAGCCGGCACTTGTATGGAGGACAGACGCTTTTACACACATATGCATCATATCGAGCACATTTTTGATATACAATTTCATAGTATGTCCTTTAAAAAAAAAAAAAAGAACACATTTTGGTACTCAAAATCCTCTGATGCACAGAATTAACACCACAGCAACCTTGAGATGGGAAGCCCAACCAGATGAGTCAAGGCCACCAGTTTGGCCCATAACTTTAAAAGTTTGGATTTTGCGTTGCCACGAGTGCCGAACTTAACACACTTGGCAGTGTTCCTGCATTTCACTGCTCTTCCCATAAAGAGCAAATGCATTAGAGGAGGTTAAAGAGACTGAAGAGGAGTGGTTTGAATGAGAAGATGCAGAGGAAGACAGAGAAAGAAAGATGAGCTAAGATTTAATGTAGTTTTGATGGAATAATAGAAGGCAGCATGTTATCCTCCCTGAGTTACTGAGCACCTATAGAACCAGATAAGGGTTGCTGCTTCCACACCACATTAACAACTGTGTGCATCTGTGTGCATGTGAGTTTATGTGTATTATCTCCACGTGCTGGCCTTGGGCATGTTATTTTATGGTCAGAAAGAGATGAGGCACAGACTGATACTCTCTCCTGACGGTGCTCATTCAACCTTTAAAGCCCATTACTCCTCTGATCTCCTTCTCAATGTCTGTTGCTCATCCTCCATACACAACCTCAGCTCAACTTCTTAATGTAATTAACCTGACTTCACTTCCTCTGTATTCATTCAGGCTGCCTCCTCTGTTAGTCTGCATCTTTCCTTTCCCACTCCTTTAAGTAGATTTATGAAATCAATCTGCAAATGGAAAACTTTTACAGTGTTTGCTTTTGAATATTTCTATACAGGTTAATAAAACAAACTATTTTGTAAACTCTAAGAATATCATATTGTGGGCCTATTAATGCTATAATGTGAGAAATTCTAATCCACATTTTCATGCTACTCGAATTAGTAAATGTCAGCATGATATCAGTAGATTATAGTTCTGTTATTTTCTAGCTATAGCTATCTGAAATCTATGATAAGTTCATCTCAAAGACTAGTTTTACAGCTGGCTTCAGACACTGAGGCACAATAATATACTGTTGGAAACCGTTGAAAATGCTTTGTGTTAATAGAACACAAGATGCCGCAGCAAAATTCTTGTTTGTTACTTTTACTGGACAACAGGAGTATTTTGTTTAGCCGCACTTCCCTCAAGATAAAAATCATTCAACTACCAATAAATGCCAGTTTTAATGGTAAAAACATTCAAATTTGGCTCTTGCAAAACTTAGAAAAGGTCATTATATTAAAAAAACTCAGAGAATGAAAACACATGCTGGTGATTTCCCATCAATTCCAATTAAACCAAAGACTTACAATTGGTTCCGACAAACAAAATCCATAAGCTAACTGTCTAAACTGATGGGTACAAGAGGGAAAAAAAGTAATTATACAAAGTGTATTATAGCCATTTTATCCTGGTGGGTGAGCTGACTGGCTGACTGGACAGAACTCTTTTATATTATTAAAAGGCCAATTATCAGCCAAGATAATATACCAGTAGGTGTTCAGAGATAGTAGCACCGAGAGCCAAATTTACAACCTATGCTGACAGTATTTCAATTTGAACTGACAGATTTAAAGGCCAGCTGGGAGACTCTTAAATGAGTCTACAAATATTGGCTTTATACTGGACTCTCCATAATACACCCAGTCTTTTCCATCATGCTCTCCTGCAATCTCTTTAATCCCCACTTCTTCACATTTCTGTTAAAAAATCCTACTCCTTCATATGGTAGTCATCTGCCTTAGATGAAAGTTACAATGTGAGGAAGTGAGGAAGGCCACCAACAATTTACGCCATTAAGTAGCAGCTATATGCTTAAAGGCAAAGTGAGTCGGCATGAAATTACTGCGAGTTAACGTAATCTTCCTTACTGTCATATATCAGTGTGTTTTTGTGGCAGAGCCCATTTACAGAGACCCTCCATTATCCCTAATGAGAGGGCTTGCGAGAGGGCTGTCACTCCATTAACCTCATCAGTAACTTGTCTCACTGCCACACAGGAACACACATCAATACACACACACACACACACATGAAGCCTGGGACGGATGATCACATGTATGTGCACACAGGCTTGCATTCATATAAACAATTATCTGTGGAGAACTCATATCTGTGCTTAACAATGCTGAGCCTTTTGACAAGAGGTCACAAGACTGATAGTCAAACAAACACTAACACACACTCTGTGCTTTTATATTTTTATACTTTGCAAAAACCTATGAAAATCCAAACCACTGCCCCAATCTCATCAAATAAATAACTTTAGTTTATTTTTACATCGGATGTTGAGGAGATGGGATTTCGGCCCCGACAGGTATGACAAGTCCCCATAATGTGAGTATGTGTGCGCATTTCAATCCCCACAACAGTAGCAGATATCCATCTGTCTACCTCATCTCTCATTTCTGGCAGACTCACCATTGCGTTTGAGGCCCATGCATGTGCGTGTTTCTCCCATGTGTCTACTTGAGAGTGGTTAATGACCTCTTGCACGTCCACCTGTGGGACCGAGGGAAGCCACCACATTGGTTACGACAGATCAAAGGCAGCCAGTTATACGGGAAAAAAGAAAACCTCAGTAGTAGCCCTCGCTCGCTGCATCTCAGCTTCTGTGTTTTCCCTTCCTGATTTTTAAACCCCATTCACATGACTTTTCAAGTGAAAATCCATTGTTTTTGTTCCAGAAACGTTTTGGGTTTACACGGCAACGTTTTGAAAACTTTGTCCGTTTACACAGGATTTTCAGAAATGCTGAAAACAATGTTTACATGCCAGGCCATGAGTTGGTGCTGATGTTTGTTTTTGTAACGGAACCACACACACATGCACGCAGAAAATAATACACTATAAACATTAACAATGGCGAGTACGTGCACATTTATATGGACAGACAATGAAGTTGGATGGGTATTACAGATGACTCCCAATTATTAAACTACCCAGTCCCAGGACCTCTATGGAGGCCGTCATATTCTTTTTTTTTTTCCATCGATTTGGGCATGTACAGTTGAAATTTTTACTCCAGCTGGGGAGCGCATGGTCAGTAGCAGCATTGTATTTCCCCCCATTTACATGGAGACAGAGTTGGAGTGTTTTGAAATAGTTCTATCTTGGAAGCCGTTTTCAAAAGTGTGTGTTCTCAGTGGCTCCGAGCACAATTCTAAATCACTGAAGTACAAAAAACTTTTTGCAATTCCCCCTTTAACAAATCATGATATGGAAAATCCAGATGTGCATTGAGTGAAACAGCACAATCTGTATGCTCGTCATGTCTGAACCAACAACATCCAAAACGATAACACAGCCAGACACACCACCTGGATTAAGATTCAAACCAACATTTTGCGGGTTAAAAGAAGTTTTGACTTCACACCTATGGATCATTGGGGTTAAGATGTTGACGTGAGCCAAAAATGTTTAGCTTGACAGTTTGATGACACTTGAGCGTCAACGTTCAGAATCCAAGAGAAAAAGAGGAGGATGGGAAGTGACAGTACCCTGAAGACACACATTCACATGACATGTCATTTTTGAGTGACATTCATGACTCACGCTTCGTATCTATGAGCTAAAGTGAACTCAATCTTCTCCAAAAACGTGCTCCTCGATAAAATCAGCAATACAGTCCTCCATTGGACATAAATGGACACAAACACACACAAAGACATCTTAAGCTGCTCAGCGTCTGCCTCTTAACAAGATGTGCCATTCACATCTGAACTGTGATCAAGCATACAGATAGAAACCCTGTGTCAGCATAACAAATGACTTTAGTACTGCAGCACTCGCGACACAGAGCAGACGACCGGTGGGAGCAAAGCTAAGACCTTTTTCTGAGTTTTACTTTGTAAGATTTTCTCCTTTGTTACCTGCTCCGGCTCACAACCTAAATATTATTCTCTGCTGTGTTATTCCTTAACTAGAAAGTGATTTGAGGACAAATTTGGGTATTTATGCAGTTATCCATCTTTATTGCAGTTTGTCAAGTCTGGCCCCACCCAATTTGTATTTATTTTTCCCGCAATCTGTCCTCTAATCTTTCATTTGCTTCAACGATGTGGTTTGAGTCATTAGTGTTGCATTAGCTGCTGGTATTTTTATGTTTCTGCATGACTGGGACAAGATTGTGTACAAAGTCCATATGTTCGACCGCTGAGGTGATTTAATAAGACTCTACAAGTACACAGTTTAGCCCGTTCAGTTTGATCAGCTGATGATTACATTTGGCAACAGTCATTCGCGGGTCAGAGAGATTGTTCATTGTTTTAAGGCCATATGGCGCTCTGCCTTGGGATTACAGACACGCAGTGAGGCTACGGTGCTTGTTAAAAACAGAAACCCCCCCGGTGTCCAAACACACAACGAAAAGCACTTTCCACATGTGTTGGCGCATCCCAGCTGAGACACACCAAGTTATTTTTAAAAATGTGAATTTGGAGTCGCTGTGTGCAGTTGAAGCCACAAAGTGAAACATCTTTTGGTTTGGTGCTCCGTTGCAGTCAGTCGTTGTTGTAGGAAACTCACTTCATCCCCTGAAACTTGTGCCGTCTTTCTTCTCGACTCGTTTCCTTCCTTTTATCCTTTGCGTCTTTTTAAGTCCTTTCACTTTTATGTCATTTTTCTGCTTGACTTCCATTGCTTCTCCTTCCTTTTACTGACTGACTTCTTCTTTTTATTTTTATTTATGTTTTGTTTCTTACCTCCTCTTTCATTCTTCCTTCTCCTCTGTGTGCATGCGCTCTGTACTCTGGAGTGTTGACATGTTTGAAGCTTTTCTGTCTCTCTGCTTTTCTTATTCTCCTCTTCCACACATTTAGTTTTCTCCACACTAGAGCCACCTTCTTATGGGAGCTGTAACTCCAGTTTAATCGACTCATTTAACCATCGCAATAAATACACGATGTTCACTGGAAAATTTAGATTTAATGTTTCATTGCATTTTGTGGATATACATATTGTTACAAAACCCTTGCTCCTGTCCATTTTCTCTTTTTGGAACATATTGCTGCTTCAACCACTTTACTGAAAACATTTCCTTGGGAAGACACAGGACTCTCTCCCACAACCGGATGTTTTACCAGCACACTTTGCCGCTAATTGTCTTTTTAAGAGTCTTCCCAGAAGATTTATCTGAGGTTTGATGGTGCTTACTGATGTACAGGAAGTCTTTCAGGCAAGCTCCTCCAAATTTCGCAACTTCTGTCTCATCTTACACTCAGGCAAAACTGTTGTTCTCATAGAAACCGCAGCATTAAAGTGATGAAGCCAAGCTGCATTATGCAAGCAGGGGTCCATTATTGTGATCAGCGGTTCTTAAGTTTAAAACATAAATGATCAGTGAATTGGAACAATGGTAACTTGGCATAGTTTTTTTTTCTAGTTCACATTGCTCTATATCTAGTCATGTCATGTCACAGCTTGTCCTGTAGCGTCATGTCACGCTTTCTCAGAACATGGAGTGTCATATTGTCAAAGCGGGTCATGGGCTGTCGAGTATTAACATGTCTTTGTATGACGTGGAGTGATGCATCATGCCTGGCATGAACACACAGCAGAGCACGCCAATACGATATGGTGAGGAATGTCAAAGATATCAGACTAAATCTGAGCAGACCATCAAAGTGCAAAGTTGATGACAAATGAGTTGACATATCTCTGGTTCTCTGGCTTCCTACTACAATCAGAAAACATAGTTGTTAGTTTTGGTTAATTGGTTACTTTGAATTGCTCAAAGGTGTGTGTGACTATGTGTCCTATTATGTTACTATAACACATAACTGTGAACATTTGTCAAGTTCATATGCAGACATTTCGAGAGAAAGTTCAGAGGGTTCATGAAACTCATTAGGATTCAGCATACAAAGACCAATCGAGCATGGTTTGATGGTATGAAAGCAGATTCTATTGGAGTGTGTAATTGCTTTCCTTCCTACCCAATGTATGATGTTTAGGACCTTCCTCTACAAAGTTATTGCTGTATATTTTATAATGTATGTAATGGTCCTTTGAAAAAGAGACCCTGCAATCTGAAGGGGATTCATAAATAAATAAATAAATAAATAAATAAATAAATAAATAAATAAATAAATAAATAAATAAATAAATAAATAAATAAATAAATAAATAAATAAATATTTCTATCATTAACTTGCACATCCCTGCTTACATTATAATCCCTGTACTACAATACGAACACTGAATTCTGGTGGCACAAGTTACCTGAAAGCATCCAGCCTCTCGACATTTTGTAAAAGAGGAACAGGTGTAAATGTGCTGCTTCCATCCAAACAGCTCTCTTCCGTGTTTTCTTTAGTGTTAAGTAACAGCTTAACTCTAATCTTGAACATCTTCCCACTGACATTTTAATGTGTCTGCTGAAAACTGGGCTATCTTGTTCTGTTTGTACAATGTGACTGTGACTCATGCAAAAAAAATTTTTTAAAGAAAATAAAAAAGAATCTAGTGATTCTCCTATAAAATATGCACTTATAAAACAATGACCTGTTTGATTTCTGCGTGTGTCTCTGTAAGCACTTGTCTCAGGCCCTAAACACTTTTCTCCAGCCTAAACCTGAGTTCAGGAGTATTCCCCTCTTCAGATAAGTGTGCACTTCAAATAAGTATAGAGACGAAGCGATGTGGGCTAGGATAAGAGTAAAATTAGCACCTATCCACGCTGAGCTGTTAATGCCACATCCGTCCTCCCACGGTCAACATTGTTTTAGCCATCTCAATGGATGAGTATCAAATACTTGCACAATGGCAGATATATTCAGGAGTGGAGGTCATCTTCTACTAGCACAAAACCCAGCACTTTAAAGCCGTGTCACGGCTCATCTGACTTTGTTTCAAAAAAGTGTACTTCATTGTGTGTGACTCTTTTTCTCCTCCACACTGATATTTTATCTTTTTTCTCCCACTCTGAAATGACTTCATGCTTTCTTCTTGCTCGCCTCCCGCTCTGCCATAACACAGGGAGCGTGAGTATCCCTTAACAATAACACCCTCGAATGTATTAGCACACACAGATTCAATACATCGACAACATCTGATGGTAATCATTCAGAAAAGCAAATATTTATGAACATACATTTGCTCTTTTCACTCACGCACACGCAGCAAAGCTTGCAGTGTCATTTACCAAATTAGGAAATGATATGCGAGGTCGCACAAACATCATGTTCTCCTTAGGCAGAAAAAAACACACACACGCACACACACACACACACATATAGGGACTTTGTGCATCCAAAGTATTAGAAGCATTTAGCATAAAACAAACAACAACCAACTCTTAGTTAAACACGGCACCCTGCTCTGCAGCAAAGGTAGCAAACACACAGCCAGATCAGCATCTTGTGACAGGTTCAGACATCAATATTTTTTCATTCTTAAACAATAACAATCTCTAAGAGAAACAAAGACTCAATTTAAGAGGGAAAATGTGTGAGAATTAGCAGATGATGTATTCATAAGGACTGATTACACATTGATTTTATAAGATCACATTTGGACAAGTAAGTAAGACGAGTTAGATAATAAAGCAAGGATTAAGGTTATATCAGCTTGTATTATATAGTTAACAATGTAGTTAATCAATCGCCATCCATTTATTAAACATTTTATAAGTCTTTTTAAGGTCACTCTACAACATGATTTCACCTTTTTTGGATATGTATTTCTCCAGATCAAACTAATCAAAGTCTAATTAGACTCTTATAAATCAATTGCATCACATGGAAGGATTCACATTGCATCTGACTCTCATTGCCTATGTTGCTGGAGTTCTCAATTAGTTGTTGACTGTTGGGGGATTTCAGGAAATTATTTACAATTCAATTTGCTCATCTTGCCAAACGACATTCATCAATGACCGATACCAAGCAATTTTCCAATGTTGTCCAATGGAAATGGATATAAGATTGGTTAGATGGCAGATTTTTATTTCGATTTTACTGCTTTTTAACACCAGTTCACCACAGTAAAGCTTCAGACCTGAATCAGCTGAAAGGGTGCTGATCTTTAGCTGGTAGCAAATTGACAAATCTCTTTTTGATTAACCAATAGAGCAAGAAAAATTGTGTCCTTTGATTTTCTTCATCTTCTCATATAATCATCTCTTAGATGAATATGGATTCCGTCTAACTGATTTCATTGGTTCTGTGTTTTGTTTTTTCCAGAGATGACTGTGTGGTAGTTTCTCCTTCAGGCCTCAGGACACCCATTGCGTTATGACGTTCATTTTCCTAACTTTTCAATAAAGAAGGGGTCTTAATAGTTATTCTTTTCTGTTGTTGCAGTACAGGTCTTGCTCGTTTCTTTTCCACACACACCCACATATACACAAGTCATCCGTCCATCCCTCACGCTCTGATCCCTTCGTTAGCACAGCATCTCATTAGGTCTCTGCTCGTGGTCCTCAGTTAGCAAAGCAAGGGCCGCGACCAGGGTCCATGTCCATGCCGAGGCAATTCCGATGACTGGAACAAACCAGATCAGAGCTCAGTGCGTGGGAGGTCTGTCACACAGGCTCATGTTAGTGCTGCTCTGCCTGCAGCGTGCTACACACACACACACACACACACACACACACACACACACACACATCCCGCTGGAAACCCTAACAGACGAACACGCAGTGACACACCAGAGACAGAAATGACGTCGAAAGCATGAGCTCACGACTGCTGCATTATTTCACAAACTCACACAGATGTATGCTGCACAGGCATTACACACTATCAGCATTAGGAAACAGCTAGTTCATTTCATCTGTATGTGCGCTGTGTTTACACGGGGGCACTGAAACATCTTCCTGCTGGGTTAATGGCCAGCTAAACTTTCGGAACACTGTTGTTCCAGGAAATGTGACAATTAAAATCTCACTAATGGAGAGTCGTTGATGGAGAGAAACATGATCACGCTCCCCAATTTGGATGCTGCAAGTGGCAGACCGTTAACGCAGGAAGAATTGCATGTGTGTGGTCACGATACGGGAGTACCGTGATACCGTGATAATTGTCAATGCCGCTCACACCGTGTTGATTCGATCTTGTAGCCTTTACAGCTCCACTGCATTGAGACGAGGAGTGAGCCAGTACACAGTGTTTAATAAAAGTGTATGTAACCTCCACCCGAATGGCCACTGACTCAAACTGGGTACATGACTGAGTGTGCCAAAGGGATGAATGGATAAATAGTATATGAGTGAGTCACTTCCTGAGGTAGTCTGCCACTCTCTTCAAAGAGACTAATTCAATGTCAGACTGTTATAAACTGCCAGGTTTTAGTCTCGTCTCCACCACTGAAGCTCGTCGATAGTACAATTTGTCTCAGTTTTGATGCACCTCAGTAAGAACTGTGCAGCTGACTTAAAAGAGGTGTTTGCGGTAACATTTGCTACCACTTGCATGAGAATTTGTTTTTTTTAAACGATAAAAATGATACGGCAAGGATAACGTTAAGGGTTCCCAATGGGGAATTGGCTGATTCCAGCAGCAGAAAGTGTGCTGTATGTGTGAACTAACAGTATGAAACAAAACAAAGCACCACTGGGCCTGGCCATTCTTCCTGTGACAGCTTAATTTAGCTTTTAGCTGTGTTGTTATATCTGATGCTGATCCCCATTTTGTGCAAGTGACCTCTGGCTTGCACGTTTATTAAAGAACAGAGAGAAAGCAGTGAATGCAAAAGTGATCACACTCCTGCGGGAGTTGGGATTCTCATAATCAAGAGATGTACAGAGTGCAGACACAGTTTCTCTTCGACACAGGTATTTTTAGATCATCCTTCCACCAAATCTGAGCAGGTTTTACATCTTACGCTTTAAGTGATCTGTTGCCAGGAATCCTCCCAGACTCTCAAACCTACCTTTGATATTTAAAAACTGTCTTTGCCTCACTGCATTTTTTTTCTGCCCAGCTTATGCGTCACGGAGTGTAACAATTATATTAATAGGTATTCTGCAGTGAGACTGTGTAAACACAAATCGGTATGTAAATTCTTACACAGAGATGAAGCCAGACGCCAAACCCCACCCACGCTAATGTCGTGATTAGCTTTCCAGAAAAAGAATTGAGGTGCCTTTCTACTACGTATTCCAGAGAATATATTGTTCCGTGTAGCTTGAATAAGAACAATTTAAATAAATCTATCAGCCCATACTAAAAAGTGATTTTTAGTATGAAATCATGCTCATTACCAATGCATTACAGGGCCTGAAAAATCACGAAAACTTTGCAAACTATCCCAAACTTTTAGAAATGAGGGTGATATAGTTGTTTTATCTTTTTTTAAACAGTGCATCCCTTTCCATAATTGTGTATATTTAGTAAGTATATTCAGGGTGAACAAAAATGCAGTGTCCCCTTCATCACTTGCTTTTGAGATGACAGTGAAGCAGCATGATGAGGTTCCAGCAAACTGTTCGATCTATATTCTTCTTTAGACAAGCATATAACAGCACCACTGTGGAGCCACTTCAGCTAAAATCAGGCTGGAGGCCTCATGCACTTCAGCTAAGTCAGCTGCTGCAGGCCGCCCTTTCATCTCGTACAAAGGCGAGTGTGTTTGAATGCGTGTGGCCAAAGCATACAGTGTGTGTGGTTACCGTGTCTGCTTGAACTGTGATAATAGAGGTCCAATAGAGAGCAGACAAGAGGCCACGGAGAGCAGCGTTCCTTCATTACAGTATAATGGACATTAAACAGCAATCTCGGCGTGCGCACACAGCAGCAAATAAAAAATGCTTTTGATTAGCCCGCCTTTAATCCAACGAACAATTAATGATCATCTGAACTGTCAGGAAAAAGATTAATCCTTCCCCATTGACCCAGTGCTTGTGTGTGTGCTCCCTCTCTGAACTGAGAGAAACAATGCCAAGTTCGATCCAGACAACAATGGATCATTTACAGGAGAACAGTTCAATGGATTTGGGTTTAATCATACTGACATTCAGCAGTCTAGACGTCAGTTTACAACTGATCACATTTTTTTCAAACTACTGCCGTTGAATTAACTCTAAAACCTGTGCTTCTTGTACGAGCGCATCAGGGTCACCACCAGCATTTTAGTATTCAGATCATTGAGGGCAACGTTGAAGCTGGTCGTGATGATCTGCAATTAGTTAATGATTATCCACAGTTCACGGTTCACAGTGCGAAAGATACAAACAAATCTGTCAAAACACGCTTTTCATACCAAACAATTAAAATAATCTGCAAAATACAGTTGTTGCAATTTCTGTTTCATTTTGAAAATCAAGAAAATTCAGTCTGAATTTCCTTATTTCTCAAACGTAACTTCTGTTCTTCACTTTAATACGGGCATACATTTCTGAAGTTGCCCCATAATATAAGTCAGTTTTGTGTCGATTTATGAACCTGCTCCTCTAAAATACTAGTAATAACCAGTTCATGATACAGAGCTGTTTCCAATCAGTGTAAATCTTTGTAAAATTGACCCTCCAACTGTTTATTATCTGTTTTTTAGGCCATGTCAACTGGTTCACAGTGTAACTATGAAGAGTCTGAAATAGGCTGACCGCAAAACAGTCTCAATAAATAGACTTGGAAAAAAAAAGAAGAAGAAAAACGGTAGTGCAGAAAATCGGCAACCTACAGCTGGTATTGTAAGTTTGAACCAGGTCATTCCTCAAATCAATCTTCTTGGACGTAATTGAATCTCTTGTTTTTGCACATGTAGTAGCTAATTAGGAAGAAGAAGCCACAACCGGTCAACCAAAATAAACATCCTCGAACAAAGACGTGTGAAACATTGTATTATCTAAGCAATGCAACAAGCGCAAGCCCTGGTTTTAAAAGTACTGCAGACTTGTGTTTGGTTGGGTTCCTGCAGTCACTCATGCGGCAAACTGAACAGATGTGAAGACTTTTCCAACTCCACATGTCTCTTTGTGAGTTCAATGTCAGTTCAAGTTGGTGTGGTTTACATTCTCCATCACGGATGAAGTCACCCAAAGAAATCTGATATGAGCAGCAGAGAACAAAAGCTGCGCCAACTCAGGTGTTTTATATATACAGTAAAACCTCTGAAGTACGGACGGCCTAAAATCTAAAGGCAAGTGTCCCCTGGAGACAGGTGTCCTCTCTTCGGAGGGACAGGTCACGAGGACAAATTGTAGGACCAGTTGATATTGAACGAATCAAACACCAAACACCACACTCTGACCCTCTGCGGTCGACCGTGCAGCCCAATGGGCCTAATGGGCGTTTGTGTTGGGAGATCCTCCGTCTCCCCGTCTGACCAATCACAATTTATAAGCAAATAAAGAGCCAGACAGCTCAGAACCCCTGAGGTGAAGCATAAACTACTTGAGGAAAGGTGGACAACGCCGGGCAGCAGAAGTGGAGATAGTTTCGGGATCGTTATGTTACGTCGCGCATGGAAGTGAGTCCAGAGTGTAGTATGGAGGCAACCGTGTGCGTGCCCACGGCCCGCACACAGTCTGCGGACACGTAATGCGGAAATCAAGGAGCAGCTGACGGAGAGGAGTTTCACTGCAGCATCGTGCTGTGGGGAGGCAGCGATTATTCAGATCTCAAAACGAATCTCCTTACACCACCACAACGTCTGAATATTCCAATAATCGGGTCCAGCCCAAGTATTTTGGCCGTTTCAGTGTCGCTCAGCTTGAAATTTGCCAGGAAAAATGAGTGTCCGCTCATTACGGTGTGTTAACAGTTAAATATGTATCCCTGCACAGTGACGTGTCCGCCCAGTACAGGGTGTCCGCTCTTATCGGGTCCGCTCCTCACAGGTTCGACTGTATATATAAAACTTGCTTTATTTCATGCAGTCAGTTCTGTATTTCTCTATCCCATCTCCAACCGTGACTGCTTCACCCTTTCACAACAGAAGCCTGTACAGTTTGGCAAACAAAGCATGCTATCATCTTGTCAATGATGCTTTTTTAGCTGCTCCAGTTCGCTTCACAATACAACATCACACTGAAAAAAAAGAGCCCTGGAGAGAGCATCTCGAGAGCCACATGCAACCTCAACTTTCTCTGTTCTCACCATTGTTCTATCTCAAACCACAAAATCTTTCTGTAAAATATGCAGAAATAATAAAGTTATTGACTCAGCAGTCAAACACACACACACATACACACACACACACGAAGATAAGACACCCCTCCTCTATCCAGCGCTCCAGTGTGCAGCACTGCTGTTCTGTTGCCTGGTAACCAGGTAGAGTTTCTAGTAAGAGCCTCTTTGCCGCGAGAATCCCACTGTCCTAGAGTCCTCTCGCTTCCCTCCTCGCCCACTTTATGCTTATCTCCCCTCCCTCACTGTCACACACACATACACACACTCCAATCACATCACACTCTTGAGCCATTCAAAGTTGCTTTCATTAAACTCTGTGCATGCACTTTGAATTCACCCGGCACTTTTCTTCACCATCAACCTTCAATCACCACTCTGCCATAAAACTAGGTTGCTGTGACTCTTAGTCTTCAGACTGCACTTACCTACTCGCCTGGCACAATACAGTATAAACATGTCACACACACACACACACACACACACGCACACGCACACGCACACACACGCAGGCTCATTTTGTAGCCCAAGCAGAAACATATGCTGCTGAACAGAGAGAGGAAGGCAAGTAGAAAGACGTGGCTGCAGTTTTTACGTCTCTGTAGAAATGCAATTGAATATCAGGCTACAACTACGATACACTACTGTTTTTAAAGTACCGCTTGCCCCCCACACACACACACACACACACACACACACACACACACACACACACACACACACACACACACACACACACACACACACACACACACACACACACACACACACACACACACACACACACACACACACACACAGAAAGGAATGTCAATGCAACCTTTGCATTACAAGGAGCCTTAAAGCACTTTGCAATTACTCTTCAAATGTAATTGCTAAAGCAATGTAACATATATGTAACATACATATTCATTCTAAAGACAGAATTATGCAAATATAACCCACTGAGATGTCAACCAAACCACTCAGTATATGAATGCAGAGCCTTTATTTCATAATCTCTTTCTTTGCTCTAATACATATTCAGACTCCATCATGTGCAGCAGAGATGGAACAGAAAAGAGAAAAAGTGCTTCTTTGTTGGTATTAAAGGAGGTCTGGGCTGAAACAAAGTTACGCATACTTGCTGAAACATTGCAGCAATATGATCTCTGTCTCTCTTTCTCTTTCTCTCTCACACAGACAGACAGACACGCACACACACACACAGAGTGCTGTCTGCATTGCCATGACAACCCAGAGCTAGATGCTGATGGGTTTCCCAGATCTTTTATTTATTCATCCATCTCCCCATTACTCTTTCATTCACATACACAGATGTGCATTTTCACACATGTGTGTATCCATGCATGCACACCCATACTTCAAAACACACACTGGCCTTAATTTACAACCTTGTCTGATTATCAGTTGATATCATAGTTAAAATCAGTAAGTATGTGCAGATCTGTGAAAGCAATTGTGATTCCTTTAATTACACTGTTGTCTGAATATTAAGCTGCGATTGCAAAATAGGTCATGAGGGTCAAGCGGTCTAATCTGTGGCGTCTGTGTCTTTTTCTTTTCTTTATTTTTGGTGCACACTTGTATCATTCCAGCCATCTTTCAGACAGCAATGTGATCAGTGGCAAGGCAAATGCTGCTGTGTTATTCATGTGAAGACTGGCTGTAGGGAAACAGCCCACAACAGCTAGAACACACAGTGGCGTGCGCACACACACACACGCACACACACACGCACACACACACGCACACACACACACGCACACGTACATCAACATCAACAACAACAAAAAGCTCATTAAGGACAGCAGCAGAGCTACTAAACAACAAACACAACAAGGCAATATGACCCAAAAACATATCTGAATACTAAGCATCCACTTAGATAAAAAATAAGAGACTGGCCCAACCCCAAAGTGGTGCAGAGTCCCTTGGTAGGCCTGCAGTCAAGCCCCCCCAAACAGATGCTCCACCAGAAGAAGAAATCAACTGCTGCCATTTTGGGTTACTGGTTACACCTTTAAGATACTATCGTGTGTGTGTGTGTGTGTGTGTGTGTGTGTGTGTGTGTGTGTGTGTGTGTGTGTGTGTGTGTGTGTGTGTGTGTGTGTGTGTGTGTGTGTGTGTGTGTGTGTGTGTGTGTGTGTGTGTGTGTGTGTGTGTGTGTGTGTGAGCCTCTGAATCGCTCACTTTTATAATTACACCTGCTATCTCTCTCTGCCCTGTCATTCATTTTGATCGCCTGGATAAATCCCCTTTTACTGAACCCTCTTCCCATCAACCTTTGGGCTATACACTTTCACAAACACACACAAACACCCGTTCAATGCCTATAAATCAATAGACCCTGGGAGTCATTCCAATGGTGAGACACTGTGAGGAATGATAGAGACAGAAGCACCTGGGCGTTTTGGGATGTTTTTGAAAAACATTGTTTCTGGCTCCCTAGGGTGTGTGTGTGTGTGTGTGTGTGTGTGTGTGTGTGTGTGTGTGTGTGTGTGTGTGTGTGTGTGTGTGTGTGTGTGTGTGTGTGTGTGTGTGTGTGTGTGTGTAAATACATATTTCATACTGCAGTGCACTGAAAATAACATGCATAACTGATTTCCGCTTCTAAAAGAGTCACATGAAAAAATAACTGAAATAGAAAAAAAAAAATATCTACATGTGCGTCGGCCCATTTGCAGTCAGGACTCGCATATTCTAGCAGCAAGACTGAATGAAGGAACGAGAGAGGGAAAGAGAAACAAAGAAAGAGCACACATTATTCAGCTGCAGCCTTTTTTGAAGAGCGACAGCACGAGGGAGCAGGAGGAAGAGGAGGAGAAGGAAGAGGAGGGGGTTAGTTGAGTGTGTAGTTGTGTCTTGAGGTTGCGAACGCCACTGCATCTTCACTGCAGCAACTATCAAGGAGCGCACAAAGACAATAAATAGCACAAGAGAACTGAGGAGAACACGGAGGTACGCGCTCATCACTCACACTTGTGATTGGCTGAGCGCTGCATCCCGATGAGACGACAGCATGTTGTCGAAAGTAGACATGCTGTCCAGAACAGATTCGATTCAGATGACCAATTTATGCTCTTTTCACTTCTTGCCGTGTTCCTGCTCACCGTCTCCAGCCCTGCTCTTCCATCATTCCTCTCCGTTTTGATTCTTCATCCTGTTTATCCATTTCCAATCTTGTTCTTGCCTCACATTAACTTCCTGTCCTCTGTCTTTCACCACATATGTCTGCGTTCTGTCCCACACTTCATTCTACTTCCTTTTTTTTTTTATCCATTCCTTGATTTTTTTTTCTTCCATTCACCCTTGTCACTCTCTCTCCTTTCTGAAATTCATGCCTAGTTTATCCCCGTCTTGTCAAACTGGTGTCAGCTTTGCCTACCTACCACCTGCTCCATGTATTCCCTCCGATACACACAGATACGCACACTCATTCCTCATCATTATTTCGTGACTGCAAAAAGCTTTGTTTCATTGACACTGAATGGCATTTTCAGTATGGATTCCTCGGAGGATACAGAAGGTTTTGGATGGTGGGTTGATTTGTGAAAAGACAGAATACACTTCCAGACTATTATCAACAGGATGTGCTGCCATGGCAACAGCTGATGAAACAGCCCTCCTACACAGTCACAGGACCAATCGGTGTGGCACTGCCACTACAGGGAGTTTGACTGACAGCTCTCTGGGTATACAGACATACTGGGCAGAAAGAACTGAAATACTGCATGTACCTTCTGCTCAGCATCCACAGAGAGGAACTCTCAAACCCATTTGTTCACTGCCAATCAGGTTTTATCTGACTTTACTGTTCAAGATCGCCTTTTATTTCAAAGCCCTGTCGTCGTCTAATCCTATTCACTTGACTGAATATCGTAAAAGCAGTAAAAAGACCAGCTGCTCTATGATCGTCTCAAAGCATTAAAATACCGTATGTATGTATTTGAAGGACTCTGCCAGCAGGTGAAAAAAAAGAAGTCTGTCAGCCATCCCCAGGCCAACTGTGCTGCTCGCAGTGGCAGGGATTGCAGATCTTGGAAGAGACAAAGAAAACGTGTGTCTTGTCAATTAATTTTGTGTCGCGCAAACCCGTCCGTCCATCTCCGATATGGTTTTATCCAACTTAGGGTCGGGGATAAGAGGATGAACGAATGCAGAGTACAACCTAGACATCTCACCAGTCCATCACAAGGAAGCGCATAGATACACACATAAATTCACATCTGCAGGCAGCTTACAGTCACCAGTTACCTATAAATGCATGTTTTTGGACTGGGAGTTTAAATACAGAGGGGGAGAGAAAGCATACTCCCCAAAGAAAGGCCCTTTAACTCAACTGTGAGTCAAACTGTGAACCTTCCTGCGGGAGGCATGAGTGTTACTCACGACATCACAGCACAGCCTCGTCTTACCTTCGGAAGGTAAAATACAGGGTTGTTTTTAAACACGATGAAAAGCCTCAAATATCCCATGCAGATTATTTAACTGGTCCTGCAAACCAGCAGCCACTGTCTTCACTCAGTTTAACCTTTGACATCTCAAACTAATGCTATGATGATTGGTGGAAAGCTGGTAGAAAGCTCTGTGGTCATGTCAACATAGAGCCGTGCAATGCAGTAGGATTTAAAGATGGAGATGTTTGTTCACACTGATGGGAAGCCAGCCTTTAAATGAATGTTACGTAATGTCACCAACCCAAAAAAAAGTGAACCAATCAATGAGCGTTCCTGCCCACAACCCCTTGTGGCATCGGATTTTCCCTGGCACCATTCGTCGCCTAGTCGGTGACACTAGAAAAGCCTCAAAACTCACTCGTTTTCTGCGGAGTGATTTAAAGAGTCGGATGCTAAGAGCCTGGGGCAGGTGAGGGTCACTGCCTAAATTCACAGGGTGAGCATGGATGCACACAAACATGATCTTACAGTTAAGTACACATTCACACACTCCCCCAAGACACACACACACACACACACACACTCACACAGACTTGCACACACACGTTTGCACACATGAAAATCAGCACTATTAGTTCCAGATCATTTTGTGACGCGGGCTGTAAACTGTGTGCCTGGGGATAAACAAAGATCCTGCTGCACTGGAAGTAATCCCACAACACACACACACATGCACACGCACACGCACACACACACCTTAACACCCCATGCACACATGCCGATACAATCACACATTAAAAACGGACACAAAAACACACAGACTGGCTAGACATAAACATAAATAAATACCTGCAGGGTGGGAAGGCGTGATTATGCTGAAATGCACATTTACTGTGTTAAAGCATAGCCACATAGATTTTTTTTTTTCAATAAACTGAAATGAAAGGGAATTTGAAGACACATTTACTTTGCTACGTTATGAGTGAATTTTTTTTTCATTGTATCAAGATAAATGTGAATACTAAATAAACATATGTACGGCCTAATGCTTCTTGAGTTCATCGCGGCTAAAATGTATATGCTTTAATAATATAAATAATAGAATATTAAGATAAACACCAGCTATTCCCCTTGATCATTATTGTAAAGTTTGTGTTGCACTTCATACTTTCTGCTCACTTTAAATCATTGTATTCTCTTTTCACAGAGAGTTATGGATGCCTTACGTTTTATTTCCTCTGAAGACAGCATGTGACTCTAATCTATTTATCGAAGAAGAAAGACTTCACTTTATAGTTACAGAAGAACACAGTGAAGATGTTTTTCGCAGACGTTCTTTTTGGAATATCATTTAGCTAAAACGTATGATGATGTGTTGTTTTCCAAGAATTACATTTATCTTTCCACTGCATCGCTGTGCAAAATATATGCTTTTCTTTCCTGTTCATCCCCTGGAAGGCACAGAAGACATTTATGCAAACGAGATGCCGTCTGAATATTTCCCTTTTCCCGAAACTGTAGGGAAAATCCAACTAATGCCACATCTAGTGGATTCTGTGAATCTTTAAAAGCCTTTTTCATTCCGCCTTGTAAAAAAAATAAGAGTTATATGCATACACAGAAATGTGTACTAGGACACACACATAATGGAGTGGATTGTGCCGGCTGTGCCAGGACTTTATACGTCACACAGACAGGATCCCTCTGTCGCTGCAGTGACACGCACCTCACGACCCTCAATCTGCCGTCATGATGATCACGGGCCAAATATAATGAGTCACCAGGCGCACGCACACACACGCACACACAACGGGACAAACAGTGAGGCTATCGGAGAAGGACCAACACACATACACTCTCTCGTACAGGCACTAAAGTTTTCAGGACGTCTGAGTGACAGAGAGAGAAGGGCAACCTGCAGATATCAAGGCAAACTGTCTCCATCCTTCACACTGCTGAGATGAAGTCATTTTAAGGCATAAAAACTCACATGCACAGAGCAGACTGAGGAATAAATCCCCTGAAATGACGTCGTGACAGGAGTAA
Source organism: Lipophrys pholis (assembly GCF_963383615.2). Taxonomy (NCBI): domain Eukaryota; kingdom Metazoa; phylum Chordata; class Actinopteri; order Blenniiformes; family Blenniidae; genus Lipophrys; species Lipophrys pholis. The sequence continues at coordinate 12,156,889 of NC_137647.1, forward strand.
GGAGAAGCGAACAATTTAAGTTTCTTTGCCCTGAATGCAGAGCAGATAAATCGTCCTTTTATTGCTGCTGTAGGTTGTAAAGTAACTCCGACCCCAGTGAACACTCTTGTCTCGTGTCAAGTTTGAACTCATGTCTAGCACAGTGGGTCCCAACCTTTCTTTGGACGCAAATCTGTACCATTTTAAACCAAGGGAACCCCGCTCCTACACCAGTGCGGGTGGGTTCAGACAATTACACAATTGCACACAAAAAAAAAGCTGAAGAAACCTCATATTCTGAAGCGGTGAGTTCCTTTTCTCTGAGGATAAAGTCTTTGGATTAACGCACCATCTCGGGGTGTTTGGCAGACTGGTGGCGCTTCAGCTCACACAGTGTCGGACTTGAAAAGATGCAATCAGCTCTAATTTCGTCGACTGCTTCAATAAAGCCATATTCTATGTTAACGCTCTTGAGACGCCCCCCCTTTTTTTTTTCCCTTTTGACAAATTTATCTTTCTCTTTAGCCTGCCGCACCACCATTTTTTCTCCAAGCTGTTTACTTACTGAGCTTATCTTTGTGTTTATTGGAGACAGGTTGTTCACCTTCAACACAATTTTCTCACAGTACAGTACTTAAAAATGGTTAAATAATACACTTGTAACATAAATGCTGTATGTTTTGTGTCATTTTAATGGGTATCCAGTTTTTTTTTTGTCTTAAAATTAAGATGGCTTCACAACCCCCCCCATAGGTGTCATATGTTTGTATTGCTCAAACTTTGTAATTTAACTGTAAGCGTCATTTCTTAGATAACAAATATCTCAGAATATCCCTGTAAAGTTCTTACCAAAGTTAAGACTGCACAGTGTGTATCAGTGTTAATTATAGTATGATGTTTTCCCGCTTTGAAAGGATGCACAATACATTTTATTCCTCCCTCCAGGGGCTGTTTGAGGAATCATGTGGTTGTGTATCTTTGTGCAGCCTCATCGATGTCAGTTTAGGGAGGAAGTGCACAAGGCCCTTTCAACATGTTTTAGAGAGGAGGATGACAAATGCTGAGAGAGAACATGATGAATCCACTCATCTGTAACGGATTAACCTTATCTGGCCCCCAGGATCAGATCTAATCAGATGGCGTCAGGTGGTTGTTTCTTATCACACCATTGAATCGGCGACCTCAAAAACATTCATTCACACAAGCATCAGCATTTAAGAAGCTGTCGAATGCACTGTTGTCATTTGTGTATCGAGAACACTTCTTGACCACACAGTGCTTATTTATGCTTAGGTTACTGTGGATTACAAAATGATTGACATCATTACTCCTGAAATTGATTTGCAAAACATTTAGTGCTGTATTTGGGTTTTCAAGATATAATAGATTTCAGCAAATTATCAAATCAAAGGAAAGTTAGTATTTTAATCATATAAGGCAAACTAAAGCCAGGGGTTTTTCCTGGCTTTAGTTTGCCGTTCACAGTAAAACAAGGACCTTTTTCAAACCATAAATGAGAGAGTCCCTTTCTGGTACAATTTGTTGCATAAAGCCTTTTAGTGAATCAATAAATTAGCTCATTACTGCATCTTGAGCTCTAATTGCATTGTAGTTATGAAGCATACTTAAAGACCCCATTAAATGAAAAATACATTCCACGATTTTTTTATCTTGTGTGTATGGGCTACTTGTTTAATTATCTCTTAAACTGTGCCAAGTGAGTTGTAACAGAGCCCGACATATACTGCTTCTCAGTGTGTCTCTTCTGGACCACCAGCAGCACTGAGTTTCAATATCAGTCCAGACAGGCATGTGAGTGGAATTATTAGTAACCAAAAATGTCAAAACCACTTTTATTTCAGGTAATGTGTAAAAATAAAGAGTTAAATAACATTGTGACGATTGATACACTGGGTTTCTACGATTAATGTATCATTGACTTGTTGATTGTCAAAGGATTGATTGATTTCAGTTCGGCACCCAGCTTTGAATTGGTACATTTGATCCATGTCTTCTTTATCACTGCTGACTATCAAACTTACAAAACATTCAGTTGCATTGTTATTGCACTGCAATGTGGTGAGCTCTATTTAACATTAGCACATGAAACACACTATTTATTATAACTTCTGATCAATCTGATCCTTCATAACAGTCACATGGAGCATTTATGAGCTAGACTACATACATTGTCAAATCTGGAGAACAAACAAAAATCACATGAATGTCTTTCTTTAACAAAACTCAAACTTCAAAGACATCATGGATCATAAGTCTTCTTTCTTCAACTATATGTTTGGCTCTTTTGAACATTTATCTTAAAGGCTTGTTTTAAAGATAGAACTAATTGGATCGAAAGCGAACTTGGATAGCTGGATGTATGATTTAAGAATTGAAGGAAGAACTAACTGAGCTCATGGTTGTAGCTGCAGCTTGGAAAAATAAAGACCTGTTCCTCTGGATTCCTAACAGGAGCAGACTATCTGATCGATGGTGATGAGCATAATTAACATGATGAAGGAGAAATGCTGTTCTGCTGAAATGCTTTTCTGGTAATTGCGAACAACTGTTGACCAGTTTTTATTGTCAAAAGTGATCACTGGTGGATCAATACAGATCAGATATCTGGCAGCATGTGTGACTCAACTGCAAAAGAATCTCGTTGTCATATGCTTATATTCACAATAGTCACTGCTTTAACTTTAAATGAGCGAAGTATGAGATTGTTACAGAAAGTCTGCTGTTATGTTGAATTTATTCATCTCTTTGTCTTATTTTTTTTCCCTTTTCTTGAGTTAGACTTTAACCGATGTGTTCATTCCTTTGTGCGGCTGAATGGCAGAGCATTTGTACTTTGAATAATATTTACATAGTACTACAGGGGACCACCAACTCTGCACTGCTTACAGTGAGTCCTGCGAATACTCCCACACACTCACAGACACTGAGGAATAAAACATAAAGCGTTGTCCAGGGAGATCAGCTCTTATGACATAACCTAGTGCCTGTTTCAGTGCTCATTTTAAGCATGTGACAGTGTGCACCTCATTCATTTGTCATGCAGTCTTGGTACAGAAAGTGCTCCGTGTCGCCATAAAGCAACAGATTTTTGACACCGAATGCAGAAAGATATGAATTCAAAATATGAACAAGACATGAGGAGGGAGAGGCATGTGTGCCAACCATAGGAGCAATCTGCCTCATGGTAGTAGTCAGCCTCAGCAGTTACTGCAGTATTATCCCAGCTACAGTGCTGTGAGCACAACGGATATAATGTAATGCAGCATTAACATCTGTGAAACAGCAGGCCACAGGGCCATGCATCCTGCATGTCCAGGCTCAATGAACTGGATGAAGGTAACCAAGTTTTACACATGTTCACCCTCTTTATCCGATTACACCAAACTTAAATAAAAAAAGCCCTGCATTTTTCAGAAATATGGTATATTATACATGTGTGAAACAAATCCCAACTTGAGAGCTTAGCCATAGCCAACAAAACAAGAGAAATTACCTTCAAGATAATGCAAGAAATCTTAGTCTCCACTATTATGACACATCTAAATACACTGTCAGCTTTTGTGTGAAACATACGAGCTGGCCAACTGGGCCTTGTTCACTTTCAAAAGCCAGAACAGACAAGGTACTGCCCTGTGACTGTAGGGCAGTACCACTGAATAACAGAATATTTGAATACCATCATTACTTGTTACCATGTTTGGTAAAAGAGCATAACATGCCTTGCATTTTCTAGGCTGACTTCTTCAGCGCCTGCTACGAGCAGTACAAATATAACGCTGGGATATTAATCCCCACAGGAAATATCCCTGTGAGTGAGATGCTCACCACAACATTTAAACCCTAGAGCTGAGAAAGACGCTTCATGTTTGTCGGGGATACTCAATGGAATGGATTTTGGTTGACATAGTAGTGTACGTGCAAGTCTTCTTCTCATCTTCATCTAACTCTAACACTAGGAGTTTCTTCAAGGACAAATCTTCTGCGGTTTTCTCAAACTAAAGCTGGATCAACATGGCTCACTTGGGATTCACCCTCAGACTGTCCTAGAAAATTAAAGGGGATGTTCACCTATTTTACAATTTTAGTCCAGCTCATGGAGGATTTTTATGATTATGTTGATCCCAAAGATTTCTTCATGATTGTCACAATGATTCTTTTTCAATCAAAGAAATGATGCAGTTTGGCTGTGTATGGTTCTTTCATACACTACCAAGCCTCACTTTTGTTAAATTAATCAGCTGTATGGTTTCTTCAGACTTTAATCATCCAATCCATCAAACAAGAGCCAACAGTGAAGAAAAGCTTTTTGGCAATGGCAAGATTACTTATATAGATAATATCTTGGCTGAGAAATAACAAGGGATTGCAATACAGACACGCCAACCTGGGGCCGAGGTAATTTAGAAACAGTGTCATCATTACATAATTTGTCCACTGGTGAGCACTGACAAGTTTTAATCTGTTAAAGGCCCACTCAATGTCCATCTAATCTAAGGTACCCATTTATAGACTATATTTATACAATGATTTTCTTCTGGTTGGAATTTTGCATCCTCTCCAGCACGTTCAAATGGAGTACAATCATACACCAGGTATATATAAAATAGATCTATCTTATGATATCACTTTCAATATGGAAACAACATGTATGTACTGTTTTCAGCACAGTTAAGAACAGGTACAAAAAGCATTTGATTTATTTCTTCTTACAGAATGCTTGTAACATAGCAATATATCCGTTTCAGGCAAAATAAGAATCGTGTTCAACTTTTCATTCTTGGATTCTGACTCTGAGCCGTGTCACCGTGTTGGTCTGAACAGGGTCTGAATCATCAACTCCAATTTCAAATGCTCATAAAATCTCACGAGGAATGCAAGGTAAATAAATTATTCATGCTGCTTTGCACTCATTAACCTATAGAGCGTGTTTGTAGTTTTGTTGAATGTCTCTATGGAAACAGGCGGGAAATGATAAGGCCATCAAGTTGACCCCGTGTCTACCTGTTTATGTACCTGACTCCAGACACCAATCACCCTGTCAGTTCACTATCAAGAAAGATTCACGAGCATCCCCGGGGACAACATGACAAAGTCTGTTCCTCACGCTACAGTATTTATCCACCTTCCATACCGAAAGACAAAGAAACGGGGCTTCATTTACTAAGATCCTGTATAAAGCAAGCTAAATTGCATTTTCACAAAAATCAACAAAGAATGATCAAATAGATTTCCCAGTACAGATTCAGAAAAGTTAGAAGGGTAAGGGCACAACACAGAAAATGTCTTATAATAATGTCTGCAAATAAAGTCTTAGCCATCCAGATATAGAACTGCATCTTACCACGATAACAGCAAAACCTCTGCTGAAAGCCAGACCGGTTTGCAAGTCCTTTTCAAATGAATTAAAAATGTTTCCAGACATTGTAAATTACATTATACATAGTCAATTATTCTATTTGCATTTCCATTTTGCACAATCTGGGAGACATTTCCAATATTCCATAGTCATGAATATAAATGCATGGTGTGTGTTGTTTTGCATGTCTTTAATCCACCACCTTCCATAAGATTGTACCTATCTTTATACACATAAACCTTCAATAGATCAGGCCCCATGTGAGAAAAAAGAAGAACCTGAATTTACATCTTATAATTGTTTTTTTTAACCATTTTACTCCCATAACCTCCCAAATTAGATTCCAAGTAAACAGAAAATGTTAAGTAAATAACTGTGACTCAGGTCCCGATATAGTTTTTAACAATTGCCACTTGACTGCATCAGAAGTGGGAAAAAAATAATATTGTAGTTCTGCATCTCCAAGTTCTCCTCATTGTGCTTGAAAACATTTGGATGCACATTCTGTTCTTCTGTGCCGATGCTCCAGTTTGTTCAAACATCCCACAGATGAACGTTATCCAGGCAAAATGTTCAGCTGAAAGGTGATAATGGATGGTAAAAAAGAAATTTCATTTGGTCTTTTTGCCATCACTCGGTAACATTAAAAAGATTGATTTTATGCATAAAATGGCTGCCAGAAAATATTAGTGCAGGAAGGCTGTAATTTCAAAGATAGTATCTAATCTGTGCAGCTGTAGCTAACTAATGATGTCGAGCTTTGATAATACGGAGCGACGATGTGATCCATACTTGGATTTCATCTGAAACCATCTCAGCTCATCATGTGACGGTAACATTCTGTTCACTTTGTGTACAAAGCATCCGAAAGCCGCCACCTCAAGAGAGTGCAGCATCTTTTTTGATGGCCACGCCAATTGTTTTGTACAGCTGCTTTTCAGAACAGCACCGGTGTCAACAAGGGTACTTTTCTTTTCCCCCAGAAAGGCTATCATAATGGAAGAAATGGGACTTGTCACCCTGGAAACAAAGAAGATTGCAGAGATGCTTGTTCTTGTGACGAAATATTTAAAATGGACCACAGCAAAGAAAACTCCACCTGCTAGCCCAGTGAGCTGCTGTCAATGTGTAGCTTGTGCACCACCGAGCTTCAGACCTCGAATGAGGGAATAAAACACTTAAAGCCTTTTCTTTTTGTGGAAGAAGCACAAGCGATAAAATGTTTGATTGCCGACCTATAAAGTAGTATGTAAACTCTTGTGGCATCTACAAGCAAGGTTGCACTTTACAACCCCTTTGACAACTCTGCCCCCATCAAGGGTTTGATAGTGGCTGTGAAACTCACGACAATAAGCAGTGCTTGGTTTGTTCACATCGGGCTACGGATAAGGATGCACTTTTTACATAAATATGAAAGTTTCGTTTTGCGTGCTAAATCTGAAAAAACACCGGAAAACATAGTAAGTCTATTCTCTAGGTACAGTAGAGCTATGGAAAATGTGTCCATTGGCTGATGGGCTACCAAAATACGAAATGTTTGTCTGTCTGGACTGTGTTACTTCTAACTGATATATTTGATTCTGCTCTACTTGTAAATTTGACCAAAGTGCACCAACATTCTGGATGAACAACTCACTCTATTTGGTGTACATGAATCTCTTCCTTAAGACAAATTAAACACAAAACACCCAGGGCAGAAGAAAAATAAAATCACAAAAAGCAGCATCAATGATGGAAGCCCAAGACAACTGCACCAAGAGTATTAACCTGATCTGATGAACCCAGATGACGGCACCCCAGACCTGTCAAATACCACCAGTGTAAAGTCTATTGCTTGTTCGGTCTCACAGAAACAATTAGGTTGATGCATTTATATGAAAGCTTTCAAACCTGATAATACCGACACATCTCCACTTTTGGATCCATTTTCGAGATGGACTCATGAACTTCTAGATGAAGCAATATGAAAGCTAAACCAATACTCACCAATACAGGGACGAAGCCATTATTCGTCTTACCAGCTGTGAGTTACGTTTCCAGCATTTGAAAGGATATGGGTTACAGACGACACGAAGACACCAGTTGCGAGGTCTCGTTGTTTGCTTTAAGCAGAAGAAGGCCACGGGAGCCAGGGCGGGGTACGGCTGCTGCTCCTCCTCCTCAGAAACACAGTCCGGGTCACGAATAGGAGCCATGATGCGAACTCCCAGTGTTGGTCCAACTTCCACTTCCAGCTCCGGTTCCTGTTCGTCATGCTCCTGAACTTCAGGACTCCATTCATCCCCTTCCTCCCCTTGACCACCACTGCTCCTCCTCCTCCTCCTTCTCCTCCTCCTCGTCTCCACCTCCTCCTCCTCCGGCCCCTCCTCCTCCTCCACATCCTGACTTCCTCCTGGGTCAACATCATGACCCGGTGCGTCGCTCCTGTAGGGCGTTGGTATGGCGAGTCTCACCTCCTCCTGTAGCTCCTCCTGCTCCTGGCAGTCTGCGTACTGAAAGCGCGCTCTCCCCTCTCCATCAGTCATGATAGAGCATCAGGCAGAGCCACTCTGAAGGGAGGTCAGAGGCAGAGAGGTTAGGGAGAGGTGGAGAGATGGACAAAACGTGCAAAAAAAAGGGGGGGGGGGGGCAGTGATGGAAGGGAGGTGAAGGGTCGTTTGCAAAGATGCAGAGACAGTAGGGAAAGAGAGACATCAACTGAGCAGAGAGCAATCGGAAGCAAACCACACAATGAACCAAATAAACACTCAGGTCATTTCCTCCTCCGATCCCTCAGCAGCACAAGCATTTGCTTCCAATCAATCTAGAAAAGAGATTTTCAATATGTGTGAGCGCTTGAGGCTTTTCACGAGCATTTATTCCAAAAAGCTCGTTGTCAGTTTAAACATTTGCTTTCTCTCACTCCGTGCACATGAAAATGAACAAAAATGGTTGTCATCACGCCAAAGTAGGAGTCTTTGTCAGAGCATTACATAAATCTTAGATGAATTTAAAGCAGGAGATATTATTCATACAGTTAACGCTCTCCTGGGCTTCACAGATGGACAGAGGAACAAGGTTTCAGGGACAGACAACAGTTAAAAATTCTAAATCTATTTAGTGCAAAAACGTTAGAATTAACTCTATGGGTATGAGAATGATTTTATTGTGTGGTGGAAATGATGTGTGGCTTCTTTCTATCACTCCGTCTCCCTCTCTCTTCCTGTTGCTATGTGATTGAACAGATGGACTGCTCTGTCTCTGGTCTACTGGAGGTTTTTTAGCCCACACCACGCAATGGTGGGCAGGGAATGCGCCAAAAAGGGAGGAAAAAAAACAACAATAAACACCGCACTAATCCTGATTATTATAATAAGTAGAATAACGCTGAGAACAAAACATTAGTCATCATGATCCAGCTAACAGACTTTTCTCTTTTAAGAGGTTTAAAAAAAAAGAAAAAAGAAAAAAAAGATGGGCTTTGTTGTCCGTCGTTTGCTCTTGTATGTGGAAAAGCGCGTCTGACGCTTGAAGCTCTCCCGAGCGGGTTTGATGACAAACCGGGACATTTTTCATACATACTTTCATCAGAATAGCTGTTGGAAAAGTACTTATATTATTTCAAACGGTGTCAAATGACGCGAACACCGCCCGGGGGACTGGAGCGCCCATTACCTGTTCATTTTGTTTGTCGTCGTTAAAAAGTAGACTGAGCCCTGGACTCCAAATACAAATCATGCTCACATGCAAACACAACAACTTTGTCATTTCATACCTTATCGAGACGGAATCGGAAGTTCCCATAAGCATGATCCGTGACTTTCCGTCGTTCTTGCGCACCCAGCCTTTCTCAGCAACCCGGAGCGTCCCTTTCTTTCTTTCTTTTGCTTTCTTTCCTCTCTTCTGCCTCCTCGCAAGATCCTGGAGTTGCTGTTCAGATATTCAAGGTAATCCGTGGATTCCGAAAAAGAAAAACTGGAAGTGATCAAGTAAGTCACTTAAAAGTGGTCTAGATTCAACGGGAACATCTATCCACATCCATGCCTCCATCCATCCATCCGTCCGTCCGTGCGCGCGGAGGTTGCTGGTTTTTACGCAGCGTGGAGCGGAGATGCGCGCGGGAGGGTCGGAGCGTGTGGGCTGCTGTGCTGAAGCTCCGTGGATGATCTGACACGGAAAACTTGGCCCAGGACCCGGGAGCCCTGACACGTGACGTGATGCCCGGTTATAGAGACGTAGCGCACAGTGGGAGACACACACATGCGCGCGAACTAGGCGTGAGGAACCAAGCAGGGCGCGCACGCACCGCGGTGTTTAATGGATCGTCCCTCTGTCAGTGAAAGAAGATTATTATTATTATTATTATTATTATTATTATTATTATTATTATTATTATTATTATTATTATTATCTCTGTTATGATCTGATATTTATAGAATTAATACAACGCGCTTTTGCAGTGAAAAATGACAACATAAACGGAGAGCTAATGGATTCAGTCGTGTCTATATCTCCGATGATTCTGGTCCTGTGTCTACAGATTGTAAGTTGTACCTGTTTGGTTCAGTTGAGGTTTTAAGGTTTAACATTTCATCACAAGATGGATATTGGGGAAAAAATAAGGTGGAAAGGCCATTACAATTAAAAAGGCAGTTTACATAATGAGATGATTTCAGATAAAAAAAAAGAAACGTTCACCAGACAGGTTAATTTAAATTAATTTAATATATAGTTTTTCTAACCAGAAGAATGACAGTGTATTAAAGCTACTAATGTCTGATATACCATGTGTGATTTTTGGTAGACCCAGACAAAACACCTTTATCATGGCAATACATTTTATCATGACTAATGACCTTTGGTTTTATGTCCTACAGTGGAAGGAGTTTGTGGATGATTCTTGTCATTGGCATACAACTACAGACAGCCTGTCAGAGTCAGATTTTTCACAATGCACAGTTTAACTGCTGCTACAACTTAACAATCTATACAAATGCAGCTCAAAATGTGGCAATGGAAGCAACACTAACACAGACTCCCAATGACGTCAAGTAATACCACCACTTCCACAGTCTCCATTCTACTTCAACCAAGCTTTACCCACGTACAATGGCATAATAATTTTGTTAAATTGTACTTTCTAAAGACACGGTTGCCATGCCATAGATGACATACAAGATAACATCGCTTTTCTTGTTTATACTGAGATGAGTCGAAGCGGTTGTCACTTCAGAGAGAGCAATCAGGCTGTCAGACTTACACTTGTACCTAAGTATGTATATACAATCAATGTTGCAGTGTAGCAGATATTAAACTCATAAGTGCTTTAAAGTTATGGTGGTCTGACTTCGTTTTGGATCAATAATGTTTTTCCACTCAGGGGCTTTAGATTTGATCAGAGAGTGTGAACTAGTGGAGCCTGGGAGACTTGAACTGAGACATTAGGCTGAAGAAAATATTCATCTTGAAGCTATCTACCAGCCAGTGAGAACAACATACAAGGCAGTATGTTTTAATACTTAATTGATGTCATCACAGTGATTAGGATTAATGCATGTTCATAGATATGATGGTAATCTTGAATATTTTATGAGATGAATGTATTAACTGTACATGGTTAGCACTTTCTGTCAAAGCAGGAATTTCTGGTTTGAATCCAGACTTGAGACCCTTTCTGGAGTTTATTTGTTCTCTTCAAGTATGTGTGGGTTTTCTGCAGATACTCTATTTACCTCCCAGGGTCCCAAAAATATCTTTTTGAGGTCCACTATGAAAACATGTTGGCGGTATTTAACACATAAATACAAAATGTATACCATATTTAGCAAGATAATGCATTTTTCTATTTAAAAATGGATGCATCATTCTAACACTTAAGGAGATTTAAGAAATGAAAGAAAAAAAAGTAAAGTAAAAGTGTCAATTCAATCTTTCATCTTTTGTTTTGCATATTTGTCACAGCTCAGTGCGCATACTCAATCAGGTAACTGCTGCCTGTGTGCTTCGTAAACGTCTTTATAAGCAATTTGATTTGACAATCAATTTAAATTCCCAAGCTGCCTGATTGATCAATTACAAATACATCCACTTGGCTTAATGAAGAGCACATCAGAGCAGTAAAGTGAGAGCCCGAGCTTTGGCGAGACAACCAAAGAAAGTGAAGGAGACAGGATGTTGGATTAAGCTTCAAACTGGGAAAGAGTTTTGTGCAGTACATGTGAATTTTGACTGCCTCTGTTGTTAAACCTGCCGGCATGAAAGAAGAACCTGGCAGAAAGGAAGGAAATAGAACAAGATTTTGATTGGCTTAAAGTGAACCAATATGTCATTCAGACAAAACAAGTCTGTAAAAGATTTGAGGAGGGAAACAATAAAAAAAAAAAAATCATCCATCTGATCCTGGTTGAAAACATAAAACTGCTTCAAATTGTTGTTTTTTCAATTGTACAACTGAAAGTCGGCTATCTGAAACAGCAGTAAATAATCAATTCCTTGGTTTGAGTTGAATTTTACATTATGGAAATTAAAGGCATTTTAGTTTTCACAAGCTCTACCTGTCAAGCACTCTTTATAGACTGAATGAAAATGGAATTTCCCCATGTCTAAAGCAGTATTATTGAAAAATCGTTTTACATCCACTCTCCAAGTGGAGGCGATTTACTGGATCATGTCGGTTTTTGTGTATATATTACATAATAGCCAAGTAGACCAGCAGGCCAGCAACCTAATGTAATCCTTTAAATCTTTGTGTGCATACATACAGTGAGATATCAGCGCTCTAATCTACACAAGCTTCACTTGTTTTACATGCCTCCCGATCCCATTGTTCCTGTGTGTGTGTGTCTTTCGCTATAACAAGATATAAAACTGATGATGATTTTGATAAACACACTGGCTAAACTGGTAAGATAAACATTAAGGGTGATGGATTTCAAGAAGATTCTAAACTTTACTCAATCATTTGTATAACAGAAAGCTCTGTACTGGTCCTAAACAAAGTTAGGTGAATCAGAGAGCTGATTTGAAACCACGAGTGACCAAAAGCGCAATTATGTAAACCAAAAGGAGAAGAAAAACATCAGGACATGCTTCTTTCCTATCCCTTTCTCTTCTACTTCTCCTACAAAAACCAGAGAAACAGTTTAACAGTCGTCGGACGACACATTCTTCCTGGTTTACTAAACTTTTGGCATTCAAACTCTTTGATCAACAGAATATGCTAAAACATCACTTGAAGTACCCACATTGCCAGCAACACAGTTTTAACAGCGCTGCCTCTGTGCCTTCTTGTGTGGTTCAAAGAGCACTATAAAACATCGGAGACACTGGGAAATAATGAATAAATGCAGAGCGCATGGATGCGAGCCAGCTGCCAGCCTTCACATCAGCTGATCAAAATAATAATTTGCTAGAAGGTTGATGTTCTCCTCCGTGACCCCTGGCAGTGGAGCTGTGTCCTTGAAAGTCAATTATAGAGTTGTTTGAAACAGAGAAACACAATCGAGATACTTGCAGATTTTATTCGGAAATGATGAACTTCGCTTGATGTGTCGCTGTCAGAATGAGGGATAATTTGTATTCTGATTGTAATGGTGCAACACTGAAATCACAGCTTAGGCGACTAAAAGCTGTGGACATTTTTGAGCCAGAGGGATTTTCTTATGAGCCACAAGTCCAGCTGAATCATGCTTTCTCATTATCTGTCCGTGCAAAGGGATATTGCACTTTCTAAAGTAATATCCACCGTCAAGACGTGAAGTCATTAGATGGGCAAAGTGCCCCATGTGTGTGTTTGTGCATGTGTCCATTAATTCTCAGCTGTGAGCAAAAGAGAAGACTGTGCTGACAGATCAGGCTCCACGGTGCAAACCCCCACTCCGACACCTGTCTCTCTCCCCCACCTGTCTTTCTCTCTCTCTCTGTCTGTCTCTCTCTCTCTCTCCCCCCCTGCATTTTGTCTGCACACAGTTGGAGATCCATCCTCATTACGGTAGGCTCGGCCCCAAAATGGCTCCCATGAGGCGTCTGCTAATGCTGGCTCCACTTTCGCGCCCAGCTCAGCTGTGTGTACAAAGTCAAAAAACCTGGTTTGAATTTGGATAAGGCATTTCTCATCGGACGATGTGTTCTGCCTCCAAGAGGAAAAGCATCTGATTTTGTAATCTTCTCTCTTTTATTACACAACAAAATCAGTTCCTTGCCTCCAGCTTTGCCACTGATCTAAAACACTTCCACATCTACACAAGTGGTCTCGAACTCCACAATGGGACAAATAAGGTATCCAACATCTTTAAGGAGGTAAAATTTCTTTTCACACGCAGCATTTAATTCATTTATACAATATGTATCCCCACCAGTCTGAATCAATAGTAAAGCGTGTGCCTTCCTCAGATAATCAATGCTCCTCTGTCAGCTTGCCTTCTCAGCCTTCCATTCCCTGGCTGCTCCGACCACTTCCCCATCCCCCTGGCCCATCATCCCCCATCCTTCCCTCCTCTCTCACTCCCACGCTTTCATCATCCAGCCTTCTCTCTCTGCTTTTCTCATCTCCTTCTCATCTCATCTCATCACTCGATCCCACTAAGTGGGATTTCTGAAGTACAGTGGCAGAGGGCGGAAAGCCATCTCACACACACAAAGGAGCAGCTTTTCTTTCCCTGAAACAAAGTTAAACATACAATCAGATGCAGACAGCAGAAGATTACATTTCATGATGGATAGAAATTACATAAACTTTTTAAAAAAAGATCTTACATTGCATCGTTCAGAAAAGGATATACTCATTTTTTGCTGAAGATCTATTACTACAAATAAAACATATTAATGTTAGTAGCAAAAGCTAAAATGACTAAGAAAGACATAACTTAAAGAAACGGCAAGAAACCGACGTCTATGTTACACAATATTTGATTGACAAGTCCATTGAGATGCAATAGACAAAGACAAGAAAGACATCAAAGACTCTTAAGTAATTCATAAGGCGACAGAAAGCGCCTTTAAGATTTCTCAGTTTCTTCTCATTTTATCTCACCTTATCTTCTGATCTAGCACAGTTTGAACGCTTTTCTTCATTTTCTCCTTAAACACTCCTCCCCCTCATTTCTCTCTCGCCCTGTCTCTGCAGACCGGAGTCATCTCTCCGGGGCTGCTGACGTACGTGAGGAGGGGGAGACCCTGCGTGTTCTGCTCCTTTTCAAAGGGTTTTCCCGTGCAGACACTTTCATACCGCACATGTGCAGACATGAGTGTGTGTGTGTGTCATGAGGGTATTGCACAAAGCCACTGAAATATGCATCATCTTTATGTATTATTGAAACCAAACTGCGAAAAATTACAGAGTTATACATGCAAATGTGAAAAAGAGATTGCATGGTGGAGACAGAAAAGCAAGAAGAGAGTTTTCTTATGTTCTTTTATTCCTCTGTTGAGCTGCATGCCAAAGTAATCATTCTAATTAGGGTATGGTAAAGCAAAGAAAAAATATCTGTGCATTCATAAACACAGCTAGAACAGAGGAAATAGTTACATAATCGTGCACAAGCACTAGCAGGGGCACATACTCACACAGTTGTGAGTGGCATCGCAGTCATCTTAAAAGGAGGTCTGTCTTGCGAGTACACTCACAGTATGCTACATGTTGGTGTCCTGTGTGTGTGTGTGTGTGTGTGTGTGTGTGTGTGTGTGTGTGTGTGTGTGTGTGTGTGTGTGTGTGTGTGTGTGTGTGTGTGTGTGTGTGTGTGTGTGTGTGTGTGTGTGTGTGTGTCACTAAAAGGATTCCACCTACATGGGTCCTGTGTTTGCAAAATTTCTGCAGGGTGAGTTAGCGTACCAGAATAATTATGTATTTTATTGGTTTTTGGACTGGAGGTAAAAAAAATAAAAATTGGAACTTGGAAAATATACAAAAAGGATTATTTTTACTTTGTAATACTACTTAGTGAAACTTGAGGGACTTGACTGGAGGTGGGAGTCACCTTTCAGATCTTCTACTATGGCACTGTGACGATGCATTTTCCTGCACTGGAGCCAGCTTACTGCCTCTCAAACAACAAGGATCCCCAGGGCTAAAAGTACCAGCAGGGCCAACCATGTGTGTGGTAGTTGCTGCAGCTGGACACCCGTTTAGAGGGATGGTTGAGGGGGCCTGCTGTCACTCAGTTGAGTAGAGGGGAGTAGAAGTCTGAGCACGGCAAAGTGCCGTGGCGGCACATAGTCTCACACATGACCCAGGCTTGCTGGCTCACTCAATGACAAAAACTCCCATCGAAGGCTGCGAATGACCAAAAGAAATGACAAGCACCCCTTTGCACAACGCTGTTCTCCAATCTAAAACTGCTATATTCAACAAGCATTCACAGGTAAACTAAAATAATAATAACAAGAACAAGAACAATAATAATAATACAGGATTACAATTAAATGCTACAACTAGATTTGGTTCAACAATGCGTTAGCTTAAAACTCTGGTGTACTTTAAAGCTTTTAATGTGATGACACATTATCATAACTGTGTTGTCAGAAGGAAATTAATGAATCTTCAGGGGCCTATACAGGCAAACCTTCATGTCTTACTTCTCATTGTATCCACCTCCCTGTTAAACTGGAATTTCTTGTTTCATTCTGTCTGCCTTGCTCCGATTTCAAAGACCATCGTGTCTCCATTTCCTCATCTGAATTGGTTTCCTCTCTGAATGCCGACACGCTGGATGCTGCCTGTCAATCATTAAGCCTTTTCTCAAATCACAAACTTGTCTCGGTACGTATAGTCTCAGTGCAGCTTGAACTGCTTGAACAAGAGGTTTTGTTGTGTGCAGTATTGTGTCACATTTGCTTACAAAATTGGTCCCTGGTGCAATATAAAATGTATGCAACAGGATCGCTCCCATTGGCCTGAAACTTTGGCATCCGTAGCAAAGATAACAGAGAAGGGACATACCATATAAAGTCCGAAATCTAAAATAAGATGCCTGAAAAGATCAAATCAATCATAACCAGAAGATGCTGTGAGTATCCCGATGACTGCACATCTCAAGTCATTTAACTTTCACAATAGAAAGTTTAAATGAAAATCTACTTTGCAAGCAAAATTACCAAAACAACAATTCCGAGTTGCCGTCCCATCTCCTTTATCACCAACTGGCAAGGTGATACGTTAGATCAGTAAGATTTGTTAGTCTACGTCTGAGTCAATGATCTTTTATCTTAGTGAAGTTTGAGCAAATTATAATTTATGCCCCTGGCCACGTCTCTCAACTGTCTCAGCCGCCGAATAGAGCTGTATGAATCACATTAGTATTGACAAATGCTCCCACAAGGGCCGCCCCTCCTGTTGAAAAATAACAAATTGCCTACTGCCTGAAGGGTTTTAATCCAGGGGCACCAAGTGTATATCCTACAGACAAGTGTTGGCTGGAAGGTGATGCAACCCTCATAATAGCTGTGTATAAGCAGAATTAAATTTTCAGAATTTGATTACCGTAACGTGTTCAAGACTGACTGATTGGTGATGATTATCAACACTTTTGTCAAACAAGTAAATGCCTACAAGCACCCACAGGACAATGCTGATACAGTCGTGTAGACAGAAAGAAATGGTTCGTTGTACTCTTTTATATCAATCCCCTTCTGCATTAACAGAGTTATTTCGTTTGATTCAAACCTTCTTTTTGTAGATAACATTTATACAGATGGGTGGTGTGATGTAGCAGAAAACAAAAAAAATTGAAGCAAAAAAAATCCTGTCTGTGTCCACATACTGAAATGAAAAAAAGAATCAGATAAATGTGATGTATAAATTCCCTTCAGGGCAAGCAGATCTGATTCTTGACTGCTCTAATCTGTAGAGCGATTATTCTGTGTCTGCTGCCTGTCTGTATCTATCTGTTGATATTAGGAAAAAGAAATCTCACACACACGCACACACGCACACACACGCACACACTTGTTTGACTTTCAGGGATTTTGCTTTGATTTATAGTAATTTCCTAGAGATTTACTACAACCTGACCAAGAACTACAGTTTGTCTAGCCTGACCTTTACCCTCACCCTGACCTTGCTCTAACTTCAAAACATGTCTTTGTTACCTTTGAATTTATTTGATGTTATAAAGGGCCTACTATTATATTTGAATTCAGGACCCAACAACCTGAGTAATACCTAGACAACACATGCACAAACACACAAAGGCTGACCGTCTGGGAGCTTTAAAAGAAAAAAACAATTCTAAAATAAATCGGAATCTCATTTTCAATACAAAGAGCTGCAGGTTGCGGCCCACATACACCCCTACTGGTAGACTTCAAACTGATTCAAAGAGAGACACAGGGGCTGTGAGACGATAACAGAGAGAGAGAGTGAATAGAGGGGAATAAAGGTAATCAAAGAGAAAGTCTGATGGAGGGAGGGAGAGGAAAAAACAAAGAATAAAGCACTGAACACATGGCGACACTGGCAGAGAGACAGAGAGAGAGAGAGAGAGAGAGAGAGAGAGAGAGAGAGAGAGAGAGAGAGAGAGAGAGAGGCCATGTGATACAGCTGCAGTAATAACAGTAACATCTGGATTAATGTCTGGTGTTGTATAACTATGTCTGGGAGCCTTCTGTGTAGCATTATAGTCACACATACAAAGACAATGGCAGCTGAGGGAAACTATAAACCCAACAGACACACATGCAAATGAATTATAAAATGCTTCAAACTTACATCAATTATTGAGCAATGCTGCCACGTGTTTCTTTCTAATAGAATCATTACTTTGGCAGAACATTTCCCTTAAAATCTTTTGGGGTGTTTTTCTTGATAATTTGACACTCAGCGTCTGAAATATTCAACCACATTCAAATTCTGTATTTGGCCCAATATGAACCTGTGAATGCATCTAAATCTAAATCTATGGTTCCCAAACATGGGTCTGAGGCTCATGTGGGGATCACAGAGAACACTGAGGTATTCGCCTCGTTGTAGTATCTAAAGCAAACATGGGGAACCGGTCCATTGTTTGATAAGAGTGTATGCCTCCATCAGCGTTTCCTTGCACTGTAAAGTTTTATCAAAGTAGTGATAGGAATGGCTATCAACAGCCTTACTTAGAGGCCATGTGGGAGGCAACAATGCAAGAAAAAGTCAGGGACCATTAATCTCAATTGTACTAAATAACCAAGATGTGCATGGAAAAAAAATGGATCTAAAAGATGGAATCAGGTGTAATAAAAAATCTTTGTTTCTTAATATCCTGAAGTTGACTTTCAATGCTTTGCAACACTTTTTACAGAATCAACACATCCGCGTTTGTTGTTTGCAACAATTTCATCATGACGAAAATGAAGAAATGAAGTAACTTCACTTGGTTTGTTTCATGCACCAAAACGTGGTTTTGACAGTTCAAGGAGGAGTCCTCACACCACAGCTGATTCCATTATTAGCTGAAATAGGCATAAAATCTGGGAAGTATAGGATAATACTTGTCAGTATTCAATTGTCAGTTAAAGACAACACACTCAAACGTTGACAGGACAGGTGTTTAAATGCCAAGTCAACTAGCAACGGGTCAACCTATAGTTATTAAACTGCAAGTTGTTCACTGCCACCTTTTAAATGGACAATCAAACCACAAAATATGTTCTTCTTCCTAAGCACTCGCCGCCAGTTGCACAAATCGTTTGACATACAACCATGGTAGATAATTAATTCAACACAAGCAGATATGCTGTATGATACAACAGTGTCTTTCTGGTTTAACTTAAACCACCCAGTGACCACTGCAGAGGCAGATGTATGATAGAAGGTCTCAACTCATTGTGGGTAGGGTTTTTCACGCATGGGTAACATTGTTTTTTTTTGTGTTTTTCTTTTAAAAACATTTAATGTTAAAATGACAACATTTTGAAAATGATTGCCATACACACAGAGACGCCAGAAAAAACTTGAAAATGCATGCTTGCCTTTCATTTAAACTGTCTTTCTTTGTCATATCTGCCAACAGCAAACTGCGCAAACATTCCCTTGTTATTGTCACGTTGTGCATTTGAGGGAAAGTTTAAATTTTTCTGTTTACAGGTAGACTGAGAAAAATTCATTTTGAAAACCAGTTGTGTTTGAAATCTCTCTGACAATCCAATATTATCATTGATGACATGAAGATTGGTTGTGCTTTTCTTTCTCACTGTGTTGTAAAATGGCTCTACGTCTCCTTTAGCAGCTTACATCAAGGTCAATTTCATGACATATCCACAGTATATCAGTTCCACAGGCAACATCAGCCTTCAATGCAAAATACTGAGCATCAAGCGTGCTGCTCCGAATTGTCTGTTTTTAGCCGTGGTCCAGATTCAGATTTTAAAATACTCCACGCAGCTTTTTACTGTTCACGTCCGGGGAAACTAAACTAAACTGGGACATGAACAAAGTCATAGCAACAAGGGGAACCATTCACTTCCTGGTCAGCCTTGTTGAAAGTCTTTGATTGGCTGCTCTCATTACAAAAATTACAAATCTACAAATAGAAACATCACATAGTGGTAGAGCTCGCTGCACAGTGACAGTAGAGGTCAATGATAAAACCTAATCCTAAAATCAACAACCAGAAGACACACTTTGGGTTTTTTTTATTGTAAAAGAAGTTTAAACAACAAAAACAAAACAAAAAAAACTAAACATACCAATAAAGCAATGGAAAGGATGTGAAGGTAATCTGCTGGTTTATCCACTTTTTATCCTCTCAGTTCTCAACTTCTAGTATTTTGAACCCATCACTGTGTGTTTCTGCTCAGCTTTCGATTGACTGTGTGAAACAGTTGTCAGATGAGTCTGCACTGTCTGTCACATTATGAGCTCCTGCAGAGGGACAGACACCGAGTGAGACAAAGACGGTAAATAATACAGTGTGTTGAGAGGGAGTGCCGCTTGAACAGAGGCTCACTAATAAAAGTGAAACGGCGAAAGAGAGAATGAGATGGAAATTACACAGAGATAAATAGATAATATTTTCAATTTTTTTTTTAAAGGAGCAGACAGACAGGAAGAAGCAGACGTCCAGAGCTGAGTCATACATCTCTGTGAAGTCTCACTACACTTCCAGAAACTTCTGTGCAGTCCTCACATACTCAGCTGTGCAAAGAAATTTGTGTGTGTGTGTGTGTGTGTGTGTGTGTGTGTGTGTGTGTGTGTGTGTGTGTGTGTGTGTGTGTGTGTGTGTGTGTGGTGCAGCTGTGCATTCCAATCAGAGAGATTTAACCCCTTTTGCCTCCACTGAGGGCACAACCAACCTCCCCCTTCACATTATCCACTAATATCCTCGCTTTTCTACCATCTGGACGAGTCACTGATACCAGCCAGTATATATTAGAGTCTCTGTCTGTATCAAGCTTTGTGTGTCCTGGATTCACAGAAAGAAAAATTAGCTGGTCTATTCTATTGTGACACTTTCCTGATTTTCTACAAATTCTACACATTTGATTTCAAATAAATCAGCGTTTTTGGATGCTGATTTTGCTTATGTAGCCTACACTAGTAGACATAAAGACACAATTGTCCCATGGTAATGAAGAGAACATTGATGCAATATTTCACAAATGCTGTCAGTTTAAAGACTCATGTCACCCAACCACAGAAGATCTACCAACTGCGTTTACCCTTAACTCTGCCTGCTGCAGCTGACATTTAATTTACTGTTGTGTCTGGCAACCTTTCCCACTTTAACCTGCGGGTTACACAGAGCTGCTAACTGTGGTGTCAGTTCACGATATAACTAGTGGTAGGAGCCAAGCTTTCAAATTAGTGAATGCCGAAACTTTACGAGCACAAGCTTGAAATGCCAAGAATCGTCTTCTTCTTAAAGACTCACATGCATTGGTCTGTAACAAAGCATTAACAATCGTAATGATTATACAAACACAGGTGCTGACTAAGTTGTAGCAGCCTCGCACAGGTAAATTCAATTAAACAGACATTGTTATACATTTGTTTGCGTAATGGGCCCATGAACCCATGTCATGTGCGTAAGGTTGGTAGTTCCTGTCAGCATTGGTAGATCTCTGATTCACCTCAACATGAGATTCCCATTGTGGGTTTTTCGTCTCGGTAGCACTGTTGACAAGCGCATCATTATGTTATCTCGAACTGTGTTCAAAACTGGTGGGTGGAACTATCATAACTGCAGTGAACATGGCCAGATGAGCAGTCACCACAAAGCTTCCTGAACAGAAAGCTACTACAAGCTGGAGAATAATACCATTTTCATTTGTATACCCAGGAAGTGCTATTTTATATTGAAGATGTCTTGTGTTTTCTAAATATCTGAAACAAAAGTCATTACCAGGTTGAAAAAAAAGAAAGGAAAAAAAAGACAGAGTTCATACCAACTGTTGTCCATCCCCAGTTGACTTTCGGATTAGTTACGTCATCCCTTTTGTTGACACAAGCAGAGTAAAATAATGTGCACGCATGCACGCACAAAATGATTATTAGACTATTAGAGCAGGGTGTTAAACGTATATTACCCTTTACTACATATAGCATTAGTGTGTGTGTGCGTGTGTGTGTGTGTGTGTGTGTGTGGTCAAAGTCGAGGATTCCTGACAAGCTCAAGCTCTGTGTGGCAGCATCGGCTCCACCAAGCGCGCTTGACTTCTTCTGATAATGAGACAGCAGCACGCACGCACGCACGCACACGTGCACACACACAGCTCTCGAAAAGTCACCGAACAGACATGGTGAATCACCATTTCATCCAATCTGCCTCCAAACAACCCCACTCACTAATCCATTCCGTGATATGAGTGTATGTGTGTGACAGAGAGCGCGTGTCAGGCCGAAAGGTCTTGGTCCTGGCAGCCTCTCGTGGTTAATCCCACTCCCAACTCTTTTGTACTCGACGAGGCACATCACATTCTTGATATTTTCTCTATTTCTAACTCTGCAAGTCCTCTGAAGAGAAAACCTAAATCAATAAATTATTCCTGCTGCTTCTTTAATGTTTTGAGATGTACAATATGCGGCGTTTGTACATCGTGTGTGAGTATGTGTGTGGGTGTCGGATTAAAACATACAGTATGTTCATCAGAGAAGGATTACTGTCCAGTAGTGTGATCTCATCTGAACCAGCGTGTGCAGGAGAATAACCTGCCCGCACGCACACACAGACACAGACATGCACTCATGCACACACAGTCCTGACCTACAGAGGTTGTAGGTTGGATGTGCCGGGTCACCAGACCTAGGCAGTGATAATCAACTTCCTGTGTAGCTGACCAATCGGAGCTCTGCTTCTAAGAACAGATGGCATCCACTCTGTAATCTTGTGGTATGATTTTTCCATGAGCTTTGTCATGTCAGTATTCTTAAGGAATATATTAGTTTGAATAATCTATTTTGTTCATTGCTGTATAGGTGATGCATGCATTTATCATGATTGGATGTTTTCATTTGGGTTTTCCTGCAAATATAAAGCCAGTAACAATAGTCTTCATCAGTTATTGCTGCTCTGATTATTTCTTGTGTAGTTTGCAAACACAATGGAGGCAGATTACTACTCAAGAATGATTGTAATCTTTGAGAGAAGAAATTATTTAAACCAAAATTCTGACCAGTAGCAGCTTACGATAGTTTCTTTAAGAACCAGAAGAGCTACAGGGGCACCTTTAATTGTAAATAAAACAAAGAAAAAAAATTGTTTTGCAAGTGATTATCCATTTATCCATCTTCTACAGCTTTATCCTATTTAGGGGTGCAAAGGACAGACCATTTGAGATGACTGTGGATGAAGGTGGGGTACACCCTGGACAAATCTCCAGTCTACACAAGACAGTGAGGGAAGAAAAGGCAAGAAGAAATGAGGAAAGCAAAAAAAAAGAAAAGAAATCTCTGGACAGGGAAATGGATATGGAGTCAAAATGAATTGATTATGAAATGTAGATTAGATCAAATAAAATTCAAACTTTGGCACTAAGACTTGGAAGGAAAACCGATTTTAATTATATAAATCAACTTATTCACAAAAACATGCCAAAGGCCCTTGATCAATTAATTAATTCTGAAATCAACAGTTTCTCTCTCTTTGCAGACAACTTTGGAAGCAAGGTTTGCATCTCAGCAAGATCATCCAGTTTTCTCTGTAAATGCAACCTTTGACACAGAAGATCACTCTATTCTTTGAAACATGCTGAGACACCACATTGGCCTCTCTGATACTGTCCTGAAGTGGTTCAATTCCTATCGCAAAGACTAAAAATGTATGGTCAGTGTGGACACTTGCATCATTATGAAACCGAGCACAACAAATTAAGAATCTGGGTGTCATTTCTAACTGTGAGCGGAGTTTATTTCCAGACAAAAAGAATATGACAAAAAGGCAATTCTATCATCTCAAGAGTGAAGCCAGAGTTCATCCACAGTTCTCAGGCTGACATGGAGATGCTGATGCATGCGTTTATTACCAGTCATATTGATTATTCTGCCAACTCCCCACATTATAGCATAATGCCCTGCTTATGTGGTCTTCCCCAAACAAGCATCTCAGTTGAGCTCACCACTTAATGCACACACTGTGCACTGATTTTATTGAATCGCATTCAATCTTCATTCGACTCAAAAGACTTTACGCACATGGTACCTGAAGTACTCCTGACCTTCCGCTCTGGCTCAAAGACACTCTCCAGAGTCACTGGCACTGCTGATAATGGACAAGCTGCTCGAGCACCTGGACCATATCCACACTACCTGTTGGAAAGCAAGTGGTGAAAATTAACGAGACATGGACAAAAGTAAAAAATAAATCAATATTCTCCTCATACCAAACAATTCCCTATGATTTTGTAAGCACTTCTATTGTTATTTATGGTCTCGTCGCTTGTAGGGTCAACTTGTAAACTAACCAACCGGCTGCTTGCTTTAAAACTCAGTGAATTCTTTGAAGATCTGTGACTATTTTGTGTGTGTGTGTGTGTGTGTGTGTGTGTGTGTGTGTGTGTGTGTGTGTGTGTGTGTGTGTGTGTGTGTGTGTCGTGACCAAGAAACAGCATTTGTCGGTTGATTTATGGGCTTCTAGGATGCAAGAGAGTGCAGCTGCTGTCATGCCGCAGATCAAAAGGGATTCCTAGACAGGCAGGAAGGAGGTGGAGGAGGGGAAGATGGAGAGGACATGTTGGATGGAGACGAAGGGGAGAGGCTGATGCAATGAAGAGAACTTAATTGAAACGCTGGTCTTCAGAAGATGCTTTTGCTCTTGTGAGCATGATGAGTCTGGTGTTTACATGACGGGTTTGTGACCACTGTTTGCTCTCAGAGGCTCTGCTCACTGCAGCGGAGAATTAATCCAATGCGGAGAAGATTAGGAGGCTTCAAATCGAGGGCTGTCCATGTCATCAAGGAAAGCCAAACATGAGCAATAAATCCTGCTTTCAAGAGGGTTAACATCTTTGTATAATGCTGCTCATTCTAGAAGGTGTTGGCTGACATGTGTCTCTTGTATTTTGCCACTGCTGCACATCAACCATCCATAAAACTGTCACGCCATTAGGTTGTATTGAGTTTTGAATGGTATTTAATGAAAGTCATAACCGTATGTACATTCCATTTGTCTGCCGATGTAAATTGCCACGTTATTTTTCCTCCCGAGTGAACATTTTGTTTGTTGCAACATCCCATTATACTCACGATGATCATCAATCATCTAATCTAATCTACGGAGTGATGCTGCTCTGTCCTGCTGCTGGTGATGTAGCCCTTGTAATCCAATTGGTGCGTCACTCGCTAATTCTGTGAAACAGCAGACGTCGATCCAGATGGCATTAAAAATCACCACGGGGCACCGGAGTTTATTTATACACAGTAAATAATTTTTTTCATGGACATAAAGCACAATATATCAGCATAAAAATCCTTGACGTAAACAACTGAAATGTTCTTAGATGGAGGATAAAAAAGTAAATTAGTAAACATCTTCTGGCAATTTGAAAAAGTGTCTGAAACAGACTGTTTGTCAACCTGAACTTGAAGTTATACAACGATACAGCCCGTTTAATTAGTATTGTTTCAAGTGTTGGTGAAAATAAAGGGGAGACATTCAGGTGTATCAGAGCTTCAAAGGTGAAGAGAAACAAACAGAAACATATTGTATTAAATTGCTCTGACTGGAGAAGCATAAACCTCGATTTATATTGGATTTTCTGGTGCATTTAGTAATTAATCTCTGTTTGTGTGAACAGTAAGCATGCTTCAGTGATCTACAGCAATTCTGGTTGTTCGTAGTGGAAAAAAAACAAAACAATTGACAGGTCACGCCAGCTTTGAATCTCTGCCGATCATTTATTTCACTCTGTAAGTGGTTGGATTTTAATTATAACAGGAAAAGGCACCTGAGCACATTAACAAAAGACATTTCTATCCGCTGAGCTATAAAGACACTGCACTACTGAGTGTGTCATGTCGAAATCAAAATATTTGGCTCAACAGACTCACATTCAAGGGCAAGGCCTTGGGGAGGTGGGCGTGAACATTTTTCAATTTCATGATGTCGATAAATACCATATACTGGACTAAGAGGTTCAGGTTGACACATTTCAAAAGAGGATTTGTACAGTATACTCTCCAGGTACTCCCATGGTCCCACAGGTTGGCAGGGCTTTCCTTCACTGTGAGTCGACTATTGTCCGAACGTAACCCTGCTCTAGCAAGACACCGAACTCCGATTTGCAATGGACTTACAGAGCGTGAAATGTGAATGCGAGTCTGCTGAAGCTGTAAAATATGCTCAGTGCAGTCCATTTGTGTATGCACGCGCTGGTTTCCGCCCACAGTTCAAAGATATGCGTCGACTGTTGACTCCAAGTTGGCCGTAGGTGTGAATATATGTGTCTGTCTACGTCTTTGTCTACCCTGTGACGGACTTGTGAGCTGTCAAGAGTGTAACCCGCCTCTTGCACAATGTCAGCTAGAGAAGAATCCCGCCCCCTGAGACCGTACGTTGTATTAAGCCCTAATGAAGATGGATGGATCCATGTGTATCGGTGCAGTACACAGCTGACAGTAACAAGTTTATACGATGTACATTTCTGCTATCTGAAAAACCACTCAATAGAGAATAGCACAAATATTTTAATCTATATTAACTTGACGCAGCCAATTGGAGTATTTCTTGAGCAGCAGATCCAAGTTTCCCAAAAGTTTGAAAAGTTTCTTTTTTTCTTCTTCTTTTTTGTCTCTCGGTGGGGGAACAGGTCATCCTCCAATCCCAAAGTCGGCAGTTTGGTCGGGTCTCCATGTGTCAAAGTGTCTTTGGGTGAGACACTGAACCCCAAGTTGCAACCAATGGTAGTGAATCATCTTGCATGGCATCTGCCACGCGGAGTGTGTGAGTGCAAAAAACCAGACTGGCGACTTGAAGCACATTGAAAATGCTAAAACTAAAAATGCATTTACCATCACTTTAACTATCAGGATATGTTGCCTAAACGGGGTGCTGAAGCATGTAATTGAGCAGGAAATAATATTTTAATGAGCAACTTTACAACAGGGAAAAAAAAAAAGTTACAAAAAAAGTGTTTGTGAAAAAGAGAAGGATAAAAGAAAGAGAGGACAGAAAAAGAGAAATGAGGGTGTTGAACTGCTGAAGCAGACATTGGAGTAAAGAATTACTCCCAGTCAGCAAAAAAAGAGTCAGAAAAGGAGAGGTGGCGAAAAAAAAATGGCAAAAGGCAAATTTAAGAAAACCAAAATGAATTGGAATGAACAAATAACTGGCGCAATGTTAAATGAGTTTGAATGCTATGATGAATAAGACAGACATCAGTAGAAGAAACAAACTTTAAAGCAGGACTGTCGGAAAACTGATGGTCAGGTCCAATTACCAGGAAAAAAGCTTTTTCAAGGAGATGACGCTGCAAGAAAACATTGCTCTCTGACAGGTGTGTGTGTGTGTGTGTGTGTGTGTGTGTGTGTGTGTGTGTGTGTGTGTGTGTGTGTGTGTGTGTGTGTGTGTGTGTGTGTGTGTGTGTGTGTGTGTGTGTGTGTGTGTGTGTGTGTGTGTGTGTGTGTGTGTGTGTCATTAAGCCAGCAAAAACTGGGCTCCCATATATTGCTTGCTTTATTGCTCATGTCCCTCTGTCTGGCACCAAACTGTTAGCCCAATTTCCTCCAACATATAAATGTACTCCGTTAAATAAAGTGATTGTGATTCGGAGCACAGCGCACAATTATATTTCTCCAACAGAGAGAGGAACACACCAGTGCTGGGAACACACACATCTGACTGAATCGCTGACGAATTACATTCATTGGCTTTTTGTTCACGTGAACCATTTGGGTCCAAATCACTAGAGAGATAAGGACCATGCATTTATTATTCTCTCTGAGCATTGTTTTGTGTTCATGCAAGAAAGCAATTTACAAACGCAAAACAATTTTTTTCATTCTTAGTTTCATTGCCAAAGTTGTAGGACTAACTGCAAGCCTGAAGGCCGTACACCAAATGAATAATTGCTTTGTAATTGTGTTTCATTGTAATCACATCGGCATGAAGCTCCTTGCGACATTGCCAAATAAAGATAAGTCATTTAAAGAAGCCTTGTAAAAAAAAATGCACTTTTCAGGAGGAAGTGGTCCAGTGAAGATTTGAAAGTTTATCTTTCTGAAGGAAATTTGAAAAAAGTACTTGATCAGTGTCTTGTTGAGTTTGAGATTTTAGCCAATATCCATAATTTTACAAAATGGGCAATAAAAAAAATTTGTTTTCAGAAGATGTACACTTTTGAGATCGCCTATGGTTGAAAAATGTGCTTTAACTACAAGCTCTTTGCTTGTAAAAGTTAAATATTGTAAAATTCCTTCATCCACACTGCTTTTTCTTGAGATCTTCATCATTATGCCTTGAGATTGCCGTCTGGTGTAGCTGAATAATGCTCATGCTCTCGATTTATTTATACTGCTAAAACGGTCCTTAAAATATCTTTGACATTCTGACAGTGCATTGTTGGTAAAGGCAGATGCACGTATTACTACTAGTTATAATTTTTTACCAAATGGTTGAATAGAATGAAGTGTGATTGCTCAAGTAAAAAAAAAAAAAAAAAAAAGCAAAAATTACTTGCTATAGATTTTTTCATATGATGTACTGTATTTCATCAAGTGTCACATAGGTGTGCTAGTAGACATCCTGCAGGCCGTTAATCTTTATTCAAAATGAACGTTTCGGTGTCCTCAGAGCTGTCTGCAGTACTTTGCCCTGATGAAATACTAGAGAGTGGCTACTGTGCTATATTATTTATCACATTGCTCTTAGGCTCTCTATCCAACCCCATCCCATTGCTGGGCAGATTTGCTAACTTACCAGTAGAAATCAGTGATGCAGCAACAGGAAAATGATTGCGTGCTCTCTGCAGACCGTCTATACTGCCAACTGAACTCCCTGAAACCCGCACTCAGGCCCGTGGCACTGCTGCTGGCTGCTGATACTCCTTTCCTATAGAGGTGGATGGTGAGCATTTGTAGCCGTATATATTCACTTCAATAATTCAGCCACAACTAAACAGACCATTAGAAGGAGGACGGGCAGAAAGTGACTGAGGGAAGAAGGTTAAGCTTCATCTTGTGCTGGACAAAGATGGCAGTATCAACAACAACTTGAGTAACACAAAAGTTACACAAAAGTAAAGTTAAGTCCGCTTGGACTGTTGCTACTAAAACATCCTTCAGAAGCACACCTGAACACATGCAAATCACTCTAAAAATCACGTGTAAAGCCAACACACAGATACGCCACACGCAAATCCCCCGTCCCAGAGTGTTTTCCCTTTTATCCCCAGAGTGTTCATGTGGGTTATTATACTCTCCAAAAGTATTTACTGTGTGAGTGCCCATCCTGTCACAAACAGAGCAGACAGAGCAGAGGCAGAGTCACAATGGAAAACAAATCTCCAGAATTCAAATGGCCTACCTCTGTGACACTCTCAGCCTTTTTGACAGGATAAGCTCCACCGAGCAGAATTCTAAAACGTTGATGTAGCAAGCCTGTTTGTCCAGTGAAGTGCAACACAACAATGGACCAGGACATGCAAAAACACAACCAAACAAATCTCTGTGCTGATTTGTGGTTTTTTTACCTTTCGCCACCACTGTATTTTACGTTGAATAAACTTAAATGCAGCATGTCAAATGGAACTTTGTCTAACAGATGCTTGTTTTAATCTGTGATCCAAGTGGATTTTAATGGGGTTTCGGTTAAAGAGGAATTATAAATGTAGCTATTTCTTAGACAGAGACAAATAAAAGGCCACCTAGAAATGTAATTTTAATTGGATTTCAAGGTGACGGAGGCGGTCGAGGACGAGGTATTAGTTTGCTGGATGCCGGCATGTGATTCAGGGACAAAGCGCACAAGACTTCACAAGACCAGATAAATCCACATGTTGACCGCATTTTAAGTTTGTCCTATGCTATTCTGGCATGAGTTTACTGCAGAGTATTATATTTGATGAAAAGAATTAAAACTTTATTGACATTTATAGAAAATGTATTTGTCTGGTACATGTAAAAAAAAAAAAAGATAAAATCACTTTATACTATTAAGATGATACGACTTTTCATGCACATATTCAGTAATAATAATTAGAATGGCGTCTAATTATGAAGACAACCTTTTCACATAATTACTCCAAAATTTAAATTTGACCATTTAACCCA
The DNA here is from genome assembly GCF_963383615.2 of Lipophrys pholis. Classification (NCBI taxonomy): domain Eukaryota; kingdom Metazoa; phylum Chordata; class Actinopteri; order Blenniiformes; family Blenniidae; genus Lipophrys; species Lipophrys pholis. The sequence continues at coordinate 12,186,897 of NC_137647.1, forward strand.
CAATCCATCAATTACAACGAGCAGATCGCAAAGAAGATGTGTGTAAACCGCATGCGAGATCTTCTTCTACACTTTCAAAATAAATAAAGGGCTGGAAACAACTGCATTAATCGATTTGTTGTGTCATATTGTGGAAGTGGCAATGTGGCAGAGCGAAGAGAACATCACATGGAAACATCAGAAAAGCTGATATGATGGAGACGGCGCTTTATTTTCATCAAAACATTCAAACCAACTTCCAACAGCGCCAGCGGTTGCCGCCAGGAGATCATGATGTACAATTTGTAAAGTACTTTTAAATGGGTTTGTATGTTTTGTATAAAATACCATGATTGAAGACAGATTACTTAATATTACTTTCAATAAATTACCTGGGCTGCTTAAATATTAACATCCATCCATTCCTTTTCTATGTTGCTTTATCCAACTTATTGTTGATGGCGGGTGCAGCAAAGCTCAGCTGTCTATTTCATTAATTAATGAATTAATTATCCCAAATGAATCCCCATTAATAATCCCAAAAAGTATTCAAATAAAACCAAGTGCCTGTAAGAGTCCAAGCCATGGAGCTGAGGTGTCCTGACTACTTTCCTTGGTGAACTGCAGCTCATGACCCATATTTAATTGACCTACAGTCTTTAACAAGCATCATTTACATACTTTACATTGATATTGTTGACATTGCTTCACTCGATGTAAACGTACACCTACTCAAGCAAGTGACTATATTTAACCATCGTGACAGTAACTTCGGGCCGATTCATAACATGTGTTTCGGGTGATCAGATTACATGTGTTAAGCCCTGACACAGACTGTTTACATTTGTTCGTATCATGCCTTTCGGGCTAACCACTTGACTTCGGAATGTACCACTACCTCTACGTCACGTCCGCTAAATAGCCTGGCGAGCAGTTATGAGTCATCCGGCTTGAGTCTATTTCCCGATAACCAGATAGCAGTGCCAGGAGATGGATGCTACAAAATGGCCTTTTCAATCACAGATGTTTAATTAAATCAGCATCATGACACCAATGAAAGATGTGCAGCTCAGATCTTGGGGGTCCTGAGAGTGGATTTAAGGGATTCAAAGAGTGTCAGTGAAGTTAAGGGCTGTTAATAGCTCTGACAGCTATCCCTGCACTCGATGACAGGCCTTCCCGCCTGCAGTCATTTTATTTATGCCTTTACACGGTGTCGGATAAAATCAATCATTTAGTTATTTGCACTCTCCTCCTTCTTTTCCTTCCCTCACATACACACACACACAAGTAAACATAAAGACGGCCACAGCCGCGAACTGAAGACGCCTGTGCACCCACAGCAGAGAAACAGAGGTGGGCAGATGTAATATGGTTTCTCGGTGACCTGTCACTGAACCCTCTGGCCTCTTGTTACAGCAGAACGACAGTAGAGCTGGAAACATGCGGTCACTCGCCTGTCATTAATGGTGTGTGTGAGTTTGTGAACAGGATACACACTCCTAAGTGAGCAAGTGGAGGGCAAATCCATTCTCTGAGATGCATGTCTGAGTGTGTGTGTGTGTGTGTCTGAGTCTTACAAGCTGGCGGTAATTAAGAGGAGAGGTTTATTTCATGTATGTAAAAGAGTCCTCAGCTCTGGGGGACTGTAAAGTCTCTCCGAAATCGCTTTCCTTACGTCAACGCATCACTCCCCACATTACTTAAGTCTGCCTGGTGCAAGTGCGTTTGTACACCAGCGCTGCAGGGAACATAAATCTGTGCGGGAACCCTGCCACTTTTTTGGAGACAAAACCAAAGTCCCCCATAATGAAAATCATTACAATCATATATTTCTCAGCACCGTGTCAATGTTTCCTGCTGGGGTCACATGCTGGGGTCAGCTCTGGCTATAGATTATTGATGAAGCAATCAGTCTCCAGGCCGTAGGAGGGGCTGCTCGACCTCAGCAATTTACCTATCCTGACCAGTGTGACACGATACAAACAAGAGAAACACTTTCTGATACATCTCAAACCACCAGTTTCTTTTTATTTAATGAATGTGATGTTTAACGATATGTGATGCAAAGATCTTTAGATAGCCTAATGTGGGGTTTTTTCCATTTATTGATACGATTGAATCTTAGATCAGATCAAGAAAAAAAGATGAACGCTTGTTCGACTGTTTAAAAAAAGAGAGAGAAGATGTATTTAGCCTGTGTTTCAACTTTAATTGTTTTAGCAATATGTGATAAAGTCACGGCCGTGTCCTCTCTGTCAGAGCTCACTGTGTACACACAACACTAAATCATATAGTTCATCTGCATGAAGGTCACGACCCAAACCAGTGATCCTATTGTTCGTGACCCTGTGATTTTCACATTTTTTTTAAAGTGCTGGTTATGCATTGTAGCTGCTTATCTGTCATTAGTCCAATAAGTTTCCACTTTATGACATTAGTCTTCTGTATTTAAATATCAGGAGCCAGATTGGGATCAAACACAGGAGACCAGGAAATCTGCTCTTTGTTCTTCCTGCTGTCTCTGACAGTGATTATATAACGCTGCCCTTCCTTACATAAGTGTCATTAGTCAGCAGTAAATTTCAAACAGTTAAAATGCATTAGAGAAACATTGCCCTGCACTCTTGGTGGCCTAGATTTATCATGGTATTGTGGTGGTATAAATACTACTTTTGTTTCAAACGGGAAACGGTAATCCTCAAGACCATCTTTGCACAGGACTGCACTAAGTAGGAAACGTGTGTGTGTGTGTGTTTGTGTGTGTGTGTGTGTGTGTGTGTGTGTGTGTGTGTGTGTGTGTGTGTGTGCGTGCATGCGTCTTTGCAGAGTGTTTAAAGTAGTGTAGGATACACTTTTCAAGTATCTTATGTGCAAAGCGCAGGTTGTCCTCATGTGAATCCCAGCTGGACGGCAGATAAAGGGGAGGAACAGACATTTTCCCAGCATGCCTTAAGGTCTCCACAAACTCCACCGTTCAGCAGGAGATCTCGCTGATTTTTTTTTTCTCAGGTGGTGATGGACAAAAATTTGAAGCAGGTCCCATTAATGTGTAAAAGAAAGCATTTTCTTTTGTTTGTTTTTTTTGTTTTGTTGTCTGTCTCATTCCAGGAGTTTGTGGGCTCCGGTGAATTAACTTTATTCTTGTTTTTGCAGACACAAAAAAAAAAAAAAAAAAGTTTTTATATTCTTGAGTATGACAGTAAATATAATAAAGACATTTTAAGGACATAAAATGAGATCTCGTCCAAAAAAAATATATAATAAGTTTAGCAGGTACAATGGTTGCAGGGCTTCATATAAAGATGTATCTAAGTTTAGAGTTAGAGTTTTTGAATTGTTTTTCATCTGTTATGCTACAAAATCATCTTTATTGGGTATAAAGAGGAAAAAAATATATATATCTACGATGAAAAGAAGTCTTTCGGTGTATCTCATATCTCATCACATAAAGTTGAGAATTGAATGATACCAGGTGTCTATCATTGATGGCTATTCACCAATTCTCTCCAGCTGAACAATTCACAAACAAATGTTGTATGACTACGAACACAAATAAAAATGGCAATCGTAAAAGTTGGAAAACTTCTTTTCAAACAGATTTTGAAGGGTAAATTATTTATAATCAATGAAAAAAAGCTGAGTCACAAAGACTCCACTTTACATCACTTTAACTCTGCTGAAAATGCTGGAACATTGGACCGAAACGTAACATGTTGACTGAAGGAATTGTGCTGCTTCACACCATGTCAGTACAAGTCAGTAGCCACTACGAAGCAACCGTGCCAAGGCTTAGAGACGACCAGCTGGTGCCGAGAACATTATGGCCCAAACTGCGTGGCCAAACCGATTTCTATTTGCATGTCAAATTATTTAATTCTGCTCCCTAATGTGCACTAACTCGATTAGCTTGTAAAAATCACAATGAGTGCCACGACACTGTCAAGCTGGCGGGACTGTAGATATACGGAAGATTAATAATTTACACAGATGGAGTGTGAAGTGTTTCACTGAGAGACTGGATTTATTTTCCCAAACTATCAATAGGCTTCAGATCTCTTTACACATCAAATCAATGTGGGCAAACTGAACTCTGCTGAGCATTTATGCAATGAACAAGAAAAAAAAACGTTGCTGCTTATTTCTTAAAGCGTGCAAAAGCAAAAGTTGGAACTCTTTCAACTTCTGATGGATCTCTCTAAAAATCCGACACCACAATAAGTGTATTCCCTCAATAGTACACAGATTCTCGAGTTGCAGTAGTATATTTCAGTTCCCCTGGGGAAATGGGGAAAAATCGTCTTTCGCTGTAGCCCCAATAATCTGCTTTCTGCTCTCATTTTGTTCAGGTTCGGGAGTTCTTAGACTCAATTCTCTGGCAGAAATCCCCTTCGTGGGGCCATCACTCCAAGGATTTGTGATTGTGTGCGTCTTTCTCACGCTGTCAATCTTTCCCTCTGTGGGGCTTGGTTGAGAAAGTGAGAAAAAAAAAAAACAACCTCTTATCTCCTTTGCTGGTCTATTTGTAGCACATCTTGCCTGTATGGGCCACGGATTCCACCGATATTATCAGGCCATTGGGTAAATCCAGGTAATAATCGTGTCTTTCGCCGTTACACTCATGTTGCTCTGGGTTATAATCCCATCAGAAAGCAACTGTTCTTTTTAAGTATCAGGTGAAGAAAGGCATGAATGCAGCCTTGTTATGCTAATTACTCATGGTCAAATCGTCACAGGGAGACAGCAGAACCAAACAAAGAGGGTTTTTCGAGTTTGAGGGAACTGTACTATTTCAGGAGTCTCTTGAGCGTCCAAAGCTCCACAGCCTGTTGAACAGAAATTGTATAAATAAAAGAATATGTGCTTTGTCACTTCTGGCTTCAGTTTATGCCATTCTTCTTTCCTGCTTTCAAGCTGACCTTTCCTCATCCCTCAGTGAGGAGAACAAGCTCCGAAAGTCCCTCAAGAAAACATGATCCTGTGAAAATGAAACTTCATGTAACTATTCACAGTACTTTCAGAGATTTGTCTTGGCATTTCATTCCTTTGTTTGATTTAAAAATTTTTTCGAAATGTTTAAAGAAGGGTCCTAAATTAGTCAAAACAATCTATTATTTTGATTGCCTTTTATCAACTTCCATTACTTGTGTGCTCATCACAAGTGATTAAAACAAAAGTCCACTTGGCAATACACACTGATAGGAAAGCTCGATCAATTGAGATAAATTGAACTGAGACGAGTGATGGCGTGGAGAACGCGAGGACGGAGGATATAGAGGGGGGGAGGAGTGATGCATTGATCGAGAACAGATGACCTTGCGATGGAGGGATTGGCAGAAAGATGGAGCGATGGTGTAAAAGAGGGAGAAGAAGGAGAAAGAAAAAGAAAACCAACCACATTTGGTGTAAAGCGGACGAAACGAACACAACATTCCCTCTAAGGGAACTGTCCTTCTAAGCGACTGTCCTCGGAGTGAATGTGTGCGGTGTGTTTTATCACGAGGGCGAAAGAGAGCGAGACGGTCCTGCCATCCTGTGACTCATGTGAGTGGAACATAGTGAGAACATAAATGTGTTGAGACACTTCAATGAATTAACCAGCTCTACATATAAATGTGCTTCTGCTAAAAGTTCGGAACGTGGCGCCAGAAATGAGAAATACACACAGGTTGGTCTCATTGTTCACCATCACGCTACCTATCGTAAAAAAAAAGAAATAAATAAAAGAAAACTCCTGTCAGCGTCTGTGATTCATCAATTCCTGCTTTCAGACTGTGTAAATCACACACACGCGCTTACATATGTTTGATGACGGGGCGAGGATGACGTCTTTAAAGCAAATAACCAGCTGCCGGGTGAAATATGCACCATATGCAATAATGATTTAGACGCCGGCAGGCAATGCGAGGGGGGAAAATTACAAAGCCTGAGCGAGCGGAGGGAGGGGGAAAAAATAAAATAAAAAAGGGAGGTGCTTGATGGTTATGTTGAAGGTGAGTACAAAAGCTTTGTTCGGTTCGTTTGTGGAGCTCTGGCACTCATGCGGTTAACAGAGCAGGTGTGCAAACCTAAGGTCAAGGCAAATACACATGCATTGCTGTGGTGAGACCAAAAAAAAAATCCTGACCCCTGTTCCAATGTTAAGCCTTAACCCAAATTCCAGCCGAAACCAAAGAAAGTACTCAAGTATAAAAAGATCCGTAATCCAACCGAGAGTGAATAAAAATACACTCTCACACTGGGCAGTGGACTTGCTTCTATTTGAGAAATAATGGACAATAATTCACCCTCAAAATCCATCCCAGAGTTCTCGGACCAGTCGTGAATTCTTTAGCCGAACAGCTGCAACACACACACACACACATACACACACACACACACACACTGCACAAGCAGTCTGGGAGACACTTACAAATATAGTCCCATTAAACCCCCCACCAGGGTTGATATTTTAAGCGCTACCAGAAGCAGGTTTACTCTCAAGTCTGAAGCTTTCGCTACAAATCAGGATGAACGCAAAGCCAGAAATCTACTGCGGTCCCCTCTGATTTTCAACCTGATAAGTTGGCGGCTTTCACACACCATCACACACATTAGAGCAGAACCGAATGACTTCAAGTGTCAAGCAGGGCAAGAATCAATACAATGGTAATCAACCCGCGACGGACGGAGTGACGGGTTTCCTATTAGCAGCACTCTTCATGAACCAAAGCCTCAGTTTCCACAAATAAAAACAAACACTGCAACCAATAACAGAACAAAAGCAATATAAATTATTGTATGTTAAAATGTACAAATGTGTATTATTTTCGTAGAGCCATAATAAGCTGCAAAGGACTTTCAATCTTGAAGAATTGATGAAATTGCATTTGTGTGATAGAAATCCAAAAATAAATCAAACAAAATCCAAATATATGTCATTGCATTTTAACATTAGTGAGACATGTAGCACGAAAAGAGTGACGTGTACTTACATGTTTTTTTTTGTGCGAATAAATGTACCTCGTTCATATCATTCTCCAGCAAGACTTGGGACGATAACTTCCTGAAAGAAGAAGCAGACACTGCAGTTATGCTTCTGAATTCATAATGATGTGCTTGTACAATATATAACTACATAATTTACAGGCAGTCAGTCTAACATTACCCAGTCTGAGTGCATTTCAGTGGCTGATCTTACAGCTTCAGAAATTTAAATAGATCTGACCAGTTTTTCCTTTTGGGAGATCTGCAATGGACTTCTATAAAGTTGTGTGAAAAATGGAGCCAATGGACTTTGAGGCATAAATAAAAACATGAAAACACAATATAATCATCTATCTATCTTCTAAAACTTGTGTGGATCTGAAGCCGACCATGGCTGAAGATACAGTACTCCATAGACAAGTGTACCTGGAACCTGCTGACTAAATATTTGAAAAATGTGTGTTTGTCCTACAAACAATTGAAAATCCTTAGCAACCGACAGAGCTGTAAAACAGATCTGCTAATGTTCCAGGTGTGTCAAGGCACGTTGCATTTCATTCTGAGTGATATAGCTCACCGGAGTTCACTTCGAATCAAAGCTTTGTTTATTTTGATCTTTGAAAAAAAGAAAAACTAAAAACTAAAACAGTCTGGTGCTGGTTTAGCTGAAACAAGCATCAAACCACCTTCAGAGCAGCATAAATCAGCAAGGAAATGGTGGTGATCTATGTTTGGGTTTTTTTTTACAGCAGGGTTATAGATAAGCAGGTTATTACAAGGGATGTTGTCATGGATTGATGAATGGTGGAAGATTCAGTAGACCCGACACCGCCCTGGACCGGCGCTCGCTTTATTCAATGTGAGGCAAAATGTCCAAAAACTCCCCCAAAATTGTGGATTTTTGCCTGAGCTTCAGTGTCACCAACAGCGGTGCCGGGCCTATTGAGTCTTCCCTCATCCATCGATCCATGACAGATGTCCCTGGTTGTTAATTTTTCTGTTGACTGAACTCAAAGGTCAGAAAACAGTCGCTGTGTATTCAGGCTCAATATATTCTATTAATATTTCATCAACACTTGTTGTCTGACTGGGCAGGATTGCAGCGTCTCTGTGTAAACAATATCAGACTGGCCAAAGTTAACGTGCAAATGACTGGAGCGATATGTTAATTTGTTTTGCAGATACAGTATACATTCTATTGCATGCATGTTCTAAATGAAAATAATGAAAGTCTTCTTTTAACTTGGGGTGGAGGGGGGGAATTATTAATGTATATCTCACTTTATGGCCAAATCTTGATGATAAGATTTCTCCCTACAGGTGGCCAATATCTAGTTCGTGCTTTTTATATTTTGTGAAGAACGCAGTATGAACAACGAGGGGAAAGCAAGACAAACAAGGCAGTCAAAATTTAGTATATTACTGAAACACTGGAGAGCTTTTAATTTGAAAACAGCAAACTCTCGAGGAGTAATAAAGGTGACAAGATACAAAGCAAAAATTAGATGGGGGTACCTGGGGGAGGCAATTATTTTATTAAAACTAATAACCATGTTCCAGGACATCAACCAAAACAGTCTGGAAGAAAGTAGTGGAGAAGTGAAGTCCAATAACTTTACCTTCATTAAGGAAGGATCAATAACCGCAGGTTGCATCAAGTCAAACATCTGGATCACCATCATCATTGTCATTATCATCCTCATCCTCCTCCTCGTCATCAAGAGAGCATCAGCAACAATACTGCACCTGCAAGCAAATAACCAAAATGCATCCCATCATGCATATCATCTATTCATTTTCAAACGAGTCTCTGCACAAACAGAACACAAGGAATTGTTTTCTTTTTCCAACATTTTCTTCCATCAGGTTTGTGAACATCAAATCAGTCGTGGGTGTCACGATACAAAAACCATCAACTGATGGTGGGCTTCTGTTTCAACTACCAACAAATTTCGTGCTAATAGAGGTATTACTCAGAAATTGTAACCAACATTTTTCAACAGGAGCCAAATTATAACTTCCAAACATGGAGAATCCTGATGTAAAGAGAACAACACAGTATTTATAGTGGGACTTTGGGTTTGAACATGACACAGAACCTGTGGCTTGTAAGTTGAATTAATGTTTCAGTTACCCACATTTGACTTGGCTTTATTTGATTATATCAATCATCATCATCATCATATCATCACCAACTATCATATAAATCTTCATCATCATCAACAATTAAAGTATATGTGATGATGAACATTTAAACTTAAAATACCGAATAAAGGATATAATCATCTCTATACTGTATTATGTTTAGTATATTTAAGAAGACCCAGACTACTATATTAATCCTGATCAGGGCAAATCAGTTTAGTAGTCGAAGATATAGACAACAACATATCAAAGCCATTAGTGCTTTCAGATGAATAACACAGGCAACAAAATGTGTTTGTGTTTTGTTTTGTTTTTTAACCAAGTTCCCCTGTTTAATTTATCAATTCCGAGACTCCTTGACAGACAAAAAAACAAAACACAGTTTTGCTAAAAGGACTGTAAGTAATTCCAAGGTTTGAGTTGGAAATAAAAAAGGTCAATGTGCATCATCTGATCAGAGACGATGGTTCAACTGTCTCAGGTACCTTGAACGTTTTCAACTTTGGTTATGTTTAATTCATAGGACGCCATCTCTGTGTCTGGATGAGACTGATGAATATGGATTGAGACACACACACACACACACACACACACACACACACACACACACACACACACACACACACACACACACACACACACACACACACACACACACACACACACACACACACACACACTCACCAGGTATTAGAAACTTTCCTGACACTGACTGCCTCATTAAGTGACTTTCTATTTAAATGTTCTCCAGTCGAATGATGTCATCACAGAATATGAACTAAGGCAGTCTCTCAGTATTTTTTTTTTTTAATGTGTGGTCGAGGTCAGTGCTGCGCTCACTCACCTCCTGACCCATCCTCAAGATATCAGATCTAATTTTTTGCCCTTTTTTTCCCTCATCATATTCAGGACCAACTCTGTCTGAGATGTAATCAACTGAAAGGGTAACCCCTTGTGGCCGAAATGTTCAATTAACTACTATTCTGTCAGTTTTTCAGACTTGTCCTACCAGAAGTTCCCTGCAACTGCTTTTCAGCATCAATGACAGATTAAAATCTCTTTGCTTCCCAAAAACCTGGCAGCAGCAAAAGTCCACAGCTGGACAGACAACAAAAACAGCTTCCGCCGTGGAAATTTCGACCATGGGACAGTGTTTGACAAATGATCTCTGCAAAGTGGATCTCAGAAGCAATCCAGCCCCAGAAGACCGTCTGGTAATTTCAGTGCAGGTTGCTTGCAAAGTGGTTGCTGTGACAGTGTGAGCGGTTGCAAACAAAGAGGGGACACTGAAATCAGCCGATCTTGTCAGCCATGCCACAAACCTTTAGGAGTTTAGATACTAAAGTGACCCTTCCTCCTCCCCTGTTGTTGTTCCTCTTTCTTTACATCATCCCTCCTTCTCCATACATTCCCTCCTTCTCCCACACACCCCCATCAGAATGGGGATGCTGGTCATGCAATGGCGGCCTTTAAAGTCATCACAAAGACAATAAAGCATCAGGCTTTAACGCTGATATGCGTGGGTCTATGCCAATGATGCTTGTATCCTGCCGAGATGAGCCTAATCACATTAATTCTGACCAAATAAGCTGAAATGACTGCAGACAGGCCTGCTGCACCTCATAAAGCTGCAGCCCCCGCGAGGTTTCATACGGCATCATTAATTTGGCAAGAATGGCACAGGCAGTGAATAGTACATCCTCACCTTTCTCTTTTAATGAAACTGTGGTGCAGTTCATTAACTTTGGATGTGTGATCTCCAACACCTACCCTCCACAAACAGGACCTCTGGTAACCAACCTATCCACTCTGTCACCTCAACCACTCATTGACTTTCTTTTATAATGCATGTAGTCTTAAACAGCAGGGTATTTAAACATATGGTGTTTGCTTTGATGAATAATCACAGAAAGATGTTTGTGGGCTCTGCTCCATGTGAGACTTGTTTCAATACATTTCTAAGATTGTAGTCATGCTGAGCCAGCCAAATACACTGCCACAAAAGTGCTGCTGAAGAAGGGAGCTTAAAAACGGCATCGATTTTTTTTTTCTTCAAGTACTTGAAGTTCTGTTTTCCTTTCCTCCGACTCGTGGAAATAATACCTGAGTCTTTCAGCGTTAAACCCTCCACTATGTTCAGTCATTTGCTGCTCCTGCTGATCCACTTTGTGTCTGTCTCCCGGCAGGCACTGTGGAGCTTTCTTTGCTTTATTTCTACAGAACAGCTGATTTGTAATCACTGCCATTGACCTTTTCTCATCCTCCGTTCATTGGATATGAATTAGAGCCACACAATCCCCCAAAAAGAATGAATTCCTGCTTGACACAGCATCTGCTTCACGTAATTAGTTTTCTATACCCGTTTTTCCGAGGGTCACTGGGGGGCTCGTGCAGCTTGTACTAACCAACAAGCCGAGCTTCCACTAACTGCTGGAGTGTCTCATTACTCCTGAACTAACTTACTTCTCCTGACAGCAACATGGAAGATGTCCGAACATCAGCATGTCACCACAGTCATTGTGTTTATATTGCACAGTTTAGACAATTAAGAGAAGCTAAAACTTTTTTGTCTAATTCTGTCGACACATAGATATATATGTACAACTTTGTGAACTGCGTTACCACATTTCAAAGTTCAACATGTTTTGAAGCTCCAGGTGAATCTTTTTTTTTAGAGGAAAGTTGCAAAAATGGTTCTCTTAGTTGGCAAGGTTGCAGATCTCTGATCTATAATGCCAGAAATGTCAACAACGAACAATGCTAATTGTTAGCAGCCTGCCAGCTGCTTCTGTTCGAGTTCCTGTTCCAGTCGATTGATCTGTACTAATGTGTGAATTGGATCATGTGAGTGCATTCGTCCAACTATGAAAACTTTGACTTCAGTCAAGCTCGCATGTTTCACTGTACTTTAAAAGGCCTGTTTTATTCAGATTTGTTGCCTTAATTCATTTTGGTTTTAGGTGTTACCACAAAGAGTCACTGAGCCCACCAGATCAAGACCCGTCAACATCTCAGTAGATTAACCTCGCCTGTTTTATAGCTGCTTCTTGTCATTGTCATTGCCTCATAAATCAGTTTCATGAATCGGACTGCGAGAGATTGCACCGTCCCTGGGAGAGCACGTCCAGTGGGACGCTGCCAGGAGAAACTACCAGATTTTGATAATGACTCATGAAACCACCAAACCAGAATAATGTGTGTGCAACACAGTTCCGGCAAACGGATGTAACTTTAACTTATAATATAATGGGTGAATCTGTTATTAGATCAGCGCTGACAGCTCAGATTACATGTATGTGTGAGCAACAGTACAATGTAGCTATGTGACTATTTTACGGTCATCCAAATTAAATTAAACGCTTCAGTAACTAGTTAACAATCATTAAAAATAAATACCGTAATAATTATGACGTGTTCATTTTCTTTTGTTTTAAATATGACATCTTTTAGCAGTGTTGAACCTTTTTCTCATATTTATATTTTTTTCTTTTTAAACATTTGGACAGTTGTGACGGTCTGTAGCAGATCATGTAATTAGATTTTTCATGACTGAGAAACACCATAAACAAAAGACACCAATAAAATTGTATCACACATCTCCATCTGTTTCGCAGAGGGCCAATCACATAAGAAAAAAGATTGCTGTAGAATATATAGGGAATTTAGTTCTTTGCTGTATAACGTCGAAACATCCAGGAAAGCTCCATCTTAGCGCTGTTGGCATCTTTATTTGGATTTATCTAGTTCCTGTAAAAGTTAAACAGACACAGCGATGGACATTTATTATCAATCTGCTGTGTCATTAAGAATCCAGTGTTGGAAGAAAGTGAATAAACGAAGACAAAATTGTGTCAAAAGAAAGCAATATGTGGAGTCATTATAACCGCAGCAGGCTTTAGATGTTATGAAGTGCCTTTCTTCTGGAAAGCCTGCCTTTGTGCGAGGCTGACAGTATTAGCATTTGCCAATCCGGCTTTGTTTTGCCTTCCTCTGGCAGGATTGAACTTTTTTTATTAATGTTTGGATTACTGGGTCATAACAGCCCCTCGTCTGGCTGTACTGTGAAATATCGTATTATAGCCATGTTTACATAAATCCAGCCTTCTCATTTGTTTCATGCATAATACTGCACACTTCTTTCTACATCCAGCACAAAGCATCCCCTTGCTTCACTCTGCGCAAAAGTCAGAGGTCATGCAGGCAATGGCAAAATTGTAAACACACAATTACGCCACAGATTTGATCCTAATCTTGACCGGGAGATGCACGGCTTTGCGGTGTTGAACTGTGTCCACGTTATACCCTGTGTCATGATTGCTGTTCAGTATGGAGATGACGCCTCCAGGCTGTGTGTGCCAAAATACATCAATACATCACAAGAGCATCTTATCTGGCGACACTGGCAATGGAGCGACATCAGAAGGATATCACAGCAGTCAAGTGGATAATAAAACTGGGTTTTGCGGCATCTGTTAGTACAGTGAATTATCTTGTGTACTACTCTGGCTGCAGGGGTAAATGAAGAAGTTATGCATATTTCTCTAACTAGGCCACAGGGGATGGGGGGGAGGAGGTGGGGGCAGCTGGGAGGGGGTGTAATGTGATTGTCAAGACATGCAGAATTCCCACTTTGCTGCACAAGCTGGGATGGAGGCAAAAGGTGGAAATAAAAGAGAGAGATGAGGAAAATTGCGAGATGAAAAAGTGGGCCGACGTATAGGAGCAGACCTCGCTGATATTCACTGAGTGAAAACATCAATATTCACCCTCTGCATATAGCTCAACAGTGGGCTTGATTTGCCCTCGCTTTCTTTCTCTCCCCCTGTAATGCTGCAGAGCTGGAGAGGACTTCTTACTCTTTCATGTGCTCAGCACTGTGGAATCTATAGATAACAAGCACACAAACACAAGCGGACAAACACAAGCGGACAAACACAGATACAAACACACACACACACACACACACACACGCTGTGGCGCTGCTGGAGCAAAGCAACACACTCGGATGTGAGCGTGTGAATGGTTAAGAAGGTTTTCAGGTTACTCTGTAGTTCAAACGCTTACACAGAAGAGAAGAAGAACAAGAAGAGAGGATGGGGCGGGGGGGGGGGGGGTTGTTGCTATGCAACCAGACTGCGCTAGTTTGAGAGCATAAGCATCTACTCTGCTATGATTTAATGCGTGTGCGCACGCACGCTCGTACGTGCACACATGCATGCACCCACACACGTGCAGAAAGTGTGGGAATAAGCCCAGACAGACATAAACAGTCCCGCGCCTGCTGCTTACCAAGTGTTCAAATGTTTGACATGTGTGTCACAGCACAATCTCCTTCACTCACACATCCGCACATTTTTCCCCTGATCACTTATCAGACATACAGGCTCTTTGGAAAGTGCACAGAAAATTACTTTTTTTTTTTTTTCTTCCCCTCAGCGTGATAGAAATCCCTCTTGCGGATAACAGCTTGGATCAGAAGAATTAAAAAAGTGTATTCAGTGAGAATGTCATTCCACTCTCATATGACCCACCAGGACAAATCATACGATATGTATGAATAGCTCCTTTTATTCATTGCTCTATTACCTCCATGTCCCACAGTGTAGTTTCCCCAGACAGAGCATACCTTGATTTCCATGTTTTAAGTGGTTGCATTGTGGGGAGAGCACCTCGGCAGGCCTGTCACATGACCCCTTACATCCATACTAATCTTTAGAGCACTATGGACAGGCGTGTCTAAATCGGTATCATTGCTGAAGGAAAATTTAATCTCTCTGGTACTGTTTCCCTTTTGGCAACAAACTCTTTTTGGACTGTGATTCAGCCCTCTGAATCATCCAATACTAATATAAGAGAGAAGACCAGAGGAAACTAATAACATGCTGTAACTTTTCACCTGACTCTGGAAGTCTTTCTGAAACCCTTTATGGGAGACTTTATGAAGGAAACGACGTTGCAATTTATTATGATTTTTACACTAAGATGGGGGTAAACCATATTTTATAATTTCATGTAATTTATTTACCAATTGAATAATATAAATAATTTCATCATTTTGCAACATACTATTATGGACAATAGTGAAAAAGTAAGGAATCACCATGGCAGTATGAGATTGCGTATTTAGGTATATATAGTGTTCAAAAGCATTACAAAGACCATCATTTTGTTGTCACGATTTTAAAAATAGATATTTATGCAGTAAAGTAAAATGAATGATATTGACATCCCTGTAAGCCACAGTCTACAATCACAGTGAATTCTGCCTGGTGCTTATAATTTCCATACATTTTCCATTAACATAAGAAATTCAGCCTCATTTCATGCGCTCGTCATGCCATATTGAAAATTACTCTTCTACCTGTCCATGGTGAAGATGTATTCAAATAAAAAATTAACTACAAAGGTGGTCATAACCTGCGTTAGGTAAGTTTCTAAACATTGCAACTTGTATAAAGTTACTAGTTACTTAAAAATTCAATATTGGAGTCACTTTACAAATTAGTTGAACAAAAACTAGACAGTTACTTGAGGAAGGTAACTATTAGGAAGTTACTGAAAGTAAAAAGTAAGTAGTTATTTAAAAACAAAACTTGAACATTACTTTTCAAGTGAAAACTTTTGTTGTTTACATGACATCAGTACTCGGCGTCACTAAAAATACCACCTTTTGAAAACGGCTCCCAAAGGTGGAACGTTTGGTGGAAATGAGGGGGAAAAGCAAACTTTTCTGAAATGCTGCTACTGTGCACGAGCGAGTAGATGGGCAATAACAACAACGTTTACCACCAGAGTGACATGACAACCAGCACATATTCCCCATTTACGTGCTGTGTTGTTGTGTAAACGGGGCCTCAATTCTTGAATTCTTTCTCTCAATTATGAAATCCTCATAATGTGCACAAATGCTATTTTGGTCTGTTTGAGTTAAATGATTATTAAAGCCAGGCGTTTTAGAGCAAATGATCCACTGCAAAAGCGCCAGCGAAGGGAAGCAATTATTCAGCATTTATGCAAAACTCAGCGTAACACCTGTTCTCAGTAAAGCAAATTAAATCAAGTAAGCTGGACTTATTCATATGATTAAGTCCAGCTGACTTCATTCAATTTTCTGTGCGGTGCCTCTTAACTAAACTAACCAAACTGATCATAATTTCAATAATGTCCTTGGGGATTTCTATCTTTTTTTTTCCTTTTTTGTTTTTGCCCCACCACTGCCTCCGAGCACCTGTTCCTGAAAGAAACAGATAAATGAAGGAATGACAAGGAGAACAACAAAACGGCTGAGGTGAACTAACAAGATGCAGAAAGCAGCAGCATCCGGGAAAGGAAAGATTATGTTTATTTAACAGTTGCACATGCCGTACTTTCTGGGCATTGCAGAAGTTAACGTCAGCTCATGTTGACTAACAGAGAAACTGTAGTAATTCTCACTTTCAGGATCTTCATTATGTGTGATGTAAAAACATGCCATACTGTACATATGGCTCGCATCATGTGATGCCAGGTTGGGGAAAAAAACTAGGTTTGGAGTGTTAAATGTCCCTGAAACATTATATCCTTGTGGAGCAGCACATGGATGCTTCAGTAATCCTTCACAGTTTTAGATCAACTAAAAACAAAGATCAGCACCATTTGCAAAACACAAATCTGGTGTGAAATCACACATTTTGATCGTCGCTACTTCATATGTTTTCTTTCATTCCTACTTGATTTTCCAAACATGCATTGCCATGTGGATCATGTTTGAGAGATGTAAAATAACCCTCACCAACATTATTAATCCAATTATTTTGGACAAATGTTGGAATAAGTGGAGAAACTGTAGGACGCTCAGGTTTTATGACAATTGAGCAGCATGATATCTACAGCAGTGGGAGTATCTTTTTTTACATATAGTTTATTCTACAATAGTAGTCAACCAGAATATTTGCTCTGTCCAAAGGGGACATTGGTAAAAACAAAATTCCTAATTTTGGTTTGGTGGCTCCTGTGGTAATCATCCAATCCCATAAAAAGTGGTTTGAAGCCCCCATTTGTGCGTTGAAGTACTCCTTGATTATGATCAAGTACCTTGGCTAACAGCTGCTTTGGAGTGTGTAGGTAAATGGCTGAATATGACTAACAGTTGTACGTATTTCAATTTGTATAAAGTGCTTGTAAGGTATAGACAAAACAAAAACAAACAACAAAGCAATGTATGGGTAGAGATTAATCCTCTGCTTTCTCGACTCCCCTCCAGAACCAAAGTTAGTCATTTCTAACCACCACAGCAGAGATCCACCCAGAAAGAAATTTGTTATTCATTTCCTAAGTATTTAAAATAATCATTGAGTGTCCTGTCAAAACAGAAAGTCAGGCCTTATCAGTACCAGGACCTGTGTGCGTGAGGATTTAATCAGAGCCTTTACTGACCACCCAGTGTTAGATTACTTGTTATAAACAGGATTGAAACACAAAAGCCGTTGGTTACATTTTGGGTGAAAGTCAAAGATTCATGTAAAAAAAAAAAAAATAATTACACCTGCCATGTCTGATTGTAATCAGCCTGTAAGAATGAATGGACACTAAATGGTAATGTTTTGTCTTATAAGAGCACTTTGTGGACAAATAGTTAGAGATACTCGCAGGACGTTGTCTTCAGTAAACACCCAGGAGTGCCTAAAGAGTGTCAAGAGACTATTTGTACACAATGTCAGTTCGACGAGTGAGTCACAATTTCCACCTAATGTCTTCTCCAATGTGCAAAGCGGCGATGCCTGACGCCAGCTATCATGTGGAGTGTGAGTTTCCCAGTACGGGACCTGGCAGCGTCGCTTCACCAGCACTTGTTCTTGCTGCATGCATCTGTTGATTATGATGACTTCAGATTTTTCTTCCTCCTTTTGTTCCCATCATTCTCAATTTATTACCGGTGCCACATTGCCCGGGCCTCGCAGTCCTTCGCTTCTGCTTGCAGCCTCGCCTCTTTCACCCACCACCACCCTTCTCGCTCTCCATTCCTCCGGCCTTCCCCTCCCCACACGGTCTTCAAAGCAGCAGACAGAAGTCTACAGCAGGCTCTGCAGCTCTTAAAATATAGATTGTATTGCCTGTGGGACCCTGCCTGCTGCTCTGTACATTTCAAACACCAAAACGCAGACTGTGGTACAGATGTATGTGTTACATATTCCACACCAGAGGCATCCAACACATTTTATCCCTACATATGTCCCCCAATTAAAATGCAGTGGTTGAATGGTGTCAGCGTGATGCACAAGAAAATGGACTGGAAGTATCACTGATCTTCTCTCTTAAGATATCGTTACACTTAATCTTTATATGTTCAACTCGACAAGACTGAATCAGCTGTCTGTTCTATTTGCTCCCTTTGCTCAGTACCCGCCGTCACCAACATAGTGTGGTGTGTTGACGCTTGTTCATGGTCATTTTATATTCACTGTCATTTATTTATGACACTGAAGTCAACCAAAATAAATAAATTAGCAATAAATGAAACTATAATAGAAGTGACAGACAGACCAAAGCTCTTATTCTGAGAATAAGCATAGGGGTTAGGCGCTGAAGGAACTCTAACATGGTTCACAGTTAGAATACGGAAAAGGAATATAGACTAGATAGAATAGATACATTAAGAATGACCAAATAAATACTGTATTTTCCAGACTATAAGTTGAACATTCTCCAGCTGCTTGGCTGTTCATGCGACTCATGTATCAAACTATACTGGTATGTACCATCTAGGAACCACTAGGCAGCGCTGTATGACAGCAAAATGCCAAAAATTCTTCTTTATTATTGCAATGGACAAAATAGCCCTCGTAAAATCTTGCTAAAAAGAAAAACCCACAAAACAGAATTAAAACGAAAAATAGTAAATGTGGTACAGAAAACAGAGGCGGAGCGTCGTAAAGAGTTTGAATAAATTAAACTTGTGAGGGACTTGAGAAAATTAGAGGAACTCTTACTGTGTTGAAGAAAACAAAAAAATGCTAATTGCGTGCTAAAATCATGACGGCCAGAGCTGGAGGGATAAATTCATTGGCTGATCGTTTTTACTGATCGTAGAGTTAATGTTGGATCGTCACTCTATTTTAATTCGTTCTTTTCTTTTTCCTCATTCTTCCCAGAATCCATTTAAATCTAGCCATGGCCAGTGCGAGTCGGATCGGCCCACCATCACAACCACTTTTCCGTCCATCGGTACATAATGGGGGGGGCGTAATCTTTCCACAAAAATGCTTTTTGAGGAAATGGGCCCGTATAAGTCCATTGTAACTGTACTCTCTTGGAAACGGATCTCGTGGGACAGTTCCCACACGTTGCACTCTGTCACTCTCATTCTCAGCCACTCGCCCCGTTCCCCTCGGGTTCCTTGTTCACTCACTTGTACGAGCTCTTGCTTTCATTTCCCATCATCCCTTCTTTCATTATTGATCACTTCAAAAACCTCTCAGATCCCTGGGAGTCGCCCTGCCCAGACTGAGTGTGTGCACGAGCGTTTTCCCTCCAGCCAAATGCGACTTCAGGACTCACTTTGCCACACTGACATCAGTAGTTGCCGGGCATGTTCATCTCTACATTGACCCTGTTGTCTGGGCAACGGCCATTATATTGTCACAGAAGCACTCAAGCTAATGGAATAGCCATATTAATGATGATGCCCTGTCCCTCCATTTGCACCCCCCCCCCCCTCCTTCCCCCCTCACGCACATACAGATATGCATATGTTACGTACGACTTCCGTGATGAACGGCTTCTTCACTCCTCAGACGCCAGCTATAAATCGATGACACTTTTACCTGACCTCGTTTCTTTCACTCGATTCCTGACGTGCACCCAGACACCGCCGCGTGGACGGAGACACAGGCGCCGTATTTACCCAGAGACGTTTACCGTGTCGATTCAAGTTTCACTCAGTCCATAATGTCAGCGTGTGAGCAAACACATGTACACGTTTGCCATTTTAATAGACATGAGCCGGGACACAAATATATACACACGCAGCAGTAGGAAACGTTTATGTCATGATTCGCTTTTTGTTGAGGAAACTCTACCAGAGGCGCGTCTCTTTCTCATGTGTTGTATGTTTAGACTCACTCAGCAGTGATCAGCCGGTCCTTCGGATAATGGAACAGACGTCAACCATGCCAGGGAAAGGAAATATTACAGTGGAGACTGGATGCACGGTGACGGATAAATGGATTCAGCTTGTCAGCAAGTGGAAATGTGTGTGTGTGTGTGTGTGTGTGTGTGTGTGTGTGTGTGTGTGTGTGTGTGTGTGTGTGTGTGTGTGTGTGTGTGTGTGTGTGTGTGTGTGTGTGTGTGTGTGTATGCTTTAATCCATTGGGAAACAAAATGTGATTCAGCACTTCTTGTACTTATTTATCTGATACTTATTCATCTTAAGCCATCAAGCCAAAGACTAAGGTTGAGTAACCTGGAGACTCACATAATGTGAAAGACTTATGACCTTAGACACCGGTTAAAAAAAAATAAAACAAAGAGCAACAAATAGATTTACAGTCTTCCATAAAGTTAAATGAAGTATGATTCTCCGTTCTTCTGGGTCAAGGCTTATTTTCAATTATAATTCTTTATAGTACAGAAGTAGATCAAATGGAAAGCTTAGTCTGGTCAGACTTTTTAATGACGTTAAAATCATCGTGAATTTTTACACTGAACTGGCAGCTGCGGACTCCACTGCTGGATGGAAAACTTTCATTGAATTTTACATGACAACGGTGCTCAGAGCCACTGAAAATGCAACATTTTGAAAATGGCTCCCAAGGTAGAACTTTTTGAAAACACTGAAAGGAAAACGTAAAAACAACGTGTTTCCACTTGAAAAGTTGTGTAAATGGGGCCTAAGTGTCAGTTTAGCAAACCTTCCCCCTTCAAATCAAAAGACTTCCTGACATGTCATAGGATCGGGTCACGGGAATAATCCAGCCAGATCACTGGCATCATCAAACATCTGAACAGCTCATAAAATAAGTGCAGAGGTTACCGAGTGAGAACCAGGCTGATTCTCTTCTCGCTCTTATATTTTGGAGAAACTAATTTAAAAAGGGTTCAAGATGAGTTCCTGACATCCGCTAGTGACAGTGAGGTTTTTTTTTTTTTCCCAGTGCGCATAATTCATGTGCGACATTGGCAAGTCTCAGCAATTTGTGTGAGTAAAATTGAGAATCTTTGAAAAATGTTTCAAGGTATTTTGGAAATTTCCTGGTGAATTCTGTTCAAAATTGGTTTCAGCTGTGACAGACAGGAGCTCAATACGTTGTTGTTTTTGTTTCAGAAACACATGTGATATCGGAATCCGGTTGTGAATCAACTACCAGGCGTGAAATGATCTTTGAGTCAATAAAAATCAGCTTGGTGCACATCCCGTGGGTTACTCCTTTGCATTTAATACAGTTTTGTTTGTCCCATAGCAGAGAGTAAAGTAAAATTACACCACAACAGTAATTTTGTCAGTCGGCTGGGTTTTTTTGGGGGGGCCTTTTCCTTCAAACGGCGTTCCCCAGGGAGCAGTTGTGGTACCTCAAAGCCAAATGCTGTACAAGCATGATATCGACTTTGATTAAGAAGTAAATTATATGCAGTTGCATATTTCATTTCAACCACACTGCATATTTATCCCCGATTGCCAACTTTAAACAAATTAAGGGCTGAGTATGAAAAGAGTTTCATAGTTTAACAACTCTCATTCATAAACAAAATTTGATCATTTTTCACTTTAAACTATTTATCCTTCGCTTAACAAACAAACAAAATAGACTGTCATGATTATTCTCTTATCCGACAGTCTTCTTCTGCACCAGAATAACCAAAGCTGTGCAGTCTTCATTTGGTCCACATCAACACAAACAAAAGAGCAGGTCATTCCTCACAGATTAGTTAGTGAGAGGTCAATTTTGTCCTCATATTACCTGGACTTGCTTACAGTAACACACTTAATTCTGGCATCACACAACATGTTTTAATGCAACTAATGCAGAATAATGCTGAGGGGCTTTTAACACAGAGCGAGAAGAGACTGCAGCACACCAGCTGCACTTCGTCAGCTTCCTGTCAGTTTATCAATTGATTTTAAGATTTTACTGCTTGTTGTAAACGTCCGGATTGTCAGAGTCTTGCTTACATATGTGATTTCATAGGAGCCAGTTTGCTGCCTGAGATTCTCCCGAATACTTCCTGGCTTGACACTGTGCCTTTGTAGTTGGACAGACACACGGTTGTGGAGCAGTCACATTAACCCTTTGACTCGCATGCATGTGTTTCGTTGTTGTCGTGAGGGTCCAGTCTTAGAAAGTGAACACATGAACAAAGGGACTGAACCACAACCTTGGGGTTTAAAGACAGCCAGCTCAAACTGAACCACAACAAACCACTCACTTTTATGGCTTCAAGATGAACCTATGTTTTGTTTTGTTTTTTAATGTTATTGTTGTGAACTGCCCATCCATCCTCTATACCTCGATCGGTTGCAAGGTTCTGGTACTAATCTCAGCTGACTATAATCAAAGGCACATCACAGACCAAACACAAAGGGACATCTTTTCACACACACACACACACACACACACACACACACACACACACACACACACACACACACACACACACACACACACACACACACACACACACACACACACACACACACACACACACACACACACACACACACACACACACTTCATTGTAACGTATTAACCTCAAGTGCATGTTTTTGGAGTAAGAGGGGAAACTTTAGTACCACTTATGTGTGCAGATGCTACTCAGAAAACTCCCTAAGCCCAGACTTGAACCAGATGACTTGCCACAGCACCACTACACCTCTGTGTGGTAAATTGTAAGGCGCATTTAAACTCTGGCTTCAAAAGGAGACAGGGGAAATCACAAGACATAATTTCCTTCCACTCTAACAATACTTAAGCAGTGTATCTGTTTGGGATTGTTTATCCTGCCCAAAAGTCCTCGTAGCCTCTGGGAGTTCCATCAGGAGAAATTATTTAATCTTATGATTTCATACAAAAGCATTCATACCACCATAGATCATAGCTTACATCTGGGAACATAGCTGAGTGAATCCCCTGGCCTCCTCAATCTGTCCCAATATAGGAAAAATGTGAAAGATGACCACTCAAGCCATTTATCCAACCATCCATTTCCTAAGGCTGTCTGTGTTCAGGGTCACAGGGGGGTTGGGGTCTATCCCAGCATTCACTTGGCCAAAAGCACTGACATGAAGGTTCCTCAGTGACAGATAGTTTCTATGAGACCTCACATAATTCAAAGGTGTCTTTCAAGAGCACTTTTTTTTTTTTTTCCTGATAAGAGTAGAATCACTTCGAGCATTTTTGAGGATCTCCATTCAATCCAAGCAGATGACAACCACTGTGACAAGAAACTCAATACCGGGCTGAAAACTTTCGCTGAATTAAATGGTGCATGTCGATTGTGCTTCTGGCCACAACACTGTTGTGTTTGACAAACCAGATGAGTGACACACTTACCTCATAGCACCAGTCAAACTGTTGGAGAGCTTCGGACAAAGTGGCGCCTCCTTTTCATGTCTGTTTGCTCCACCAGGTGCAGCCCTGCTGAATCATCACATTCAGCTGTGTTTCAGTAGTTCCAGGTGCCGGAGCAGGCATTGGGAAATTAGCAGGTGGAAACATAGCAGCAGATCACAGCATCTGGAAGCCCTTTGACACCCAATTGAAAATAATGAGCCCCCGATTATAGATGTATAATCTATGGCAAAACCTTTCAAGCCATTATATAACCAGCTGTTAGATACGGGCGATAGTTTTCTTCACATCTAAATAATTCAACTTTTTCATAACTGACAGTGATCACTCAGCAAAACAGAACAATCAGAAGGTATTTTTTTTAGAAAATGCTGAGCTTTGATTTTCGTGGGTCATCTTCAATGGACACGAAATGTGCAAATACTGAAA
Source organism: Lipophrys pholis (assembly GCF_963383615.2). Taxonomy (NCBI): domain Eukaryota; kingdom Metazoa; phylum Chordata; class Actinopteri; order Blenniiformes; family Blenniidae; genus Lipophrys; species Lipophrys pholis. Next base: position 12,210,959 of record NC_137647.1, read on the forward strand.
TACTGAAGAGGCAAGTCATTGTCCACACTTGCAAACATGAACCTTTATTATTGTGATTCGGGACTGAGTTGAGCAAAAACTCCACAGTCTGGTTGAAGAGATCAACACTGTGGATGTTTAATTATGTGCATTAAACAGAGGAGACAAAAAATCCGCGGCTCCTATCCGACAGTCTGAAATACATGAAACATTCCTCCTGATCCCTTTTTTTTTTTTTTTAATCTGAGCCAACAGTATCATGACTTATTACTCCAACACTGGGGAGCTCAGCCGACCAGGCTGACCTTAAAGACTCACTCCAGTGATGAATATCTAAATAACCTCCCTCTGAGCTGTTCAAATCCATCTCTGCTTTTCCTCTTCCTCTCCGGCAGCTGCTTGATTCTCTCGCTCCTCTTGTGCCAACACCGAGATGGTACATGGAGACAGCTGTCTTTTTCAACTAGTCGCTCCTCCATTTTTTTATTTTTTTATTTTTTGTCCTTGGAAGTTTCCCCTTCACCACCTTGTTCCCTTCCCCCCTTCTCTTGGTTCCTCCTGTCTCCCCATGAAGGACAGAAGAGGTCACAACGCTGGGCCGGAGCCTGCAGGCAGAGCTGTCTCTTGGAGAGGGAAAGACAAGGGTGATATTGCTTGGAAATATACCATGAGAGTCCTGAAGTCAAAGGAACCCCGGCGGCTGTTTCGATCTACATACATGCATATTGATATGCTGTGAGAGCTATGAGCAGTGTTAAAATACAAGAGTGCAGGAAAGAAATTAGGCTTTAAAAATGAATCTGGGTGCCGCATTCATCCACGCCTTATTAGATTGTTCTTATCGCATGCTAAATTATGGTTTGAATTTCTTGGATCTTGCTTGAATGACACAAATCCAGGGGAGGAATTATAACGTCAATGAATGTGACACAACTTCTTTCCCTTAACAAATGCGGTCCTTTATGCAGTTTTTAAAAGTTGTAAAATGAATCCAAAGAAAAATGAACGAATGAATGAAAAGTATTGAATAAAATAGCTCACAAAAATGTCACGTAACAAGTAGAAATGTAATCTTCTTTGTCTTCCCAAGAAGAAGGCTCCCACCGTTTTTTATTGACCAAAACAATATAACAGCCTCTGTATGCTTACAGTACTCCAGCCGTCAATCATTCTTCTGTCTTCTGTCAACGTCTGGACAGGGCAAGCACAGAAAGACGGGCAATTACACACTGACATTCACACCTACAGGCAATTTTAGAGTCAGCAGATAACCTCAAACACGTGTTTTTTGACTGGTGGAGGAAACTAAGGGGAAATCTACACACTGCACACAGATAGTACTCTGTAATCCCAAATACTCCGGTCATTTCGAAGCAAATGTAAATAATTAATCAGAAGGTTGTGTGATACAATCGGTCTGTGAGGGCCACCTTTAAAGATTTTTTTTTCCACACGGTTTCCTTTCCATGATTGAATGAGTTTCATAGGTGCCGCAGTGGCATTTTCATGTGTGGATATCCTTTTACAGACCTGCAGTGCTCCATTTGTTTTTACTGTGTAAGTTCATAGCTCGCTGGCTGGAGCTCCATATCACTGCACAGATACTATAACGGCTGACTCAAGTGAGAGTGAAATCTGCTCACTGAGCACCTGATCTGATGTGTGCAACAGTTCAAGACGAAGCCTTGGGCCTAAACAGACCGGACAGATTCTGGACTGATAGGCTCATCATGGCGAAGAGGTGCCGGAGTCTGAGGCACAGGGAGGAAAAGAGGTGAGGGCAACGTGAGGGAGGGGTGAGATTATAGTGGCCTCTCTGAGAAGGAGTGCAAAATTATAACCGGGGCAACGTACCAGTATGGACACACAACTAACATTTCCTACTAGATAGTTTGGAGGTTTCTCTTCTTGACAGACAGAATGCATCGACTGTTGCAGGTATCGTTACGCAGGTAGTGGTCTTCATAAAGCCACCAAGACGAGCTGGTGTCGAAATGATTAATGTCTCCTGAATAAAGGGGCAATGCAACACAACCTGCCGTTACACGTTAATATCAACATATACTGTAAATGCAAAGGAAAAAACTCTGCTGACTTTCACACTCTTGTGTTCTTTCATTTGCACCTAATTTGATCATCTACTTTGACTATTAAATCACTTGTCTTTGATTTCATTATTCTTTTGTAACTTCAAATGTCAGTACAAAGTGAAGTACTCCCAAGGTGAGCAGCGGCAGTCCAATAACAGAAAAGGTGGGGACGCGTCACATGTGAAAAGTGGAAAAACTGGCTAAAGCTGAGCCTGTCATTGATTTTTAAAGGTCTCACATTCTCGATCCAGCTGACTGTCATGTTAAGCAGGGCCCCGCTTCATATGACACAAGAAGTCTGAAGGGCAACTGTGACTAAGATTGCAAAACGTCATTATTTTCACGGGGGGTTTCTTGAAATGTCACAGTTCTATTCATTGTATTCAACGAAAGCTGATTCCCACTGAATTACTCCATTAAGCAGAGTCCTGATATTGGGCATGCAGCCTCATGGGGATGAGGAGAGACGCTGCCAGAAACACCTGTGCTTTTGGACTCTGACAAGCCGAAATCTGTCCTGGAAAGAAAAAAAAATAAAAATAAAAAAAGGGCCTGCAGGAACGTGTTGAGCTGTCTCCTTCAAACATGCAACACAGCTCACCGAACAGTGAGAACGATGTCAAGCACGACCTGCGCACACCCACACAGTCCTGAGAAGAGGTGCTCTGTGGAAAACCGAGGGGAAACACCTGCGTGGGCGGCTCACAGACTTTCAGGACCTTCGGGAATCAAGAAAATGGCTGGTTAATAGTTTCTTCCTCTGCTCCGTCACTGTTCCTCTCAATAATTTCCCAGCAGACTATCTGCTCCTGCTCCTTTCCCTTCTTTTTTTTTTTTTTTTTTATTATTTTCTCATCAGTTATTCTTCCTCCCTCCCTGCCTATCTTTACCTCTCCAGCTGTATCCGTGCTGTCATTTCCTTCGGGCTCATGTCATTTCCTCTGTTGTTGGCTCTTCTTCTTGTCCACCCACGTGTCGTACTTGCTCCTTCCCGCAGGCAGTTGGGCAGCAGGTGAAGTGTGCTGGTCTCCTCCGAGGAGCCAAGTCACCGAACCGGTGGTCAGAAAACATTAGTCACGGTGTGAAACTTTAACCTCCATCAGCATGTCTCACTTCTCGACGCTGATTCTGTGTATACTCGTGGGTGTGTGTGCGTGTGTGTGTGTGTGTGTGTGTGTGTGTGTGTGTGTGTGTGTGTGTGTGTGTGTGTGTGTGTGTGTGTGTGTGTGTGTGTGTGCGGGCTCCTTTGAACACTAGATAAACATGACTCACAAGGTTCTGCTCGTCACACATAACAACTTGTGACAGGTAAAGAGAAGGCCATATATGGTAAGTGTTTCTGCGTGGAAGCCAAAACAAGAGTGTAGCATTTCTCCGCATACCTCCCTACCGCCGGTCCAATTCTGTTCCCTCTCTTGTTTTTCTCCTTTTCCCACCGCTGTTTTGGATGAATCACGCCCGCCCAGTGGATACCTGCGAGGAGCACTTCAGTGAAACACTATTTTCTCCATAGACGGCCTCCAGAAAGGAAGCCATGAGAAATATATGGAAGAAAACATGCCTTGTCACTTTCAATCACACGATGGATCTGTGAAGGACACTGGACAGCCACTGAAGCGTGTCTTCTCATGTTGAGTGTAATCACAAAAAGTCCCATTAAATGCACTCGGCCGTTTCCAAGCAAAACACATGGATGATGTATAGAAACCTGGTATCTGACAGTATCTTTGTAACATGTTTGGGACCCTTCATGTTCAAATTTATGTTGCTAAAATCCGTTATTGTCAAAAAAAGAAAACTTTGTGGGCTGCAGAGTGCCCTCTGGCCTCACAGCTGAAACATTCTTCCATTCCATGTGTGGGTTTTTTCCAGACACTCCGGCTTCCTCCAAGAACCCGAGCGCATGATTTCCAGGTTAATTGGTGAGAATAAATTGCCCGTAGGTGCAAATGTGTGTCCGTCTGATTGTCTGTCTCTCTGTGATTTGTCTGTGCATGACTGACGTCCTCAGCTGCAGCGTCTCTCTGACCAGTTGAATAAAGCGGAGATGAAAGATGGATGGAACACAATGTTTTTTCTCTTTTTTTTTTTTTTTGTCAGAAAATAGAAAGAAGAATATTCCATTGGTACTTGTGGTTAGACCTTTCCTCACTATTTAATCCGAGACCCATTTTGCAGAATTTAAAGTTTGTCGTCTTCCCTGATGTAAAAAGCTTTGCACAGTTGTGTTTTGTTTTTTCTGCTGGTCTTTACTGGTTCGCAGCTCTTTTGTTCTGGTCTCAGGTGGCCTCCAGTCCAGTTGAGGTGCTGAATACTATTTCGCAGTGTTTTACGGCGTTAGATGTATAATGAGTGTCCGATCATTTTTCTCCACAATCAAACAAACTGGTTTTTATCAGGGAAGATATCATTTATTACGGTCCGAAAGTCCTTTTCAGACTTTGTTTTGAAAACTCCAAGTAGATTTTATTATAATTTTGGCTGAGAAAAAGCCTTGTGTTTGGTCTCCAAAAATGCAACAATCGTCCTTAGTGAAGCTTCTCTTATCTCTTCAGAGAGTCTTGAAGTGGTGATCTATATTCTTGGTTACTATTACTTTGCTCTGACTCAATAAACAACCGTATATAGGAGCAGTCTTAGTTCTCTTCCAGATGTCTTCCGTCGAAGAAATATGGGGGTCACTGTTCCTGCCGGCTGACATTGCAGAAAACCTTTTTTTTTTAGCATTTCCTACACCTGTAACTTAACAAAATGTTGTCTCTAAGCTGTGCAGACAAGGTCATCCAGTTTCTTTTTGTCATTGTGTGTGGTCCAATGGGCATTGTCAGCTATATGGAGAGGATGGTGCCTTTCTAAATCCATCCATTCATCCATCTTCTACTTGCTTTATCCACGGTAAGGTCTCGGGGCTGGTCCCAGGTCGGCGGCCGATCACAGCTCTGACACAGAGAGACAAACAGTCGCTTACAGATTACTGCTAATCCACAGCCTCAAAGTCACTAAACATAGTTTGTAGATTTGGGAGGAACCTGATCTATGCAAGCACAGTGAGAACATGCAAACCGGAGACAAAGATGATATTGCATGTATAATAGTGTTAACTTCTTTCAAATCATGACCCGTCTTTAGGATTTAAAACGGGTGGAATTCAGTCAAGGTCTTAGGAAAATACTTAGTTTGTTTCACGAAGTATTAAAAGTCAAAAAATTATATGAAAGAATTTGGGAAGATGCAGCAATGCAAAGGTTGTTATTGAAGTTGCACTTTTAGAACAAATCGTGTTTATTTATTAGACTTTTATTTTCATTGGCCAAATAGGCTGTGTTGAGTTTCAAACTGAGTAGGTCTATTATACAATCTATTGTTTTACTTAAGGTTTTAGTGAGAGGCATAACATTAAGAAGTCTAATAATAGAATATTAAAACTTATCATTTTTTTGCATTTTAATCGTCTGATATTCAAAAGTGAATAACTTTTGTCACATTATTCATCTTGTTCTGTTCATGTCGGAAAGTTGTTTCTGAAAGAATCAGTTCAATTGCCAGACGACCCGAGTAAATTCTTTTTTTTTTTTTACCACAATAAAATGGATTTTGACCAAAAAAACATATTAAACCGTGCACCTGTGTGTGCGACCAAATTTGTCTTTGTGCTATTGAAATATTTAGCTTACTAGTAAGTGTACAGTCCCGTGATGACAGGATCATTTCGCTTTGTTTAAGACTCACGCCATTTTTGTTGCGGAAAAAGAAGGAGAAGTGGATTTTCTGAGTGGTTTGCGACGTAATTCATTTTTGACATTTCTGCTTAAACCACACAACCTTATTTTACTCGGGGAGAGATATACAGGAAAACAATGGAAGTAGTAAATGACGAACTCCCCCAAAAAATAAAACATTGGTTTGATCAAAATAAATTAGTTCTCAATGTTAAAAAAAACCAAAATATATAATATTCAATGACAAAAGAAACAGTGTTGATGTATCAATAAAAATAGATGGGATTAACATTCAAAAGGTGAAAGAAATAAAATTCTTCTGCTGCAGCCTCCAAGGGTGTGTGAATGTGTGTGAATGGGTGAATGTGATGAGCTATGTAAAGCGCTGTATAAGTTAGTCCATTTACCATTTACTATTTACTATTTTTCAAATGTATGCTGCTAAAATGTTATGATATAGTTGATTATAATATTCTTCAGGTTTTGTATAACGCCAATAAACAACCAAGAAAGGTATATATATATTTATATATGGAATAATGTGAAATATTAGATATTTGATTTGGGCAAACACCAAAATAATGGTTATCTTTCTTTTTTGTGTTTTTTTTTTGTATACTATAAATACTGTAATATAGAATGCCCCAAAAAAATATCGGTAAATATGTATATATTTAGAATGTTGAATATTGAGAAGATATTGAGAGGCAACTAAACTCTAAAATGTGAACAGGAAGTTTTGATACGAAGACTGTATATTTTTTATCTTATTTTAGATTTTTGAATGAAATAAAGAATTACAACAACAAACTATTTACGGATCTGTCCAGGTTTCCAATATGTGTCCCCCCTCCCCCCCCCCCCCCCCCCCCCCCCCCCCCCCCCCCCCGCAATGTTAAACTCATTCCTACGCCCTTGGCTGACAGTATCAAGACTGTTTCTCTGAATCAGACATTTTTGCAAGAACAAGAGGGACAGGAGAGGTGGAGGGAGAACAAACGGGGGTCAGAGAGGAAGCTGAGGTTTAGAGAAAGAGGAATATAGAAAGAGAAAAACAGAGGGACAGAGACAGGACCAGCGAGTGTGAATAAGAGGCAAAATGGAAGAAACGTAACATGTTGAAGAGATAATGAGGAAAAAGAAATAGGGACGCTATTGCAAGAGGTGGGAAGAAGAGGAGCTGATGGAGAGAGGCTGGATGTAAGGGGGCGATTCAGGACACCGACAGTTTGGAGGAAAAAATAATAAGGCACAAGGACAGAAAGGGTGAGGAGAGAGAGAAAACATGCCCCCGCTGTATCAGGGTGAAAGGGCACAATAGGTGGAGGAGGAGGAGACAGAGGGGGAGAAAAGGGAGCGTGTGTGTTGGTGACTTTAGGAATTCACGTTAGATGTCTGTCAGCTCCTACCAAGTCATTACTTCCTTCATTTCTTCATGGGAGGAGAAAAAGGGGCTGAAGAATGGACAGAAAGGCCAAAGAAAAAAAAAAGAAAAAGAAAAAGGCTGACTGAGTTTGAGGAGAGCAGACGGGCAGAGATGTGACGGGCTGGTGGAGGGAAAGGGAGCTGCTGTTTGGGCAGTGATAAAGGTCAGAGCCTCCGGGGGGGGGGCACGGCGGTCTGACAGCAGGACGCACAGAAACCAATCAGATAGTCAGAGATCGAGAGGTGAGGGGAGGGGGCAGTGTGTGTGTGTGTGTGTGTGTGTGTGTGTGTGTGTGTGTGTGTGTGTGTGTGTGTGTGCCGAGCCGATAGAAACAGCTGATTGTCCAAATTAAAACCCAAATAGTTAATTACATGAACAAAGGCCACTAATGGCAACGCAGACTAGTAATTAGTCTGTTGCTCTGCTGTTTGAGTGCAAAGTGTGAGCTCCTCATGGCAAGAGAATCATGTGGGAAACGTCGCACTGGACCCACAATAATCACCGTCTTCTCTATGACAGCTTTGTTCCTCTCTTGATGTTGGAGACAGTGTCCACGTGACCTCTGTCCCAGCCTCTCTCATTACTTACTGTTCTCCTTTCCCAAAAGGTCGAATCGTCTGCTGATGTCGGGACATCGCCGCCGCCACCGAAAGGAAATGAATGAGCTTGTAAAGTGCAGATGGAGATGGCAGCAGGACATCCATTTTCAAAGAGATGTTGAACGGCTGACTTATGAGGTGGATTCCCCTGTGTGGACGGAGTAGGGGCGGGCTCCTGAAAAAAAGACAAAAAAAACCTGCTGACTGCACATTATCTATTCATCCATCCACTTTCCAGACCACTCAGTTCAACCTTGGATCACAGGAGGATGATGATCCCAGCTGACCGCAGACGAAGGTGGAGTAAATCTCGTGCAAAGCTCCGGTCCATCACAGGAGACATACAGTCATTCTCATGAGCCATTTATGAATCACAATCGAACTCAAAGGCATGTTTATGTTTGATAAGTAAAAATGTAAATATTACTTTAATGTCATGTATTGAGACTAAAACTGATTAGTAATTAAAACAAGCATTCTTTTTTTTTTTTTTTATTATCAAGAGGGAAATTGTATAAATAAAGTGCCACTCACTCAAGTGAATTGTCTTCATACATCTATTCAAATTGAATAACTTCAGTTCTCTTCCAATACAGGAAGTTGTTGCATTTCGGTCGTGACGACTGCCAACATCCTCACTTCATTAGATAAAACAGATTTTAAATTCCCGAGAAACATACCTTGCTTGGAGGAGCTACTTATAGCTGAGCCAGCAAAGAGGATCAGAGGACACAGTTTCACAGGCTCATCCAAGTCTTGTGGACTCAGAGGGACTCCAAAAAAAAAAAAAGAAAAGAAAGAAAAAGCAGTAAGCTGTCATTGAGAATGCCCACCGCGTCTCCAGCCTCCTTCTTCCTGGGCGTCATTGAGTTTGTTTGGGTAGAACATGAGTGATCATCTGAGAAATGTTTAAAGAAGTTACCAAAGTTTTCTGGCAATTGGATCAAAACAGACTTTCCCACTCTTGATTGAATGTACTTTATCCAATGGACCATAAAGAAAATTGTGTATGACAATGCTAAAGGGGACTGAAAAACGTTTCCAACAGTGGGAATGCAATGTTGAGGTAGATATGAAAGTTATTCTTTGTCTTTTGGCTTCTCCGCTCAGGTGCAGCCACGGTGGACCACCAGCCTCTGTTATTGGCCCCCTCTGTTGTTACACCGCTCAGCCGCATGCAGATTTCTGAAGAGTAGCGGACACAATCCAACACTGGGACCCAAGATGAGATATTGGCATGAACGCTCTCTACTTTGTTGGTGAAAGTCATGTAGTCAGGGTGAGTTTGAAAAAAAACATAATGCAACAGCTATAGAAGTTTTTTTTGTTTTAGTTTTCACTGTATTTTGCACCAGAAGGTCGTATCGCAATTGGCAAGATTGTCGTAATTTTCAAGAGTAATTGTTTTTATTTTGCAAGACTATAGACGATTTCATCACATACACTAGGCGGCACCACAAAGAAATGCTTTAACATTTTTTTAAATTTTAGGTTATTATGGCACAATTTTACAGTTCTGGACCATCCATCCATCCATCCATCCGTTGTCCACAGCTTATCCAGGCCTAGGTCGCGGAGGCAGCAGTCTAAGCAGGGATGCCCAGACTTCCCTCGCCCCAGAAACTTCCTGCAGCTCTTCCGGTGGGACCCCAAGGTGTTCCCAGGCCAGCTGAGAGACATAGTCCCTCCAGCGTGTCCTAGGTCTGCCCCGAGACCTCCTACCAGTCAAACTTTAATTAAACTGTATTATTATTATTATCTGTCGTACTTTCTGTAGGATTGTTTTTACATGAACTATTCAGTCTGTGCTGTTTTAAATTGACCCTTGGGGATAACTTAAGTATTTTGAACCTTGAATCTTGAATCTTGAATCTTGAATATCGAAGGAGAGGCAGGCATAAAAAATTGCCTCTGGAATTTTCCAGTTCAAAACTATGCAGCTAACCATCAAATATACTTGTTCAACCCTCCACAAACCTTTTTTGCATGAAAAACAGGTCGCTCAGAGAAATATGAGGGGATGAATTTGGCACACTTTCGCCACCTTGTGGAGAGTGTTAATATTGCAGCAGAGCATCCGCGCTCTCGTTCATTTTGGATCCAATAGGCCGCCGTAGGAAGGAGGAAGCGTCGCCTTAGCAACGGGGGGAATTGTGCTAAATGTAGCTTTAACAGGTTGTCAAAGTGAATGTCGATACTCTACAAACGACTTAATTCCAAACTTTATCCAGCGGGGCCACAATGGCTACAAGCAACCCGTCCGTGTTCCTCCTGACGGTGAACGGACAGATTGAAGGAGCCAACGTGAGTAGCGCTTCTTGTTTTAGCCTCATTTTACAGCTAGCATTAGCCACGAGCTAACCAGGTCATGTTTACATTATACTCGCTTTTTAAAGAAGGATATTTCTCATATTCCAGTTTCCGGAGTTTGACAACTTGTACTGCAAATATTGTTTCGTCTACGGTCACGACTGGGCTCCCACCACAGTGAGTATCCATCACAACCACCCTCCCAGCCAGAAGAATTCAGTACAGATTAGAAGGATGAAGTATCAATCCATCATAGTAGTACTATTAGTACACACACTTCTCCTGAATCTAAAGTTCCAACATCGTTTTATTGTGGAAGAAGAGCTTGATAACTTTTTACACTTTACACATCTAATCTGATGTGCTATGTTTAAATGTAGAAGTAACTAAGTAATCTTGCATTTGATTACACCACAGATTTTTCTGATAAATGTGCATTTAAAGTAGATTTTCGAAGGAGTTTTACTTGAGCACAAGCTGGGAAGTTTTGTCTCTGTGTTATTTCAGCAATCTGGTCTGTTCTTTTGTTTGTTTCTTCCTGCCAGGGTTTGGAGGAAGGCATCACTCAGATTACAAGTAAAAGCAGTCAGTCTTCACACAGGTTAATCTGGAACTTCCCGCTGGAGACGACATTCAAGAGCACAAATCCATCTGGATGTAAATGTTTTAGAAATTTCTTTGTAAATTAGTTATTTGAGGAAAATAAACAGGACTTGTAATGATTCTTGATTTATAAAGTTTTTTGTTTGTTTGTTTATTTCTCAAGGGCCTCAGCTTGTTGTGAGTGTGTACGGTCCAGATGTATTTGGCAACGATGTGGTCAGAGGCTACGGAGCGACGCACATCCCCTTCACATCCGGACAGTCAGTAGATCTTCTGTCTTGATACTTTTGATTATTTGATAGAGGGGGCCCACTTTGTATTGAGACTCTTTCAATTGAGAACTGTAGTAGTGACATCACACTTCTCAATCTACAACACTATGAAACTGGATTAAGTTTGAGTCCTAATAAGTTAAAACAGTAAAATATCAAGCTGCAGATGTTTGTTTTTTTTGTCTAATATTGCTTGATCAGTTAGTTACTCTGTGTTACCGCACAGCTTTGGTGCCACATGAGATAACAGAATTGTTTTCATGTAGTCTAATGAGGAAGTTCTCCATTGTGTACTTTTTAACACTCTTTTTTTTCCTCTTACCTCAGCCATACGAGAGTAATCCCCATGTTTGTTCCTGAGCCAACGTGGCGACTTCAGAAGTTCACAGGGTGAGGAGAAAGGCGTGTGTGTCAATGTGTGTGTGTGTGTGTGTGTGTATATCAGCAGCTGGGAGGCTGATGAGCCGTGCCTGCAGTCAGTCTCAGAGCGTTATCACATATTTACAGGTGTGTGTGTGTGTGTGTGTGTGTGTGTGTGTGTGTGTGTGTGTGTGTGTGTGTGTGTGTGTGTGTGTGTGTGTGTGTGTGTGTGTGTGTGTGTGTGTGTGTGTGTGTGTGTGTGTGTGCTTGCTGGCCAGAGGCTCCAGTGTTACACCTCCGTTGGGAGGGAATACTGTGTGTAGTTTGTCGGCTGCTGTTATCGGTGCACAGTGCATGGAAAGACACGCGCACAAAGGTATTCACACTTCATTTACCCTCCTGACAACACAAGAGTTGTGTATCAGGAACTGGGAACAGTCGCTCTGGGTTCTTACAGTTTTTTAGGGGAAATTGGATACAACACTGAGGGGTTAAAAAAAAAAAAACTTTTCTTCTGAGCTGTGTTCAATTTTACTTGTATCGTCTGAGAAGTTCTCAGGAAAAGGTTAAGATTTGTTAATTAAGGTGATCAGCTGATCATCATAGAGTCTAATGGGCTCTTCAGGCTTTAACACTTAACCTTCACTCATCTGAAAATAAAAGGGTCTGATGAGACAGAGAGTGAAATACAATGAGACTGTAAAACCTTCTGATCTCCTTTCACGCAGTTTTTGAGGATCTGGTATCTGAACCTATTTCTCTTCTCTTGTTCAGCTGGTTGTTGGGACGGCGACCGGAGTACACGGACCCTAAGGTCGTGGCCCAGGGGGAAGGCAGAGAAGGTCTGTGCTGCATTTGTGTTTTCCCAAACAAACGCATTTACACTGCTCAAATAATGTAGTTCTATATTATGGATCGTGTAAATACAAGTAGTAGTTAATCTGCACATCAACGCTTGATAAGTAACACGATTACTTATAATCAATAAGAGGTCAGATGCAGAATTAGGAAGAAAGATTTCAAATCAAGGTCAGATTGAGAGCATAATTGGAAAAAAAGTACAGATGAATAAATATCAAACTGCATTTAACTGCACGAGAAATATTTTATCCGATCAGAGCAAACTGTTATAATTTACAGTAATCATCACCCGGTCTGTTTTTTCTGTGCTCAAATACCTTTAAAAGCCTAAAAAAAAAAAATGTCAGTGATCCTGTCAGGAATGAACCCAGTAGAACAAAAACAATAAACAGCTTTTGAGTATTTGTGTTGTAAATTCTCCATTTGACAAGCACGTGCAGGCCAACTGCCTGACAGCAGAGCAGCGTTTGACAAACTATCATCAGCTCTGAACCAAAAGAAAAAGTCAAACAGAGGAAAAAAAAAACATCACTATCCATCATCCAGACAGCTGCTCTATCTGAAACAATGTTCTCGTATATACCACTTATACATCGAGTTACAAAGTACTTCAATATCATGGTGGTCAGGGGGAATCTGTGGCTCATGGTGGAGTTTCACCCTAAACCCACAATCTTGCCGGTGTTCCACCGTGGCGTGTTTTTTGTTGTTGTTGCAGTGACCAGAGTTCGCTCCCAGGGCTTCGTCACCGTTTCCTTCCACATCATGACCAAAGACATGAAGAAAATGGGTTACAACACAGGACCGTCCGGCCCCAGCAACGCACCGTCCGCAACATCCAGCTGGTCCACAGAAGAGCGGCCCTTTGACCATTAGGGACTCAAGTTTTCTGCCCCCCCAAGAACTCTTTGCAACACAAACAACTAAAAAAAAAAGTTTACATCCTCAGATCTTTTATAATAGTCCTGAAATTTCAAGTTATGTTTTTTTTTAAGCTTTTTTTAAAATAAATTACTTTATCAAACTATTGTGCTTGAACTTCCATCTTTGCTGCTCGTTCTTTAATTCAAACGTGATCCAAATTGTCTTACATTTTCACCGGCAAGGTTAAAAGAATAGACGGACACCCGGTTTACAGAGCTGAGGTGATACACATTTATTTTAACCAATGCAGCTACAGTTGTCCTCCTCCCACTGTTTGCGGCCTGCTGCGTTTGTTTTAGATGTCGTTAAAATACCACAATGACTTTTCCTACAAAAAAAAAAAAAAAAAAAAACATTACACAGAATAATAAGGTGTACAGAAGAACAGTATGTTACAATAGTACAAATGATAAATTATATTATACAGTTATAATGCCAACGGGTTGAGCACGTATCCAAAAAAAAAAAAAAAAGCAGCCTGCTCCCAGTACTACGAGAAGGGTAACTACACAGACATTAAAAAGAATAAAAGGAGGCTGTGTGTGCATATAAAGACAAGACAGCCCGTAAGGTGAGTTAGTCCTCTTGATAAAAGCATAGTGAGTACAGTAACACCGAGGCGCTCGCTACACACAGGCCACATTATTCACTGCACCCGAGCCACGACTGTGAGACTGCTGCCAGGGACCAGGAAGAAGTGTTCAGTTAAAAGGCTTCTTTCGCCGCCGTTTGGACTTTTCTCACAATCGCTGGAGTCGAGCTTAAGGCCAGGCCACAGTGACGTCAAGGCCGGTGAGAAAGTGACGCGTCTCGGACAGAATATTGTAGTTTCTTTAAACAAGACTCGATTAGCAAATCTAACTTTGCCAAACATGTCAAGTGTAAAGTTGTTTTTTTTCTTCTTCCTTTTTTTCCTACCCGAATTTTTGCATATATGTAGTAGAGATTAAAAAAAAATGTTTGCTGGTCTGCAAGTGTCACATCTATTCATTCATTCGGGACCCCAGGAATTAAAAACAAAAAAAAAACACCACCACCACCACCCTCAACATCATACACACTGCTGGAGCTGCACTATGGCGCCATACTGCCCCTGCTTTTGCCTGAGAGTAATGAAGGTCTGCTCAATGGAAATCTCCACGGTCCGGCGAGTGTAGCTATCATACCACCACAGACCACAAGGGGGCGCCAACCCACGCAATAAAAACAGAAAAACAAAACGACAAGCCTTCCACAGTAACATCATTGGCAGTGAAGTGAAGACAGTGACTGTAACAGAAGATTATTCCACCTCATGGTGAAGCTCATCAACTCAACTTGGAAATGTGCTGATTTGTTTTTTTTTTTTTTTTCATAAACCAAAAGTAACACTTTCTTATACAAACTCTGGACAAAACTGTAAAACAGTTCTGAAATATAAAAGATTTCAACAAATGGGAGTCTCTGATAAAAGGGGGGAGGAGAAGGGGGGGTAGAGAAGTGTGGGTCTCCTGTTGAAAATTCTCCCGAGCTCGGCATCCTCAGAAATCACAGTCGTGTGACTTTGGTAACAGTTGTGTTTCTAAGAGAAGAGAAATACGAAGCCATACCCATAGGGTGAGAAAACTAGGGGGGGAAAAGAAAAAAAAAAACGAAAATATGACACATGGCTTAGCTAGTACACAGCTCAGCGGCTTGGCTATGGATTAACATCTAACGAGTAAATAAAAAGAAAGTAACTTGTAAAAGTCAAACTGCGGGACTCCCTGCGCTATCGTGTGTGTGTATGTGTGTGTGTGTGTGTCCCCGCTCGGGAATGTTCTTGTAGATAGATTAGCCGCGGCAAATCCAGTTGACGGTAAAACTTCTCACAATGCTGAGTAGCCGGCGTGGTCTTTAAACTTTCTTTACAGGCTCATCAGCTGGCGACGTTCGGCCACACGCACACACACGCGCGCGCACACACACACATTTAAGGCTGCCTCTGCCTAAACTTTGCTGCTTTGAGTTACACAAGTCAATTTCCACGAACTAGTGAGAAAGGGGGATAACCTGCTTGTTAAAGTACACTTGGAAGTTAAATGGATCTCATGGATCTCATGCACACACACACACACACACACACACACACACACACACACACACACACACACACACACACACACACACACACACACACACACACACACACACACACACACACACACACACACACACACACACACACACACACACACACACACACACACACACACACACACACACACACACACACACACACACACACACACACACAGCCTTCCCTCGTCCCTTTGACCCTAGAAACACTCTTTAAAGAAAACGCCCGAAGCCTCACTGCACCCACATCACTAAACGCCGACGCCATCACAGTTCATGTCGTTTCCTCCAAACGCAACAGGGGAGCAAATCAAGCGGCGAACAACCTCTGGATGTTAGTATCCGAGCAGTAACAGTACACCTGTATTTAAAACAGAAAAAAAAAAAAAAAGAAAATTGTTCACTCATCTTTTCATGTCCTCTGAGAAGTTCACTGTTAATCCTGTGACCCGTTCAGGTCAAAGTTCACGTGGGAGGTGAAGGGAGGGGGAGAGAACGGTCCGAGGTGAGGGGAAGTGGCCCGGACCAGAGCCGTGACTGAGTGGTACCAAGAGACGAGGCAGTGTGTGTGTGTGTGTGTGTGTGTGTGTGTGTGTGTGTGTGTGTGTGTGTGTGTGTGTGTGTGTGTGTGTGTGTGTGTGTGTGTGTGTGTGTGTGTGTGTGTGTGTGTGTGTGTGTGTGTGTGTGTGTGTCTCGTCCCAGTCGGGTTTATTTTAGCGGCTTTGACTTCGTCCCTAATCTAAGGTGTAAAGGTGAGCCCAACAGTCGCAGAAAAAAAGAAAAGTAAAGAAAAGAAAAGCAAAAAATTGTGCAAAATTCCTGCTTTGTAACATGCTCACTCACACGTACACAGAGTATAAACACATCTGACCATTTCGCATCCTTACTCCAGTGTGTGTAAGTAAAACTCACTGGAATATACACAGTGTAAAAGTACTGAGATGTGCACACACACACACAAACACACCCACCCACACACACACACACACACACACACACACACACACCAGCTGACAGGGCTTAGAAAAGATTAGCTCTAGTGAAGAGATAAGATCCTGGTATTAGTACAGACTCTCCTGTCGCTCCACCACAGACGAGGAAGGGAGCAGGTCCTAACAGGAGTGGTGAGGGCGAGGAGGCGAGTGGATGATGGGAGGACACACACCGGGGGAGGGAGGGGGGGTTCCTGTCCTCCATCAGTGGAAAAACTTGTAAACACCACTGCTACTCTCAAAAGAAAAGTCTGTGGACAGATGCAAACTATTTGTGGTCAGATCAGTTTGGGACACACAGGACTAGGCAGCTTGTAGCATAGAAAGGAGGAGGAGGAGAAGGAGGGGGGGGTTACGGTAGAGGAATATCGGTTATAAACAGGTAACTGGGACAAGACTTCTCTTTGTTCATTTGAAGCTTTTGTAGGAGCGAGAGTTGTGGAGAGGTGAGGGGTTATTCTGAGCCGAGACGTCCCCCCATCGGTCCTCTCACAAAAGGAAAGGGTTGGTGGTCCCGGCGGGCTGTGCCCCCGCCTGTGGGGGCATGCTCATCAGCGGCTGAGGCATGGACATGGAGGCCGGGATCCCTGCGCTGGCCCCCACCCCACCGACCCCCACCCCGGGCATGGAGTGGCCCATGGCGGTCATCCCGGCCAGGGGAACCATGGTGCCGGGATGAGTGGGCACGGAGGCCATGGACATGGGCTCAGCCATGGCAGCGAAGCCCGACGGCATCGGGCTGACGCGCATCTGGTTGAGGGTAGGGGGCACCGGCTGGCCCACTTGGAAGGGGTTGGCGAGGGGGGCTTGAGCAGAACTGCCGCCGCCTGGATGAACAAATCACAGAGGAACATCTCATGTTACCAGGGACCCTCGATATATTCAACCTGAAGCAGTAATGGCTTCTTGACCGCATGTCTAAGACACTGCAAGTCCTGGGGTTCGAACCAAGGTCCTCCCACACCCCCAAGACGTAACCCGATGCACCACCAGGACGACAATATGTTGAATCTGGAGAACTACATCCTATTTGGGGCGTGTAGTTATCTGAACTAGAGAGAAGTTGGCGTCTGGTGCAAATTAGGGGCAAAAGAAAGAGCACTGATACTGGAAGAAATTCCAAAGCACAAACAGATTCTTGTTATCGACTTGAGGGTTTTCATTTATCACAAACCATATTGTTGTCACAATACATGGCGACATTATCACAGCTTCATACGTCTGTTTGTAAAGAAAGCACACTGCACCGCGAGACAGCGTGTCTTTAACTAAACTAAAGCAAAGTTAGAGAATGTTTATAACTGGAAACGGTGACATATGAATGGATTTGGTCAGTTTTACACCACGTTGTTAGATATCAAAGTGAATATTTGTACTGAGTTTGAAAGTTTTGAAGCATATATACTTCCATTTACAAATATTTTAGTACCATATATCTATGGGCTCTCTAAAAGGTTGAGGAGAGGATCAGATTGTAAATGATATCTGTGACTCAGCACCAAACTGTCCTGTAAGTTCATGCTTGCATGTGTTCCAACACGCTTCTTGTGGCTTACCGACCTCACTCTCACTGCGTTATCTAATCACTGCAAATTAGCCGCCGTGTTTACTTCCCTTAGAAAGCCGGTCTGGAATGTCGATATAAAAAGCTTGAGTCGTTTACCTACAAACAGCACCGTTTAGGCTTTTTATTTTTTTCTCCTATGGAATCCAGGACAGCCAGTGAAGAAACAGAAAGTATGCCCCCACCTGTTGAAGCCAGGAATGGGTTGACCACCGGTGCTGGCTGGGCCGGTTTGGTCACCAGGGAGTCCAGGTTGACCAGGGCGGCATTGGGCCCCAGGAAGGACTCTGGAGTTTTTCTGGTTGGGAGTCCGCCGATGGAGGACGACATGGAAGTGGGCAGGGGGTCGAAGAGGTCCAGGCTGCCGCTGCTGGCCAGGCTGACTTGGGAGGGGACAGAGGATGCTATACCTCCTTCTCCTGAAGAAAGAGAGGAGGAGCAACAGCTGTATTTCACAGATTACAGAGGTTTTTTTTAATTCAATTTTTCACAACACCTAATATTTCTCCTTATATATTTTCACAGTGCAGAACCTATTAAATCTGTGTTATAACGTAACGTACGGATACAGTGTACCCAGAAAGTATTCACAGCACTTTTTATCCACATTTTGTCACGTTACAGCCTTTTTCTTGTTCTACACACTTATAGCCCATAATGACAAAGATAAAACACATCTACACAAGTATTCACAGCCTTTGCCATGAGACTAAAAATTGATCTCAGCTCCATCCTGTTCCACCCGCTCACTTCGAGACGAATTCTACAGTGTCGCTGGAGTCCACCTGGAGGAAATTCAGGTGATTGGATATGATTGGAAAATGCACACACCGTCTATATAAGGCCCCCAGAGGTAACAGTGAATGCTCGAGCACAAATAAAGCTTGAAGTCAAGAGAACTTTCTGCAGATCTTAGAAAGAGGATCGTCTCCAGGCATAAATGTGGTGAAGGATACTGAAAACTGCCCAAACTGCCCAAAGGTAGATGTGCCACGCTTGTGGCATCGTGTTCAAAAAGACTTGAGACCCTATTGCTGCTCAAGGTGCATCAACAAAGTATTGAGCAAAAGCTCGGAATACTTAAGATAATTCAACATTTGAAAAAACCCAGAAAACATTTATCACATCATTATGTGGTATTGCTTGTAGAATCTAATCCATTTTGGAATGAGGCTGTAATAGAACAAAAAGTGGAAAAAGTAAAGAGCTGTAAATACTTTCTTGATGCACTGTATAATACCTCAAATAGCTATGATGACTGTGCATCTTTGATAGGAAAAGGATTTGTTTTGGGGTGATTTTGGAAAGTCCTGAGCCAGTCATACACAACACAGTGTGCTTATGTGCACTCGACCACCCACATTCCCATTAACTGTAAAATAAAGCTGTGTTGATGCAATAAAATGGTTAGAGGACACTATTATGAGAGGACATCAGAGGCAGACAGCCTGGCTGTTTGTTGCGGAAGCAGTCAGACGGCAGAGGAGACATTCATTAAGGCACTCGCATGTGGACACACAAACCCGGGATACCAGCAACCCCCCCTCCCTCCCTCCCCCGCACACACGGAAACTACAAAGAGGAACTCTGCTCTCATGGAGCAGGAACAGAGATTTTGCTGAGTTTTCTGGTACAATCAGATTGAAAAATAATAAATGTAGAAGATTTCAGCCAGATTCAGTGAACAACTTGTCCGCAACTGGTTCTGCAACTCCACGGAGGCCGTGTCCTCTGAAGGTCCTTGACCATATCAGCATTGTGTTTGAGTTAAGCTGGCGTTACGGTTGGATACTGAGGCCATGCTTCCCACGCTCATAGATTACAGAAAGACACTCGCGTCTGTGCCAAAATGTTTCCTGGAAGACTTTCTGGCACAAACCTGAATTGGGTTTGATTTAAATGCATCAAGCGAGATTTTACAAGTAGAGATGGGAGTGTGTTTTCACACAGTGAATGACCTGGGTTCCATCATGAACTTACAAGATGCCTCAGATCGCACTACAGTGATGATGAAACCAGACATGAGCAAAGAGCCTTTTTTTTCTGCCATTAGATACAATGACGGATAAATCTAATAACATTTGCACCTTTAAGTCAATCTCTCCAAATCATCTCTTTGCCCAGGTCTGGTGACATTTACAACTAAAGACAAGACATACGTGTGTCTGTGCCCTGGAGAGACAGACACTGGGTCGGGGAGGACGGACGGACGGACAAGGACTCCACGTCATTAGAGAGACAAAGACAGGGTGAGTACCAGTGGGGACAGAGGAGGAAGAGCGCAGGCTGTCAAACTCTGAGAAGTCTTCTTTGGACGTACCATTGGATGCAGTGAACAGGTCAAAGCTACCTGGAAGGAGACATCGCATATACACAGACAACAATGTACAGAGTCGACAAAAAAAAAAAAAAAATCACAAAAACAAACAATAGATACACACAAAGACGGGTGGAAACAGACAACAGGCGTATGATTGATTATGAATACTTTGGAAATAGACAAATGAACACAATAAGCAACTAAAAGCATGCAGATGGGTGTAAACATGGGGTAGTGTGTTATTTGATCTCTACAAGTTTCAGAAATATATGAGACTCCAAAGTCAGCAGCAAAAAAAAGTATTGCGTACCATTGTAAAAAGTTTTCATGTATAGATTTTTACTTCCACATTAGTTCTGATCAAACTCTGTGCTGGATGTAAAGTGTTAGTGAGTGTAATGAACGCTGCAGTAAAAGTGAGTCGGTTTCTCGCCGGTAAGTCACCTGCGTTGGAAGTCTTATGACGGGCCGCTCCGGAAGCCCAGGGGTCAGAGGCAGGGGTGGAGCTGGGCGCCCAGGGATCACCGCTCTTCAGGGGTGGGACAGAAGGAGAGGCACCCCATGGGTCCGCTGGGGCTGCCGGCTTAGGCACAGACCCTGGAAAAATTCACAAACTCTCCTTGTTAGAAAAATACTCTTCACTTTATTCTGCTTATGTGTACTCCTAAGTCTTTCCAAAATCCCCCCCCCCACAGTGTTTCTGTCACTCCTTAATTAAGCTGAATAGAGTATTTTCAAGTATCCATCCTCACAACACCAGCCCTTCACACTGCTTTTCTTCACTATATCTTCCTCTAAACACTTCCCCCTCCCCGGCTCTCAGTGCAGTAATGCTGCCGAGCCAGTGGAGCGGCATTCCTATTTAACAAAGAGTCACAGTGCTTCGAGCTGCAGGTGGAGAGCCGAGATCTCTTTCACGGACGCAGCAAACCGAGTCTGAGTGATGACAGTCATTATGGAGATACCATGTGATGGTGCCGCTTCTTTTTACAGTGTATTATAGTGATCATGAGTGTGTACCATAAGGTTGCCACGGGTCTGCTGAAGCAGCAGCGGCTCCAGCTCCAGCTCCAGCTCCAGCTCTGGCTCCAGCACCCCAGGGATCAACACCGGCACTGGGCTCAGGAACATTCATCAGATCCATCAGAGTTGACTGTGGCTTCAAAGTAAGAAGAAAACACAAGGAGGGGGGGGGGAACCCACAAGAAACAAAGAGAATGTCCAAATCAATAAATACCAAGTGGGAAAATATTACTCATCACAACACAAAGCCTTGGCCGCTGAGATAAACATGAGCTCCAGTCGGGCAACTGTAATTCCAGAACATTTCCACTCCTCAAAATGGAGTTCGTTCAGGCAGAATAATGACGAGTAAACTCAGTCAGTTGCCAGTTAGTGGCGTCATTACTGCTTCCGAAGGAGCAGATAGGGTTGGGAACAAAAAGAGGATAAGGAGCAGCAAGATTATTTCAGAAGCATGTCTGTGATTATGGGGGAATTGAGTCACTTCTTACCTCTCTCTTTTTCTTGGGCAGTTTAGCCGAGACTGGGTCTTCTTTCTTGCTCTCCTCCAAGGCCATCTGTAGTCGAAGATCGTCTCCTCTGCGTATGCGGTCCTCCTAAACACAGAGGCAGCATTAGCAGCTCATATATGATATCGCTCATTAAAGATTATTTTTGTTACTTCCTTTGAATTCCCATCTACCCAAAAGCAAAGGCCAAATACTTGTGAATGTCTACTTTATTTCTTCATAATGAACACTGATTTGTGTGTTTGTGACGGTGTGTTTCGGTGTGTACCTGCTCTGCAGCTTCTCTGCTCATGGCCAGGGCGAGTTGCAGCTGAAGCTCTTCCTCTCCACTGGTCTGAGGTCTGGCCTGCTCCAGTTCTGAGCCCGCATTGGGAGATGTTGCTGCACGTGCACAACAGAGAACGTGTTCATGTCAAAGGAAGTCTGTGTCTGGGTGGAAAACCTTTTGATCCTCCAAAGCCAACAGATGCAGAAGGAAAGTGACTTTGCATATTCCCTGAACTTGGTAAAAGCAAGGTACTACCAGCTAAAACATTTTCTTGGGAGCAGGTTAAAAAGAAAACAAAAAACAAAAAACAAACCTCATCACAAAACATTCCATTCGTGTCACATGGCTGTACTCTTCACAGGTAAATCCTACAATACCGGTGAGATGGGCTATAAATGACAGTATCCGTTTGTTTGTATGTGTGAGGCTGAGCTATTATAAGTCTTCAGCGGGCCTGAGAGGGACGGCAGGTCTATTCAGCTTATTGGATTAGGTCGGGGCCATGTGGCAGCGCAGAAAACACAGACATCACACGTGGCAAACAGATACACACACACACACACAGGAACCATCTGGCCTGGAGGGAGGCGTTACAACATGTAAAGCCACTCATAAAGGTAGCCCACATTGTTGTCATTAATTCAGAGCGCGAGTGTGCGTTTTTCAGTGTGGAAGGACTGCATGTTGTTTCCATGGGAACTTCCACATCACCCGTCATTGTTTTGACTTTTCTCTGTATAGAATGTCACTCTTTCTCCTTACATCAGTTCTCTGTGAATGTTGTGGGTGTGCAAACTAAATGTTTTATTCTGCTTGATTTATCATTTCCGACACGATGATTCATCTGCAAAGAGGTTGTTTTTTTGAGTTGTTTTTTTTAAATCCTCTGTCGACAGTCTGCACTGTCGTTGTGTGAGGTGTAAAATAATATTTATTTGAGGTGAAGAAGAAGAACAGTAAGTCAAAACATTTGGACTTTCTTAGCTGCAAACACAGACCAGACAACCTCCCAAACACACTTGGATTTGAACCGCATCCCACCAGGCTGGCACAGGAAAGTCAAGAAACAACAGCGGCACGAATACGAAGCAGGAAAAGAGCGGTTCTGCGTTTCATTTTCATTCGACACAAATGGCTTCGAAAGTTCTGACTAACATCTTCCTGCTCTATGAAGACATTTTTAGCACCACATGTCGCATCATCAAGTTTTACAGTAAATTAGTCACGTCATCCGTTTCCATTATGAGGAAATGATACATTTCCTTTAACAGTCAATCTGTTTCGCCTTTCTATTAGATTGCTCATGATGTGCGCTGCTGTCTACCACGTAGTCTAATAATATGTGATCGAACTTACAGGCAGCCAGATTTTAAAATGTCTTATAAAGATTTTATTAATCCCGGAGGGAAATTCTTGAAACTAATCAACGTGGCTGCCAAATGTAAGGCGCCCTCTCCATCCAATGGGAGCAGTTTGAGGTTGCTCAAGACACTTTGTCCGATGGACCGTGAAGATTAGGAATCGAACTTACAACCTCCCGATCACTGAAACGGGTTGAACCATCTCGAAGCAGAAGATTTTGTCCCGCTTCATTACCATGCTGCAGAATGAGGTGCTAATAGCCGTGGTTACATGGACCGTAAGCAGTCTCATTAAAATCCCCTCATGTAAACAGCCCTCTGATTAGACTGGTCTACACAATACTCCGCACATAAGCAATAATCTTAATACAACCGTGTACTGCATTAACATTAATAGCTTTGTACGTTTAGATTTGTTCGTCCAAAGAACAATGCACTCTCTCTCTTTATACTAGCTGTGATCTGTGTTTTTTTTGTGTTTCTGAACTTTCCCCTGCTGCCACCATGAATGAAATAACTGGGACTGTCAATGGATTTTACTGTTTGAATAAGTTAATTAAGATCAGACTTTATTGGCCCCACAAGGAAAACTTTTATTTAATTTGTGTTAAACGCAGAGAACACGGTCATACAATATTCACAGTTCAGTCAGTGTTTTCCGTTATGTAGATTGAACATGTTGATATTGTAATAACAATAGATTTGCAGCCACAATGAGAGGTTAACAGAGGCTGTAATTCACAGATCCATCTTTAGTACTGGCCAGCTTCTTGGTAAAGCTGGATGTGGGATTATGCGTACATGACCAGAACAGCCATCCTGGTACCGTTTAATGAAAAACTAAATCTTATATTTTCTTAAACAATTCATTATATCGGTCTTTACAATTGCAGTCCAACTCTTAGTGTCTCCTCACACTCCTGCTTGTTTCCTTGTTCTCAGCTTAAAGTAACTCCAGGAAAAGTGACCAGGTAAAGGTGTGCTTGTTTAACTTACGGAACTTGAGTCACAGCTTTCACAGCTCAAGTGTCTCACAACAATGGACAGCTACTACTGTGCGTTATGCCTCCTGCCTATGTATTGTAAAACTCATTAATACATTCAAACAGTTCCTTAAGCATTTGACGTGAGACGTTTCTTTCCATTTCCTAAAAGAAAACAAAGCTAAAGTTTCCACTCCCCAAATCTAAAAAAAGGCCGGCACAAAATGGAAAGTATGTAACACTTCGGAGCAAGTCAAGAAGACAAAAAACAAACACGAGTTCAAAACACACACACCAGTTTCTTGCCTACCACCGTGGGAATGAACCATATATGGATAATCCAAATTTCTTCACGGACACGACTGCCTGCAAGCAGGAAACGTCTTAAAAAAAAACTTGATTTTCTGGATCACTCATGTTTCCCTCCACCTTTTATCAGATTTAAAAACGTGTACCAGTTATTTCCTGTAATTTTTTTTTAATACTTTCAACTTCTGATAGAGTGGCCTTTAGATAGGCTAAAGAACTCTAGTGTCACACAGAAGTATGTGAGGCAACCACAAACTGATCACATGTAAAGCCACAGCGTTTTATCAATGGCCCATTGAGTATGTTCTCACTATTTGATCCTATAATTTACAAGCAGAATCGTATGCCCATTTCGGTGTGGGGATTACATGTTCTCCCTGTGCGTATGTGGACCTCCCTGCAATCTTATTGCATAAATCTGTGCAATAAAACTGCCAAACTTTAGCCTCATCAGCTCATTTTAATATGTATGTGTACTACTGAAATGTATTTTTTTTTTCAAATACACTTTAAAAAAAACCTTTTTCTTAAAAAGAGGATAAAGGCAATAGTTAAGTCGATAGAAATACGTAAAACATTTTCAGTAATAGTTGGTTTTTGTTCAGGATATTACAGCCTTAAACACAATCAGGCTCTTTCATACCAATGCATGTTTTTATACTGTGTTTCTGAAATTGGGGCCACCAACACCCCAGGGGGTCATTTAAAAATGATCATTCACGAATGATTTATAAAAATGGAAATTTAAGGCCTGAAAAACTGGTCGTCATAATATTCTTTGTATAATATACATCTTAAAAAGGTATTTACAGGGTTAAACAGATTTTTTTTATTTATTTTTTTAACCAAAAATGAGAAGGTCATGAATGTATTGATGGGTGTACATTAAGCGTCAGATTGCCAATATAACCAAAATGCCAAAAGCAGACGTTTAAAAGGAGTTGAAAACATGATCAGTTTATAAGTTACAAACATGATTCGTGTATTTTTGCTCCAAGACAATTCATTGCTTAAGATAAACCAATGTCCACAGTTTCAGACAGTCTGAGAACTGTTTGCAGAGTTTACACCTGCACATATTCATTCATTCATTCACTGTCTGGCCAACAAAACTCGGAAAGTTGGACTGGAGTCCCACAAATCCCCCCCTGGCAACTTCCCACTGTGATAGCTCAACTCCGTTCTGATTGGCCGGCCTCCCATCAGTTTGCTCAACTGATGACTCAGCTGCGGAAGCTTCCGCCTCCGGACACTCTCAAACATAACGTACACGTAGGAATGTGAGCCACACAGTCAGCCATGAGCACAAATTCTGTGTTCCCCGTAAAGATCCATGCGGGCTGAAACCATATGCGTGACATTAAACACACACACACACACACACACACACACACACACACACACACACACACACACACACACACACACACACACACACACACACACACACACACACACACACACACACACACACACACACACACACACACACACACACACACACACACACACACACACACACACACACACACACACACACACACACACACACACAGAGAGAGAGAGTCATCCTGCTGTGTACAAAGACCTGGGGGTCAGAGTGTAAAAGGAAAAGAGGCCAAGGTTCACTCTTTCACTTTTTTTTACCATTCTTACTCTCCTTTACTACCCCATTTCATGACGTGCAAGCCATCAAATTATATATATCTATTCAAGTACACACAGACCCTCGGCTTAGATCTGAGTTTTGAAACACCATAAGCAGCTGACAGTCCACCGTCATGTACTCGGCTTTTCTGACTGTCACTGTCACTCTGCTTCAAGAGAAATGAGGAGATCGCTGAAAAGCAGAGCGGATTCCTCTGTCATGAGGATAAAAGATGATTGGGGCGACTATCCTTCCTCTTCCGTGTGTGTGTGTGTGTGTGTGTGTGTGTGTGTGTGTGTGTGTGTGTGTGTGTGTGTGTGTGTGTGTGTGTGTGTGTGTGTGTGTGTGTGTGTGTGTGTGTGTGTGTGTGTGTGTGTGTGTGTGTGTGTGTGTGTGTGTGTGTGTGTGTGTGTGTGAGTGAGTGAGTGAGAGCTGAGGAATGCAGCTCGACTACAGGACTCAGAAAAAAGGGGGAGGTGCAAGTTTCGGGATGTAGGCCAAAGTTACACCAACTGGGACACAATATCAACCAATGGCTTATATGCGATTGAATTGAACAAGGAACAATTCCTTTGCACGTATACGTGTGTTTGTTGAAGAAAACTCTTACAGCCGTGGTAGGAGGCAGGCGAGCCCTCTGATCTTCCATACTCTTCACTGTAAGAAGTGGAGAGGTTGGGCTGGGATGAGCCTCGGCCAAAACCCATCTGAGTGCTCCCTGTGGACACCTGGGCCATGCGCTCTTTGGTCTTCAAAGCTTGAGACCTATAGAAAGAAAACCACCACATGAACAATCCTCGACCCAAGTCAAAACGCTTTATTTCAAGCACTAGGTCCAACAGGACCAATAGTAACTGGAAATCTGAGACTAAAACAGAAGATCAAATCTATTACCGTTTTAAATGGATTCAGTTAAAAGAACCAAACAGAAGAAATGCTGGATTAGAATTAAACATGCATTGAAACAAATTATGAAGCTTTCCCTCGAGTCGGTTCTTGTAATTTACTTAATACTGATTGCCCTGACTTTCATCACTATTAATGAAATACTATGTTACAGAAACCAAGTTGTGTTTACAAGTGAACTGATAAATCATATTCATCTTCTAAATTTGGTGTGTCAGCATGTTATTCAAGCACAGACAGATTAATTTCATGAAAACCCATTATCACTTGGTATGAACACAATTGGTAAAAATCAACAGCAGGAGGCTCCACTTATGGTGCTACTTTTTTCCCCCATGTTCACGTTTGTAATAGACCTCTAAATGTACCATAATAAAGTTTCGGACAAAACCATCCAAGACAGACAACCGAATGCCAACAAATTGCAAATTCACTGCACACAGGAAGACATGGTTTCAATGTAAGTAGACAGTACAGCTCAGGAGTGTTCTTAAAGGCTTTTTCCAGCTCTGGACATCACACCACTGAACACAAAGTCGTATTCAGTCTGCAGACTGTATCGACAACAACAAATCACTGGCTGCACAGTGGATGGTGGAACTTTTAGGGTGCAGCAGGGATCGCATTGTATCCCTGTTGCATATTATAGCCAACTCTACGGAGTCAGGTATCACTTGGTATACGGGTCTTTGGTAAAGTCTTGAAACACCGTCTCATTGAAGGACTCACCTTTCTCCTTTCAGACGGTCCTCGTCTTTGAGAAGGACCACGAGCTGCTTGCTCTTCTCCCGGACGTTGATGCCCTGGTCTTTTCCGTCTCGGTCAATGTACTGAAAGTCCTTCAGTGTCTGGATGGCGAAGATGTTCTCCTTGCACTGCAGCGCCACTCGCTCCGAGCCCGTCTTGATCAGGTAGTCCAGCAGGGTGAGAGCCTTGTAGACGTGGCGCCAGTTCTTGCCGTGGTCGTTGAGACGCTTCCAGATCATGTTCATGATTTCGCTGAAGGCCACCACGTTGTAAGTCAGATCAGCGATCTCCGACATGAGCGAAGACGACGGGCCCCAGGGGTCATTGGACGTGGCCTCTCTGACCTTCTTCTCTGCGTCAGAGTAGTTGTTAACCATGTTCTTCATCTGCCGGCGGATGGTGCTGGGCATGGTGATGGCGGTGGTGATGGGACAGACGGAAAGAAATCAAATGCACACTCTCGCACAGGAGAGGAGGGCGGAAGCCAAACGTGTTTGAAGATGCAAAAAGTGTGAGAGCTTCAAGTGAAGCTTATGTTGTGTGTCTGCGCGTGTCAGTGTCCTTTCTCACAGCATGGCGGTGTTATGAATGTCCGTCTGGTTTGTTTGTGTGTGTCTGTTTATGAGACTTCTTCAGGCCAGTGCAGTGTTCCTGAGTCCTCCAGAACTGTGTCTGTTAAAACCATCTCCACACACACAGTGCAGGCAGCACACATGACCACGCCATCACCTGGGAAAAACACACAAACGACAGGAGAAGATCAGAAAAAAAGCCGTCCGGGGTAAGGAATTCTTGGGAGGGGAGTGATCCACATTAGATTGAAGGAAAACAAAGGAAGGTTGCACTGAATTGCCGAGTTGACAAATTTATCGTTTCATGCACTGAAATGTATTGTGTACATATGATGAACGATTCAACTATTCCACACTGAGGACTCTCATATGCTTGAACATCTGGTCGTTGCCAACTCATCAAAATGTCTTTCATGAAAGTGCCATTGTATTTGCAACTTCCACAGCTTATCAAACCAAGAGCGTGTGTTGATTTGCCTGAATATGAGCAGCTGTAGGACCTTCCATTCTGAAACTAGACAAACAACATGTTTCATACTTTCACACTTAGATAAGCAATTTCCATGCCTGCCTCCTTCATATTTCACAAGGCTGGGTGCTGTGACTAGAACGGCGTTTCCACTTTCATAATCTCCATTGAGCTTACAGAAACTTGAGACAATGGTAAAATCACCCAGCAGGGTGTTAAAACATGAATAATACCACAACAGTCAGGTCTGTGCAGTCATCCTGTTCCCAAGCTGTGAGGAGGAAAGGCACTCTTGAGGTGTGCTTGTGGGGACAATCAAGATATGCGAGATAGGAAGTTTCTATAAAACATCAGTATTCATAAATCCTACATTCATCTGATACGCAAAGCAGTCCACGCAATAAGTAAATAAGTGGACGTTCGCTAATATTCCACAACTTTTACCGAGGCCAGTGACCCCCAAATAATCAGGATGCATCATGACAGAAAAAATCTAAATCTTCTATCTCTTCTATGTTGATACTTCTCTTTACACGTTTGCCACACAACATTATGATCCGAAAACATGTGTTTGGAGAACTTGGTGGGTCTCAAAGAAGATAAACACTTCTAAAGTCTGATGATTAGTTGAGATGTGACAGAAGACGACTCATTTAGAAGGGAACAGCTTTCGCGTAAGGAGTAACTTCCTCGTAGACAGCAGATTGGAAAGTGGGTGTAGAGACAAACAGCTGTGTAACTTATGAAACGGAGCAAACAGTCATGAAGCAACTTTTTCATCACAAATTTGATCTTTTCTTCGAGTCTTCCCATTTTCATAACATTTAGTCACAAAACATGTATATCATTTAAATAATTAGCTTACTTAAAGCATTTTTTATTTTGATCTCCAGGAAGCAACTTGAGAACTGAGGTTCGAACTTTAGGTTGAGGTGAAATTACATCAATGTGGTCTAACAGTTCGATATTAACTGAACACAGCGAGCAGTCGCTTACACAGTTGTAAACAAGTGAAATATAAAAATCTTTCCTAAATGATTATTGGCAATAACACACAGTTTAGGGTTTCAGTCTCAACCATGTCCGGATACCTGTGATGAATTATCTTATTCAGTAATCTGATATCCGCCCTAAGCGTGCACAGACAGGCCCTACCAGCAAATGCTTTCACAAAAAGACGCGCAAATAACGTGTCAGTTTATTTACTCTCTTATAAATTTCAAAATGAGCTATGTGGACTGACACTTGTGTGTATGCGTTTTGTTTCGGGCAGCTTCCTGTCGAGCGGAGCCACTGAGAGACAGCTGGCTGAGGGAACCAGTGTGAGTGCATGTGCAGGGTGGGGGGGGGTACGAAAACAACTTGGCACATCCCATAAATTCACTTCACGCCAGTGAAACGTGATTCCTTTGGAGCATGGCAGTCAGCCCCCCACCCCCCATCATCCTCCTCCCGAACGTCCCCTCGTCACCCTCCTCCTCCTCACTCTGCATCCGCATGAATACGGCTCAGACCTAATGACACATCTGCTGTTATAATCACCTATTCACCCGCAGAGGACAGGAGGAAGAGAGGAGAGTCTGTCTCGTCCGTCCCACCCTCCGGCACCCCCATCGCATCCCGGAACAGCCCCCACCAGCAGACACCGCGGCCGGCCTCCGCTCGGCCCCTCTGAGCTCGCTCGACTCAGCACACAAGACTCGTGTCTGACTGTGCAGAAAATATCCGTTCATGTGTCAGCGCAGGTTAACTGCATCCTAACGACTGATCCCGTCAGGAAGCTGCAAACTAACAGCAGAACTGAATCCAGTTTTAAACTGCAATAAACACGTTCAGCTGTATCGAACAAACACTGAGGCCAAGAAGAAACTCAAGGGAGACGTTTCCTCTCGTATATAATCGAATCAATTAGTCTGTGTTACTAGACTGTTATTTTAAGAAGCCATGCAAGCGACTCGTACTCCATCGGGAGCAACCCGGAGTGCAGTGGATTGTTGAAGGACAGTTGGACATGTGGACAGGGCGAGATGGGGGGATTGAACCTCCAATATTGGGACTGGAAGATCAATCAGTAAGCTAAACATCCCCCCGCCTCGCCACAAGCAAGAGCCGCAGTGCTTTCAATCTGCCTCCCTTTTACAGGGATGGCTTGGACACAGCTTCAAAACAGCATTGTGGGAAATAAAAGTATTGCTAATGACAACGTAAAAAAATAATAACGGATGTAGGCTGAGTGAGAAAAAAAACAAAACAAACTCCAGATGACTGCTGCTGGTGCACTGGCTTGTTTGACATTGTGCACGTTATCGCACGCAGTCTCGTATGATGATCTCTCCTTTTGACTTATATCACTGAGCCCGGATGCCAAGGCTAACCTCCAGAGTGCTACAAAAACGTGATAACTCGGCAGAATTTAAAATCCAAATTACTTATCAAAGACCTTGACTGAAGGCTTCAAATGGCTTTATTTAATACACACACATTCCAGTGGCCATGCTTCAAATACTTTGCAATTAGTTTTGCTACATTTTTAAATTTTTGGAGCATTTTCCCTGTTTCCCACTTTGGTTAAATTTTTGGTTTAGCCCACAAATTAGTGAACACAGAGATCTGTCCATGTGTAACTCTTCTCTGATAAGACGGTGTTAAATATTTAAACTGGACCATATTTGACAATACAGATTTGTGATAATTTTCTTTTAAAATAAAGTAAATATTCAACTTTGGAAGTGATTCTTAAGTTTCACAATACAAATAAAAAGCCAATAAACTCAGAAAAGTAAAAGAGAAATCCTCCTGTAAACACAAGTCACAGTAAATTAAAAATCCATGTTTATCGAACTCGGCCTCAAGTGATCACCGCTTTATGCAAAGTCATGCAGAGTTGAAAAACTGGAGCTAAACGATCTTGAGGATTTCTGTTTCATGCAAATCAAATCTGAAACCAGGTGAACTTCTGATTATCTATCAGATAATGCGAAAGGAGTTAAGCTGAATCCCCCCCGGAGGAATCTGGGGGCTGTGATCTGATCAATTCAGCTTCAGGGCAAACGTATGAGTGGAACACAACAGCTGCAGACTACTTATTAAGACTAAACAAATAATTCTAAATAAAACCAGCTAACGAGCATGTGAGGAGTTGTGTTTCAGTTTTGATAGATCAGCTGTTATGTTATACGTTATATTTCAGGCTATGAGGCTATGATCGCAAATAATCTTTTTTTTTTAAAGGACAGTGTGAACAGCAATCCGCACACATAGAAGATGTGACGCAACACAGCTCACTGTGTCCACAGAGACACCATATTTCTCAGGTTGTGAGCTGATAGCTAACAACTAGCATTGTTAGTATTTCAGTATAAAAGGTACATTTTAGTGCAAAAACATCCTGTTTCATAATGGGCAAAAGGTAATGCTTGAGCGGTCCCCAAAGTGCTTTATAATGTTAATCACATTCACCCACACACCAGTGGAGGTAGCTGCCATGCAAGGTGCTCGATCCATGCATAGCGAGCAATCTGAGGTTCAGCTCAAGGACACGTCGACATGTAGATGAGAGGTATGGAGAATTGAAGCAGCAACTTTCTGATCGGGTGCGCGGTTTGTAACAAATCAAACCATGTCAAAGAGTTAAGGGAGTTATGATTATTTTATTTGTGTCAAGACCTCCATCCGCTCTCACGATTTCTGGGAAGTGAAGCAAGGACCCATCCAAGATGGCAGCCATGCAGATCAGTTTCAAATGAAAGCAGAATTGACATGAAAGTGGGATGAAATGTGACATGATTGTTCAGAATGAGGTAACCATCTGATTCGGGACCACGTGTGTGAGGAAAATTTGATCCACTTTCACCCGCTGTGTGATTGTAGCCCGAGACACCGGAGCTCTGATCAACAGGTGGAACGCTTGGGCTGATTTATAATTCAGGTACATCCAATTTCACTCTCAATTAAAACACTGCAAACAGATCGGTGAGTGGCTGACCTGTCAGTGACCTGGCATCGTCCATCTAGAGCACACAAACAGACAATCACAAAAAGACACATGTGATCAATGAACTAAATGACCAAATGGATGGTAATTACTGTGCTGTTAATGCTTTAAATGGCTTCATTTTCAATGCAGTCATTTAACTAGCATGTGTGCGCTTAAGGTTCTCATATAAACAGAAAAGATTCACTATAAACAAAACTGGGAGGTCAATCTTAAGACAGCCCAAGTGTTGGTAGAAGCTGGTAACGTGTGATTAGCATTAGGAGCAGAGGGGAACAGGTCCACTGATCTGGAGATAGACGCTTGCACAACAGGACACCTGACCGTGTTTATTTGCGTGTTCACATGAGGTTGCCCTGCCCATTCCTCCACTACCTTCTCAGAAGCTCTCAGTAGAGTGGCACTACTACATGCAACACACACTAGTAATTAATCCTCAACTGTGAGAAGAGGATTAAGTTCCACATCGCCAAACGAAGAGTCGTATCAAGTCCATCCGAAAGACAATGACGGCAATAACTGCCAGGTTTAAAAACCCTGAAGTGTGGGGAGCATAAATCCTGATCAGAGTGAGGTGGAGACAGGAGAAGGAGCCACCGTCTGTGGGCACATCAGCCCCCCTTTTGTCCTCCCTGTCTGGTGGAGAGAGACAAAGCCAAGTGAGGGACGGTGATGCTGCATCTGTCACCCCCTGTGACTGACCGATCATCCTCACAATGGACAAAAGCCCTGCCCCTCACTCTGGCCACGTTAATATAGGATCACTACAACTCAAAACCAAACACCAACTTCTGCCACTGAGCTTCATTTAACTAAAAACAATGTTATAGACGTGTATCGTTAATATCCGCCGATTTAAGGCGAAGCGTGTGAACAGACAGCGCCCAAGCCCAAAAGGAAGATCGCTGAATATATTTAAAAGAACAATTTATATGAAGTCTGGCATTACTGACTCACGTTTGCGTTGCAATTAAGCTGTCATTTGTATGAAAGGACGATCCACCAAGGAAGAGGAGATCCAACAATATCTTGACATGAAATCACGGCGCCTCTTTGAATGGATGTGATTGATAGTTAGCGCTGGAGCTAAATCGGCTCAAGCTAAAAAAAGAAAAAATTAAAAATCACCAAAAAACTCATCTAAATCCGCTTCGATGTTGGGTGGGATGTTCCAACGATATATTCCAACAAGTTACCTGCTCGGATTGCGAAATAACGAAGGGTGTAGCAGAGGGCGGAATAACAAGCAGCCGATAGCAAGTTGAGAGCAAAACTTGCGTCAAGCTCGCAGAAGAAGCTAGCGAAAGACGTTAACCCCGGCTCCGAGGAAAACTAGTGTTAAAAAAAAAAACCTAACAAAACAAATAAAAAGTTTGACAAATCTCACGCGCTGCCGCTCTCGGACAACCACTCCCGGATGCTCGTGCTTGACGTATCGATCACCAGCGCCACGTTACATCGATTTTCTTCCCGTT
Organism: Lipophrys pholis; assembly: GCF_963383615.2. Lineage (NCBI taxonomy): Eukaryota > Metazoa > Chordata > Actinopteri > Blenniiformes > Blenniidae > Lipophrys > Lipophrys pholis. The sequence continues at coordinate 12,245,339 of NC_137647.1, forward strand.
ATCAAAACTTATCTGTTGAAAAGTTGGATCAAAAGCTAGTTCTCGTCACTCCAGCCGGCCCCGAACGTTTAAAGCCACGCTAAACGCAACAACTGTTGCTCCCTCTCTCCGTCCGAATGTAGCGCACAATTTAATCGCATTCGCGGGTCTCCTTAATACAGAAATACCGAGAGCGGATAGTTTAGCGTTTGAGCGCAGTGAAGTAGCATGCTAAGCTAGTAGCCGCTAGCAGCCCAGACGGGTGCTCGGTGGAGACATCGCCACGGTAAAGCCTGGAAAAACAAAACAACTCGGCTCTCTTCAAAACCCCACGACCACTCACCTGGGTTCTAGGGGAGGCTCCGTCACGCTCTTTTGTCACTCCCGGGGGCCGTGCGCCCATAAACGGGTTCGGCGAATTCCCCCCACCAAAAAAAAAGACGGAGGGGTGGAGAGGAAATCAAAACAAGAGGACTTATGTCGGCGTCCAAAAAGAAGGAGCTTGTTGCGCCTCCGCCTTTAGCTTGTGCCGCTGCTAATGCTAAGCCAGCTAAAGCCAGGGACTACACGTATCTCCTCCTACCAGAACATGGCGGGCAGGCCCGGGGGGGGGGGGGTGGAGGTGGGGGTGGAGTGGGCTGTGGAAGCCGGGAAGGGTGTGACCGAGGCGGCTCGACTTGTCCGGGATACGAACTGAGATCCGCCTCATCCACCAGGCCGAGGAGTTAAAAAAAATAATACAGTGCGGGTTCCAACTTTACAGCAACAGGGAGACACACCGTCTACTATAGTGAGACACTGGTGGGTCTCGAACTGGTCACACCAGATCAGATGGGAGAAAACTACTGAGGACATCGGGTTCACTCTTCTTGATAAAGAATAATAAAAAACAAAAACATCACCTCAGTTTTTACAGGAAGCTTTTCCACACATCTACAAGCAAAAGCATGTCTTGATGTGTCCATACAAGTGCGTGTTGCAGGTGTGTCCAAACCACAAAGTTTGCAGGACAGCATTCCATCAGTCAGATGTGTAACTGTCTCCTCCTCCTCATCATCATCACCATCCTTATCAGGATCATGAGGATGGGAGGGACACAGTGACACGCACATTTTTGACACACATGCCAAGCACACATGCATAACCTGCTTTTGTGTCTTCTCGCCTGTCTATGAATAGACACAAAAGGTCTCATGCAGAGTGTACAGCGAGCTATGAATAGAACTGCATGTCTGTTGATGAGTGTGTCCTTAGAATAGGCACCGAAGTGTCACAGTTTTACCTCGGTATAAGTCCGATGTCCCTGTTAATACACCTTCCCTTCTGGGTGGCAGTAAGTATTTCATTTGGGTGTTTTATCCCAGGTCTTTATATAGTGTGTCTCCCTGAAGCTTCCCCTGCTGCGTTCAGAGCCCAGGATAAGCCAGAGGAAGTCTAAGCAGAGCTGATTTAGGCCTGTTTGTTGTTGTCTGTGTGAGAGGGGGGGAAAACGTGGAGTTCGTTGTGTGACAGTACGTCATTACGCGCTGTACTTGTAGTATTTGAAACATAAAAGAGCTAAGGGATGGAGGATAACTGCGTGTGTATTGCATCTGAGTACAAGAGAAGCAAAACAAGCAGAAAACCTTTAAACAAGTGTGGCACTTTATTGTTGAGCGTGATCACATAGAGCAGGTGATCCAGAGAGAAAATTAGGATTTTGCTGAACGTATAATCCAACTCCTGTGTTCAAATATATGTACTTGGCATATTGGGCTATATATTCGGTCTCCCAGAAAGCTTTCTTATCTTACCCAACACAACGTGATCAACATATTTCCCTGCAGGTCACTGAATCCAGGAAAGGTGAAGTCACAGTGCGTTTGTCTCGTGACATCACCTCTCTGCAGGTACTGTTTCAGCCAATAGATGTCAGGATTGTTCCATTTTTGTAATGATCGGCGGCTTCACGACTTCTACTGCCATCCAACCTTCCGTTTATATTCAAACGTGCTTTATCCAATGTATGGCGCTGCAGCTGATCCCAGCTGACTGTGAAGGCAGGGTATACACACGAGAGGTCAACAGTCGACCACAGGACAAACAAAGAAACAGACAAGCACACATACTCATACGTCAAGGCAATTTAGGGTCACAATTTAGCTTTCAGTACATGTTTTTAGATTGTGAGAGAATTCCCACTAATGCACAGGGAAAACATGCAAACTCAGCACAGAGAAGCCACCCAAAGCCAAACATTTTCCTGTTAAGCGATACCATCACAGATCGTCTCTTTTTTAATCAACCTGCTGCCTACATGTCGGCCAGCACTGCACCTATTAAGAAACTCACTGGCCTTTAAAATACTATTGGAAAAAAAAAAAAAGGGAAAATGTATCTTATAAAACCTGAATTTAACTTCAGAAATGATCTTTACACATGAGGTAAACTCTAAAAAGGTTAGGCCTGGACTTCTCAAACCACACCTGGACTTTTTTAAAACAGAATGTCATTTTAAACTTGATTTACAGGTCTTTGAACTCCACCTTTTTCTAAAGCTCAGAGCAGGACTCTTCAACCCCTCTCTGGATCCTCAGACCCAGATTCCTGAAAGTTGACTCATTACTCCCCAAACTGGACAGATCTGAGTTCTTTAAAAGAGATCCACATTTGTACCCACTAGACTTAAACACAGTTTCCCAATAAGTTGGTCAGAACTTTTTAATACAAAAACAGGGTTCTTTAAATTACAGATTAGGAAAATAGACGTTTTCAAACACCAGGATTCATCAAGCCTAACCTGAACTTTTTTAACGATCATCATAAAACTATGAGATCGAACTGTCGTCAGCATAAGAATACTGAAACTTTCAAAAGTATCCAAACACCATGACATAGATCAGCTGTACAAATAATTCAAAGCTCAAATGTTCCACGTATGAGAAGCAATATTTCGCCTTCATCATATAACTTGTTTCTCGTACAACAGCTCAGGCACGTCCTGCGCTAAATTCACTATTAAATGGCAACCGCACATGTGAGTCATGTCAATCTGAATATCTTTTAGCAGCGTTAGTGTGAACATACAGGTTTCAGGCTGAAATGCACGAGTCGGATGCTTCAGTTTCAAAACCTGCAAAGTTACACAATGTGGAGAAAAAGACGGGCTGGATTGATTATTTGGCCTGAAGTGACACGCTTGGGCTCCAGATGGAGTCAAAACCAGCAAAGAAGGGAAAAAAAAAAAAAAAAAAAAAAACCCAGACAGACAGCATGAAACAGGATAATGTATAATACCTTTCACTTCAGCCAATTTAAGAGCTCAATCTTTTCATATGCAAATGTGATCATGCCGGAGTCGCGGTGGATTTTACCTGAAAAAGAACTTAGCTGCTTCGACAGCTGACATTTCCATAACTTTACAGCACACTGCCTTCCTAATGAACTACTCCGTTTACTTTCAAATGTTGCTTGTCAAAAGCCTCAGCAATTAAAATTCTTTTTGATTTCCTGTTAATATTTGCATGAGTTTGTACACAATGAGCATGAGCCACTAAAAATGTATTTGTACAGAAGCATATTGCACAAACATTGAGTGCGTACAATTTGAATATATGTTTGCGATAGTGTAAAGTACTGGGAGAGGTTTATGCTGCCAGATTACCGTGACTGATTCAACATGTCTGAGGAAAAAAAAAGGTGCAAATCAATTTAGGCTTCAGCGGAGACGCTGCTGTTATTCAGACTCAGCTGCCCCCCACGTGACTTTCATTCGCAGACTTTATTATACGATACTTTCTGTGTGACACTTCTGAGGTCTTGAAATCTATTTGGGGTCGCACACTTTTTTTTTTTTTTTTTTTGCCTTTGTCTTTTATGTGGTCCCAATTTCAAATGTATTTAAACACTGATATGTTTGATCCGACTTCATGGTCACTTGTCACTTTGTGCTTGTTCAGTCTTCCCATTGCCAACACGAGCGATTCAGTTTCCATCAGCTCTCTCTCTTGCGTAAACAGGGCGAAGCATGCAAAAATCATTTGATTTGCTCTCGTTTCCGCTTGACGCCTCTCACGGTGTTGACCGAAAAACACGCACCAACTGAAAACGCAATTTATTTGCACGAGGATTCAATTGACCAAACTTTACACAGGATTGTAGTAAATTAGGACCATTGCGGTATAGCTTTCAATTGTTCCACAACTCATTACGGGCAAAGGCAGGGTACTCCCTGCCAACAGATCACCAGTCCGTCACACACACTCACACCCACACCGACAAAAACACGTGCTTTTGAACTGTGGGAGCAAATGAGCTGGCCCCCAGAGAAAACCACCCCACACACAGTAAGAACATACCTTACTACCATTTTTTTTCAATCTGTCCATGTGTGTCAACCTTATCCAGACCGGGGTTGAAGGGGGAGCGGTAACCTCTTCAACGGCTGGACAGAGTCATCAATCAACCAACGTCTATGTCTTTCATGGGAGTAAGAAAACCCACTCAGGCACAGAGAGACCAAGCAAACTGTGAACAGAAATACCCTGTAGGAAATTCAATCTTCTGGTTTTGAAGCAATAATGCCCCCTTCCTTATTTTTTTTTTTTTTTAGGTGACAGCCACTGTGTGACGAATAAACCACAAAAAAAAAAGAGAAAAAAATCACCCAGAGTGTAAGTGTAAAACGGAAAGACAAGATGTTTGAGCGGTGAGCTATTTTTCACTGGCATAATGCATTTTACCGTCAGAAGTCTGGATGCAGTCACTCATTTGTGCATACAATCACACACTCGTGGTGGCGGCTGCAAAGAGCTCTACTTCCAATTGGAGCAACTTCAGCTTTAGTGTCTTGTTCAAGGACACTTTGACGTATGGAGAGACGGAGATCGAACCATCAACTCGAGCCGCACGATAGGAGTTAAACATGCAATAATGTTAAGTATTGTGATCGCGAAATAACTCGGAATAAATAATTAAAGAAACACTTAAGTACATAATATACATATTTACTTCAATAACAGTGTTTTATTTCCCTTTCTTTGATCAAATTTTAACCAGATGCAACTGGGAATAATATAAAAATGATACTGGAGGCAGCATAGTGGACAGAATTAACATTTTTCAGATGGAAGTTGCACAAATGCTCAGAAAGAGTGGAAACAAAACTGATGTGAAACTGAGCCTGAGACTAAACTGTCTTTGAAGGGAAGTTGAAACACTCTGTGCCCACCTGCTCTCTTTCAAACATTGCCCACTTGCTTCCGTTGACAGGCACACACACACACACACACACACACACACACACACACACACACACACACACACACACACACACACACACACAACACACACACACACACATGCACTTGCTCATCTATTTCATGGCCTCTGCATCACTGCCCTTAACAGGATAGAGCATTTGTGTGTCACTCAAGCAGAAAAAGGCACAAGGCTGCATACTAGATGAGCCTGTGTTGTATGTGCTGACAGACATGCACCACCAGTGTAGCAAAATTAAAGAATGGATGTCAGATAACGATGAAAAAAATAAGACGATATCGAGACTTTTGAATCGTCATTCTCATTCTCTCATCAAGAAATGTCTCCCGGTGTATGGACAGCTGATGTTACGCAATGGTGGTAAGGCCAGTTCATAAAAGTTTTAACCCGCCATTTCAAACATCCGCTGCTATATTTGCCAAAAAAGGACAGAGGAAGTGATGCACGTGCATCAGCTGAGTGGCTCGAACAAAAGAGTGTGAGCAGGGAGTACCGCTGTGGCTGAGACGACAAAGAAGAGAACCACCTACATACCCTCAAACTCAACAAACTGAAAAAAAAAACTGAAACTCAAATATCATTAATTCTGTTTGAAAAGTGAGGCTGACACATAAATGCAAAAACAAAACAAATGAATCACACATTTGAACATGTGCATGATTTAAAAAAAACACATGTTTCCACAGGAATGTTGGTCTGCAAATGTATCGGTTTCAGAATTAGGCAATGATTTAAAAGATGTTGTTTAATGACCATGGTTTGTGTGGACATTTCAAAGGAAACTTAGAAACGAATGCACATAAGAAGGGAAAAAAGTGAGGCCCCAGACTGGACATTGGCTCCTGTGCTGAAAAGCAGTTCCACTTCCTCTTCTTTTGTTTTTCTAACACCACACATATGTAACCCGCCTCTCTTCCTCCTGCAGCCCGTCTTCTCATGGTTGAGTCAAGCTGCCATCTGACCGGGGATTTCCTGGTCAGCTCATTCGAAAGAAACCATCGTCACAGCTTCGCTTCTGTTTCCTGCTTTGTCTCATTATCCATTTTTCCTTCTTCTCTATCTCTGATTTGCAATCAGTCTCCCCTTGTCTTTGACATGCAACCAGAATTGAGCCCTTTGGCAAACACTTCTGGCACCTAATGTGATTGTTGCATTGTTGAGCAGGGAAGACATTTATCAGGACTCTTCCTGTTTCCTAGCACTCACAAGAATCCTGAATCTCATTTGACAAATGTGTTTATTAACCGTTTTACACAATTGCCAACACACAATTCTTGGAACTGCGAATGCAAAACACAGATTCCAACATGAAGTTTTCATGTCATGTAGACGTCTGTTAAAATTCATACTGATATAAACACCAGTGGTCAGACTGCTCCAGAGAGACATTGAGATTAAAATCAATTCATAGACCTGGTTCAGATAAAGTACAGTCAAAGTTACTAAACCTTTACAAAAAGCTTTGCCTAACATACAACTACTGTGATTTTCAATTTCACTGGCGCATGATCAGTGTTTTACCTCGGGTTTGATCCCCACTGCCCCCTAATCCACTTCAGGATTGTATTATGAAGAGCATCCGGCCTAAAACTTGCACCAAGTCAGTAAGGATCCACTGTGGTGACACCAAAACGGAGCAGCGGGAACAAGATCATCAATTCTCAGCTTTTTTTGCCAAACCACGTCGTCCGAGGACTTGATGAAAGGAATCTGTGGTGGAAGCCAAACATGGAGGGATTCTTGATTCAAACAGAAAGGCTTCCACTTCTAAGTTCACGACACAAACAGGATGCTCTTCCTGTTTCTTATCCCGCCGTACGCGAACAAACAACACATCCCAAAGTCCGCCCAGGACTGTGAGAAGGTGTGTGTTGAGTGCTGGCTTACTTCCAAACTGTCCAGAACTATGGACCAATGATGTTACGATCATTCTTTCCTTTTCTATATCATCAATAATACTTTGTTAAACTTACAGCAAAACATGCTCACCACCAGAATTATGGAATTATGTTACCCAGTGTCCTGTACTGTTGCTTTCACATAAAAGCAAGGATGGCGATTTCAGTGGAATTTTCTATATTTACAGATCTGTTTCTAAAAAGAAGACGAGAGAGACTTTTTTTAAAAAAGCTTGTTGAATGTAGTTTTCTCTCTTTGCAATCCCCACTATGTTTTTATATTGTCAGCTCTACATAATGTTGTTAATTTAAAATGCAGCTACACTCCTCGGAGCCAGAAGTTCATCTCGACAATGAGCTCTAATGGTTATTGTAATTACAAGAAAAGGGAAGCAGGGTAAATGGTTTAACGAGTGAAAAAGTCTTGGAAGGAGCAATGGGGATGATTTTAAATAAGAGTTTGAGTTAAGATGAGATAGAAACAATAAAGGAAGGTGAACGTCACAAAACATTACTATTGCGAAACATTTTTATTACTTATCTTAGAAGATGTTATCGTATCAAAACATGATTATTGTTAGCATGACAAGAAAAGTGTGACACACATATTCATGAAAAACTCCAAAACTCGTGTTTATTATCCATACAAAGAACGAAAAGTACAAAATGTTGTATTTGATGAATTACTTTTTTGCTTTAACACTGAAATTAATCTTATGCAATTAGAAAGATATTATGGCCATTTCCCTTTTAAATGTGGGATGAGCAGCACAGCTGAGTATGTGGTCTTAAGTTATATGGTTCATGTCTGTTGAATGAAAACATGATTAAATTGCCAACTTCTCTGGTTTTCATCAGAGTTCAATCATAATATTCACAAAATGAGAGTCATAAAAGTCAAAGGCTGCTTGGTATTGAAGTAGATGTTGTCACATTTTGTCATGAAAGCAATCCACATACTCAACTCTGCTGCTCATCCCACAAATGCACTTGTTGCAGTTGTTTGGTAAAGTTGACTAATATGGGGAGAATGCGGAGAAAACGCTGATAATATCATTCTATTAGAGTGACACTATTTGAAGCGATGTATGACTCAGTATCAGAAACCAGAGCGACAAAATGATGAAGGTTGTCAGATTTTTTTGGTTTTTAAGTTGAAGTTTCTTCAAAATAGATCTGCACACAGATGAATTATGGGATCAAAGCTGAACTCGACTGCTATCGGGGCCTTGCCCTTTTCCCAACGGCATCAATAAACTGAGCTTTAAATTAAAATGCATTTTTAGTGTTTTCGTTCAAAGAAGGAACGTGATCGATTCTGCTAAATTGAACAATACAAGCATTCCCTTTTACAAGCCTACTGTACTCTGCAGCACCTCCGGCAACTCAGATGACATGAGTTGGGAGAGATTATGATAGCTGTCTGCTGCTGCTGTCAAACGCTGACAATATGATGCAAAATTTCACATTATGATTCATCAGTCATGGTAAATGTTTTCTTCTTTTGTCTTAGAAACATTCTCACGGTTGCCTGGAAATCCTTTCTGGCATTTTGATGTGTGAGAATAAAAAAAAAAATGCACTGTCGTTCCAACAGACGCCTCTTCACAGCAACCCTGATGCCTCACAAATGTGAAATTGTAATACAATATACAGTACATGTGCAAGCAGGGAGATCGAGAGGACTGCTTTCCTAAAAGGAGAAATGTGCTCGTTTCATTACGTCGAATTGAATTCTATCAATTAGTTGTTGTTTTTTTTTTATCTTTAATTGAAATCCTTTCATATGATTAGTTGATGTTTTCCTCTATCTGTCTCACCGTATACTGACCTCAACTAACAACAACATTTTTCAGGTGACGCAGGTGATGCGGTCGACAAGTGTGAAACGACAAACCTGCTCTCGATTTTCTCTCCAAAAGGTGTGAAAACTTAAGCATGCTCACAGTTTGACAGAAGCTTCCATCCAAACCACGCGCGCACACACACACACGCACACGCACACGCACACACACGCACACACACACACACACACACACACACACACACACACACACACACACACACACACACACACACACACACACACACACACACACACACACACACACACACCTTCCACAAGCGGAAGCCACATTGAGCATGTAAGACAAATATATACACAGGAAGTGCCTCCCACTCTCTTGCCCCTACTTGCTCTCTCTCTCTCTCTCTCTCTCTCTCTCTCTCTCTCTCTCTCTCTCTCTCTCTCTCTCTCTCTCCCTGCATGTTACTCATGGTAGTGTGTTGCTGAGCAGCAGCCAGTCGTGCTTTTCCCCGCGCCGAGCTCACTCTCTCTTCTCTCATCCTGTGCTGCGACTCCCTCATACATTCTGTTGCTCAGCGGACAGAGGAAGACCTCTCTTCTTTCACTCCTCTCTCCCCTACTTCTCTGTTACTCCCCTTATCACCCTTACTCCTTTTTCCACATTTCGACCCCTTGCTGCCCCCGCCCCTGTGACAGGGGCATTAGTGGGGGTCCCAGCGTGTGTGTGTGTGTTTGAGTGAGTGTGAGTGCTGGGGGGTTCAGTATGGAAGCAGTGGCTTTGTATACGTTCCGTGCCACAGAGAGCGATGAACTCAGTTTCAACAAGGGAGACTTGCTCAAGGTAAGATACTCTTTAACTTTTCTATCTATCTATCTATCTATCTATCTATCTATCTATCTATCTATCTATCTATCTATCTATCTATCTATCTATCTATCTATCTATCTATCTATCTATCTATCTATCTATCTATCTATCTATCTAGTTCTTGGTGCATGTGTAACACAGTAGAGTATCAGAACAGTGGACCAAGTGATCACCCACCTCTCACTTTTCTCTCTCTGCCTCCGCTGTGCTAATTACAACAATTATAACTTTCATGTCTGACAGCTCTCGCCACTCTGTATCCAGGTGCTGCTGCTGCTGCTGCTGCTGCTGCTGCTTATTAAAGAGAGATTAGTGTGAACATCCAGCCATGCTTGAACTTACCTGGTAGACGAGGCTGGTACAGAACAAAGAATCAGCTGTGGAAACTCTTTGGTGGTGTATGAATCTTGTAAATGTTAACCCAATTGAGAGAAACCTTTGAATATTTTATGGTATGAATCTGGCTTTCTTTTCTTGAGTTAAAGATGCAAATAAAACAAAAGCGTTTAAGATGGAGCCAGCAGCTGCTTAGTTTAATTTAGCCTAAAGCCTGGAAACAGGAAGTAGTCTCAAGCTTCACTCGTGAAGATCCCGTTAACAGCTCCTCTAAAACTCGGTAACACGTTGTAGCACATTTGTTTTATACCAACTGAACCAGATGACTAAAAACAGTCATTTTGTTAGTGATTTTTCTTTAATGTTCAGACTTTGTTAGTTGCTGATCACTCCTCTTAGTCAAGACATAACCCGACACATATTGCTTCCTGGCATGGCAGTGGTTAAGACCATCACGTCACAGCAAGCTGGGGTGGGTTTGGACTTTCAAGCTTTGTCCTCACTTTCATATCATTGGACCAAAAGATATATAAAAACCACAAGTCATCCAGCAGTTATGATGTACAGAACATTCTATGAATTCTCTTTCACATCAATCATGATGAACTGCGACGGTACGGCACTTCGAAAGTCTGTCACGTCCTGTGGTTGCTTTGTTTCAAACTCTTTGACCGTTCTGACTTCAATCAAACTTTAATGATCTTTAAATGAACAACCCAGGAGAAGTGGGCCGCTTCAAGGCTTTCAATCTGACTCAGTGAGCTTCTTGTGCAGGGTGCAGCTATCACACTTCCACAAACAAAACCACTCCAATTCAGCCAGGGTTCATTTGCACCAAGTATGAAGTATGTTGGCCCTGAGTTGTGATGAACTGGTGACCTGACCAGGGGTTAACAGCTCCATCCTCCACTACATTGATCCAGGCAGCTGATATAACAGATGACTGGATGGATAGTTCCCCACACAAAAAATGAAAACATGTCATCTTCAGGCAAGCAATTATTCCTTTTGCCAATTTGTTGGCCAAGCAAGGATAACCGTCAATTTAGTGACAACATTCCATCCGTCCACATGAAACTTAACCAGTATCTCTTAAAACTATAGTTGTGATCTGGTCGAACCTTTCAATAGCTTGCATAATGCTTTGTTTTTTTTTCCTCTTCCTGATGGATATCAGGCCAAATGCAGTGTTGAGATTGTTTCTGCACAGCTGGAAATTACCGTAGTAGAAAATTGTCCCTCTAAGACATCTGCAGTAAACCTCAGATTTACAGAGAAAGCGCTGCAGACTGTGGCACCAGCTGTTTGACTGTCATACACAGACAAATCCAGGACTGAGCATACTGGGAGATCATTTTTATAACTGGATTGTGGGTCAGGTCAAACTGTGTGTCTGAGGTAGCTGTCTTTTTTCACCAAGATTGTACTATTTACGGCTGATTTTGTTCTCTGAACGGCATTGAAAGGCATTTTGTGGCTCATATATTCATCTAAAGCTGACTGTAACACGTGGACGAATGCTTCTCATTTCTATAGTCTGCCATGTCTTTTATATAAAGCCGAGTGTCTGTGTGTAAAACGGCCAACATGAGGTTTCCTTATGTTTTGATATAATCAATTAGCAGTTACACTCAGTGTTTATGGTAACTTGTGCGTTTATGGATGCAGTGACGCACTTACACGACCTAAACTGGGACCAACACGAACGCTGCAGAGTTTATGTGCCACACTTTCTCTGCTCCTGCTGGGATAAATGGCTGTCTTGTCTCTCGAGCTCCAACTCTGGTTCAGACTGGGGTCAAACAACACTTTTAAATAAGTTTTCACATTTTTGTTTTTTTCCCCAACTTCCTCTTTAAAGCTTTACATCACTATATTGACTCATAATTTCAATTAAGAAATCACGACCTTTCTAGCCGAAACACTTTCTTTAGGGGACAGATTTTTCACAGCTTGTTGCCAATGTGGACGAGAGCAGAAACGTCTGTGTGTAAATCTACTGGGGTGCATTGTTGTTCGTGTCTAATTGTGCAGCAGCCATGTGGAACTGGATCAATCAGACTGAGTGGAGTGTTGACTCATAAAGAAATGATAAAAATAGCTTCATAGAGGAATAAAAAAGTTGTGAGCTGGAAGACAGTTTGGACAAGTTTTTACTCCCGTGTGATTGGTTTTCCCTGGCAAACCGTGACTAAAGGCTCCTGCAGACGGTTTTAACACTGCTATAACTTTCTTACCTGCACAGAATTCATAAATGTGTGTGTGACAGTAAGTTTGATAGCACGGTGTTGCCCTGCACAGAATTAGAGTTATGACATACTTCAATATTCTGTAAATCATTTACGGTCCGTGCTATCAGGAAGGAAACAAAGTGAACTGAGCATAAACTCTCCACTGTGGTAGCATTTATGTTCTTGGACAACGTTAGTACGATAGTCAAGTCATTTTCCTCCACAGTTCTACTGTTTGCTCTGAATTTTGAATATATATTTTTATATTTTTTAGTAACAACATTGACTACTTGTCAGATTGGACCTCTTTCCAGCCTCATTAAATATTTTGAGTCCAGTTTTTGCAGTCAGCTGCCATATTTGTGTTGTACATTTTGTTTTAATTTCAACACTCAATACCTACATTTCATAAAAAACACAATTAGATGTTATTCATATGTAAAAGAAATTTCTTGGAGCAACCGGCTGACCTAATTACATCGTATTCCACAACTTATACTAAAAATAAATCTCTGAATAGCCATATAGGCAAAAATTTTCACTGGATGTGTTAATGTTCTGCAAAAACAGGGTTTCCATCAGAAAATAATGCTCTGTAGTTGTAGTTGATGGCTGAATGTGGGCACGCATTGTTGTTTCCCCATTTTGAGGGTTAATTATGTAATTGTTAAAATTTATCAGTAGCAGAGTTAGTCAGAGCTGAATCATTGTGGTGATGGTTGTGTCCAAACGTCAACAATTTTCTGTATACAGATTTGAAAGGATCTTATATAAGAGCATAATTTAGAATGCGTGCCCCACATGAATAATTCACATCTAATATTGGACATGTTCAACATTCAAAACAGCTGGATCAAGCAGTGCTGTAAGATACAGTGAGGTGTGTTACTCTTATTTAACAGCTTCACTTCCTCAATTCTTAAAAATAAGAAAACAATTTAAAAGTAGACATGAAGGCTGAGTTTTCTCTTCAAGTTGAGATCTTGTGCAGTTCTCTGAAAAAAGTTCGATAAAAGTTATCCAACTAAAATGTTTGGGATTTTTCTCCTCGTAATACTTCATGCATAAATTTTTTTTTAAAATGTCAGTCGCTCCTGGAAACAATAAAATTAAAACAGCATAGCAAGAGACTGATACGTGAAGCGGAAAGGGTGAGGAGCGAGGGTTGGTTTTTTTTTTTTGCTTCAAACTGTGGTTAATAAAGTTAACATCTGTGACTCATATATTCACAGAGCTAAATTAACTGAGGTTATGGAACAGTTGCTTCAATAAATGAGCAGAGAAGAGAAAAAATAAAAAATAAAATCCCCAACTGTGATCCTCCAGATTGCAGGCCATCACGCCGTATTAAAATGTCTGAATCTGTTTCAAGAATCGTTGACGTCCGACACCGAAACCACCAACTTATTAAGAGGGCAATCATTCTGGTCTGTGAGTGAGCTGCCGCTGATGCCATGAAGGGTAAACGATTTCCAACAGGTTTTAAAATGCGTGTACAACTGTGCAGTGAAAAAACTGCAAGCAGCTGATGCATGAAATGAAGTTTAAAGGCGGAGAGGAGAGAGGGCAGAAGTGACCCCGGCGCTCACCATCACAGTAAAGAGAGGGGATTAAACTCATAAAAACATTTTTGTGATGAAGTGGAAAATATTGTATTCACGATGCAATTCGGAGATCAGTATAACAGTCCCAGGCAGTGTGAAAAAGATTTATAAGCCCACGTTCATTTAATTAAGAAGTGCATTGGATTACTTGCTCTTTGAGGATATTGTAACTTAACTACAATAGATACATAAAATCTACTTTCTGACTTCAAGACTACTATAGTAGAATTTTGTTTAAATGCCTTGCATTTTTATGACATATAATATCTTTCTTTTAACAAAGAAAATTACCATTTTGTATTTACATTTATGGTGGGATTTATAAATAACTTATTTCTTATTTTATAAAATTGATTTAAACATAAATGTCAGTAAATGGGCTCAAATCAAAGCAATTAAATAAGGTTTAAAAGTAACTACTTGTACTTTTCCTTCAGTATCTGTACAACTGCTCATCCCATACCGAAGTTTTGTGAAAACAATGTGGCGAAGGCACAAAAGAGCGAGGCGGCTCAGCTCTGTCTGGGAGATAAGGTATATAAGAGGTTTATGAAAATGTGTCACTGCGGGCCGGGCAGAATAAACAAAACAACATCCTAAAATATCAAAATGACAAGGCACGTCACAGCTGGATTAGAATACAAAAATGACGAAAGAACATAAGCTGAGCATCAGGCAGTGAGACCAGAGAGAAACAAACAGGTGAGTATTAAAGTGGGAAGCTATCGCCGTCTCTCATAATTACAGACTGTCTTCTGCCGCCCTTGTTGTCTCATGAGCTTTTCTAAAAGCTGCCAAAATAATAATAATCATTCTGATTACCAGTCCCGGCTTTATTCAAAATGAAACTGAATCCTGAAGCAAAGCAACCAGAGCAAAAATGAGTAGCTGTCACTTGTTTTTTTTTTTGTTTGTTTGTTTGTTTGTTTGCTGGTTTCCAGCCACTTTCTGTTTTTGCAAGAATCCACTGAAATGTTGTGTTTTCAACAACTAAAAGTGAGCTTTATTTGCAAGTATAAGTCAACTGAACAAGTCAGTCTTCTCTACAGCCGTATACCGTGGTACTCCTTGGACAGGCCACCATTTTATTACAGTGCAAGCACACAGAGACAAAAAAAACCCCACTCATAGTTCCTACTATAAACAATTTAAAGTCATCAATAAAGTTCAAATACATGTTTTTGCTTTGTGGGAGAAAACCCAGGCACGTGTGGAAACTCCACATGAAAAAAAGCCTACAACTGGACTCTATGTGGGGATATTTTCACTGTCAAATCAGACGATATTTGCATGAAATGAAGCAAAGTGTGTCAGTTTTGTTGATTACATAATCATGCTTGTGACATTTAGGTAAAATGGCCAGGTTAAGGTCACTCGTGTCTGCTGGCCATCATGTGTGTGAAGGCTTAATGTGGCATTTTGAACTTGCCAATATCCCCCTCCAATTGGAGTGAATCGAGGGCCACACTTCAATTCAAGGATGGATGAGAGCCGCAGTCCTGGATAATAGAAGCAGGGAGGCCTGGCGAGGCGGCTGATGTACAGCGAGAGAGAGAGGGATGACAGTGGCCTTTCAACTTAAAGTAATAGCCTGCACCAACGTCATTATGGGCAACATTTCACTTCTGTGCGTGTTTGTGTGTGTGTTTGCTTCCAGATCACAAACATGGAGGATGATCCCAACTGGTACACAGCTGAACTCCACAACAGGAAGGGCTTTGTGCCGAAAAACTACATCAACCTGCGGCCGCACGCGTAAGTTGAAAACGCGCCGACACATCTCGGGCTAATCTGCGCGGCAGATGAACACATTTCACACGTCCAGCGCTGTTTTATCTGAGCAGCTCATCAGTGTGAGGATGTGTGCAGCATGCAGCTCCGGGCATTTTGCTGCTCTGCTTTGGACATCTGCACTCCGGCAGAAGGCTGCGATACCCAGAGGGACACACTCACTCCATCCCTTACGTAATCACGCATGATACAGCCGTGTGTATGTGAGTGTGTGTGTGTGTGTGTCTGTGTGTGTTTGTGTTTACAGTGGAGCTGCTGGTACACTCTGTATCTCTATCAAATGGTCAAACACCAGCTGGGCTGTGACAAACACTAAATTGACAACAAAGCCATTCCAGCGGCTCCAACTTGGTATTGAGCACTGACGCACAGTCCAATTGGAGATTGTAAACTCTTCTGGGGCAAGTTTGTTGCTTCTTTGTCTGTTTTCCATATACTGCCTCTTACAGATTTATTTCCGGCGCAACAGAACTTAAAGAAAACAACAATCAATCGTGACCTCACTGAAAGCGTGCTATAATTTGTGCACAGTATTGGATAGGATGCGCTCTCTCTCCTTGTTTGAGTCATCAAATGGACCGTTGTTGCAGGTTCACAAAAGCAGAATGCCATTTATGCGAGGCTTGCATCCAAGCAAGCTGCTCGTCTGAGCAAGACTAATGAGCAAGAGATTGAAATGAAAAAAATGACACTATTACTTACGCTCCGCAGCTGACATCTGAAATACAGCCGTTGGAAATTTCAGTCTATCTTAAAATAACTTCACAAATGTGTGAGCTGTTTGTAGTTTTTTCTGTCGTCGCAACGCTTTCTTTTACTGTCCTGTGAGGATTCATCTACTGTTTCGAGCTGCTGTGATATGCAGAAACATTCTCCTTTCTCAAGTTGGGAGTGTGGAATTGTGCTTGAGCTGCTCCACTAAACAAATACAGTTCATGCATAAACCAGTAACATGACTGACCTCCTTCTTTCTTGCTCACTTAATTTTTCTCTCTTATTCCCCCCCCCCCCCCCCCCCCCCCCCCCCCCCCCCTTGTTTGGCCTCCAGCTGGTTTGCCGGTCGTATATCTCGTGGCGTGGCAGAGAGCCGGCTCAGACACCGGGAGTGTGGAGCTTTCCTTGTCAGGGAGAGCGAGAGTGCTCCTGGAGAGTTTTCCATGTCCGTCAGGTACGGGATTATTACTCACACATGTACACATACTGGAGGATCCTCTTTTGCACTAAACTGCACGTTTGCATTTGTATCCATACAATCGCTCTTACACTCCCATAGCCTCTAATTCCTGCACAAGACACGTTTCCAGCCTCAATCCCTTTGATCTTATGCAGTCTAATTAAATCAGCCGATCTATCCAGACAGATACTGTATGCCTTGTTTGTTCATGAATTCAAGGGTGTTTGTGTTTGTAGTCTACATGATGGTGGCGTGAGATCAGAAGAGGAGGTGGAGGATGAGGGTTAGAGGATAAGGTGTGGGGTGGAGAGTAAGAGGGAGGATCTGCAGCCCCTCTGGCCTGATGTGAGTTAATCCTGTCTGGCACAGCGCGGCATCTGGAGCTGCTGATGGGGAGGATCGGTTGTCTTGTCAGTGGATGGCGGTCAAGAATGCAGCTGAGGCTTGGTGTTCTGCCCTGAGGAGGTTGGGGGGGGGGGGGGTTGTGGGAGGTCCAGAGTTTGTGTTCTTGGTGAAGATCTGAGGTGTTTGTTCCTAAAGAGGCTCCTGGGGCTGTAAGAGAGCCTGGCTCAAATCATTAGTTAGTAGTTGGAATTGTGGGTAGTTCTGTGGTCTGTGGAGCAATTGCCTGGGCACAAAGGGAAAGAAATAGGTTGTCAGTATTAGGAACATCTGAAACAAAAAATTACAAAGGGGGGAGTGAGGGGAAGTGAGGTGTAGCTTGTAAAAAAAAAAGAAAAAAAGAAAAAAGAAAGATTTGCCAAGAGGAAGCAGAGCAGATTTGGATGCGTCTTGTTCTTTTTTAGCTGTTTATAGATGTCTTTCTGGCAGTTGTTGTTGGATGGTGTAGCAGCTTGAAAAATGGGTCAGGTGTTTGTGTGAGTCTGCAGAGCTGGTGTGTGGTTTTTTTCGGGCGCTGACAGGACTCCTGTCAGAGGAGACGTCCTGACAGCAGGAACTGTGGTGACTTTAGTCACAGCTCAGCTCGATCCGGCTCTGACGTCAGCCGGTGGAAAACTGGATCCATCCTCACAGACAGGAACGAAGCCAAGATGAGACTTCTTCTCCGTAAATTGTTGGTGAAGACAGAAGCCGTACAATATAATGCGTCCAGCGTGAAGATGATCTAATAAAGTAACAATAGTATAGTAATATTTGGCTCCCATTTCTTAAAATACAGATCTTGATCAGATGCACGGTGGGTTTTTAAAGACAAAAGACTTTGCAAACAGTGTGATGATATAACGCACTGAAATTGCAAAGATGTGAAAAGTAAAGCCATTCTTTGCTTTAGTCGAAGTACTTGTATTAAAAGCATTACCACAAGGTATAAAAGTAAAAGAGGTCATTTGAAGAAGATTCCTATGTCCCTTCTGTTCTTCAGTCTAATAACTTCCCAAAAAGGTTTATTCTCTGAATCTGTTCTGTCATCGCTCCCAGTTCTCCTTGTCACGAACATCCCATTCAAGAGGCACCATTTTACTGTGGCTTTTTCTTTTTCAGTCTTTTTTTTTTCTTTCCGCATTTTGTGCAACAGTATAGAAAAATGCATCATCAAGGCAGCAGCAAACAGAACGACCGTCAGCTTTGTTTAAAAGAAGTCCGTTTTTTTTCTCCAGCTTGAGTTTGTAAGAAAAAGAAAAGGAAAAGAAAAACGGCTACTGCATGTCTGACTGTGAACATACAAAGCAGGTTTGATCAGAAATCGATTCAGGGCCTAAAGTAGAATAAAAAAAAAGTATTTGTTTGTTGTTAGTTCAAATGTGTTAAAAAAAACTAACGAAACTGTGTCACACCTATTATATATATTCAGACCCCCGTGATCCCCTTTGACTTTGCTATCACTGTGAATATGCCTTTCTCTGGCTTTATTTTTCACCACAAATCTAATTAACCATCCAAAAAGATTTGCTGCATTATTTAACGCTGTGCTCTGCCTTGTCCTTCAAACTGAGGACGCGCTGACCCTCATTCTCTGCAGGTTTTACTTTGTTCACAAATTACACTGCCTCATACAGCTGCCCTCCAAATAAAGTAAAGCGTCTGTTTAGCCCCTCGAATGAAAATATCCGAGGTAAATTCCATTATTAAACTTTAATAAATATAGTTTGGGGGTAAACACGGTTCAGAGTATAAAATCAATAAATTCAACAAATCCTTATGTGTTGTGAATTGAACAATTGTTTTGACCACGCAAAGCCTTTATTTTATTTTAATTTTTTTTTAAACTCACCGTTTGCTACTTAATACTTTTTGAAAGCTGGAATATGTGGCAGGCCACAAGCTGCAGACGATGTCAGTGGGACTGTCCCAATGGGTAATTTAGTAGCTTATTTTTGGAGAGTGACGCGAAGCGGTGCCAAGCTCGAGTCTTACGCCGAGAGATGAGGGATCCATTTTGCCTCGCCGGCCGTTTTCCCCTTCTCTTTGACTCAGCAGTAGATGTCCCCGAAGGACACAGTCAGTCTTCGCTGCCATGTTAGATCTGTATAACTGCTCTCAATTAGGAGGTTGTATTTCTTTCTGGGGGGGGGGGGTACGCTCACATTGCTGCAGAGAAGACGTGACTTTCACCGATTTTCCAGTGGAAATTCTTACTTCCTTTCCACACAACCAATATCAGTTACGCCACCTCCATGAGTCGCTGAAAGCAACAACTGTGTCTCTGTGAGTCATCAAAAGACATTCTAGGAATCATAACTGAAGCGAAGACAGACCCCACTCAAGAATCAACAACATGTCAAGGTGTAACTCACCTTCATCACTTTGCACGTGGTGTTTTTTATTTTGTTCGTCCCCGGCTTCTTGCAATCCACACAGAATTTATATTTCTCTCTTGCTTCTTAGTATGAGCGGATGTGACCTTCTTTTACCGTTCCCACAGTAGATTTTTATGATGTGGTCAAGCTTGTTTCTCTCTCCGTTACCGTGCAGTCACAAAGCTATGCACGTACACTCACACACGCATGCATGCATGTACACAATTGGTTTTCCTGTGGCCTTTATCTCATAGGAAGTGAAGTTCATGTAAAACAAAAGGCATTTTTGTTGCCTGAGCAAGTTGCTTGTATGAAACAGATGTTGGGCAACAACAACTTTTGGAGTATCAATTCAGGTGCAATTCACGTGAATTGATTTATACACTCTGTGTACTTTTAATCTTATGTGTACGGCCTAACTATGCATTTGTTAATAAGTCGTTATTGAACAAATGATCAAAACACATATATATATTTAAGATTAGATTAAATTTCCTTTTTTTTCTCTTCCTCTGTGGTTATCAAATCAAACTGGTGGAGATCATGCACATTTAGCATGATTGGCTACCCCATTTACCCCATTTTCACCAGAAATACAGGAATACTGAAATGAAATGTAACTCAGATGTATTTTCACAAGGTATTTAAACCCTGTGTCCTCACTCTTGTTCTTGACTTGTAGAAAAACACGTACCTCAATTTTTCATTGAGCCAATCCAATGTAGAACAAGCCCCTCTAATTTTAATTTCAACGCCCCTCTGTTTTGTTTTTGTTTTGAAAGCTTTATTTTCCCTTGTCGTTCATGATCGTGTGGGTAACCATTGGATGTGTTGTAAAATCAAAATTTGACTCAATATCGTCAGTCAAAACATAGAACAATCCAAAGAACTTGACTGTTTGATTGCAGAAACAGCATCTAAGCAAAATCGACTTTGTTTTACACAAATGTGATATCTTTAAGTGTTGCACCCTTATTAATGCCATTCAAGTGAACTTCAATGCTATCATTTCATCTTATTAAAAAAAATGTATGTACAAGTCAACATTTCCAGTTGCAAAACAAATCACCAAACAGTGCTATAGAAAGTTAAAACGGGTCACTATCTCTGACTCAGCTGACAGAGCTGCATTGCTCCAGCTAATAACTGCTAGTACTATGCTGTGTTGATTTGAGAGGTTTCACACATGCTCGTGAAAAAAAACAACAACAAAAAAACAGTTTCTCTGTTGCTCGGGCATTTCGGTGTGTTTGCTGCCGTTTTGACAAGCCCTCGCTGATCACTGACTCATGCCTCCTCTGGCTGATGGCTCATCCACTAAGTGCTGAATCGGGCTTTTCATTCAGCTTCCTTGTCATCGGTCACCATTAGTCTGTTATCAGGGACATTACTCCCAGAGAAGAACCATTAAAGGGAACTGACCCTGTGGGCAATATGCTTATTTTACAGCTACATGATCGTCTCTGAGCTTAGGAACACACACACACGCACACGCACACACGCACACACACACACACACACCCACACACACACGCAGAGCGGGTCCACCACCCTGTGACTGTCATCACTTCAGGGGCAATTTCACACTTGGCGCCCCTCAGAAAGAGTACATTCGTTTACATTTCAGTTGGATAAATGAAGGCATGTGAGGGAAGTGTGTCAAAAAGTGCATGTCAGAGTGAGGAAGTAAGTCCGTCTTTGCTATTTGTTACTATGCCACTAAGACATACTTTGTGAAATTATCCTTTTAGTTCCATCACACATCTTTGAATAATTTCCACTCATACTGACTCCTCGCAAAATTAAAAGTCTGACAATTTTTTTTTTTTCAAAAAATGTTTTTTTTTTTTTAGCTCTTTTCATGCAGATAGCCACTGCTAAAACAGGCTTGATCCTTAGCTGAACAGATCACATGGTTTCACCTCAAACATCCAACAAACAGATGATTGTATTTAGTAAGGCAATGTTATTTTAAATATCAAATAATCTTGATTTGGTTTCTTCCTTTCTTTTCGCTGAAATACTTAAAAAAAAATGACCTTGCTCATGAGTTTAAGGGGTTAGACAGTTTGATTATTCTGTTTTAGCTGAAAACCAGATTAAACTTGATACAAAGTCTGGATGGTTGTCAGGTTAGTTTAGATTGGCATAAAACTTTAAGCATGAACGAATCAAGCTTGATTTTATAAATATAAAACCACTAAACAACACCACTAATGATGGCGATCATCTTCTGCTTTCATGATGAATAATAATCATGACATTTACATGTTTGTTTGGGCTTGGGTGCTAAAAATGCAACTGGTTTGATAACAAAATATTTGTTTGGACACATTTTACCCATTATTATTTTAACTGATGTTATTTTTAGTGCACTGTGGTCCTCTTCTTTTAATTATCCAGTTAGGCTTTCCAGTTTACACCACAACTCAGGCTGGCATGATTTAATCCCACAGTTCAGTGACCAAAATCCAATTAAAAGAGACGAGAACATAAATACGGAGAGGAATAAACAAGATGGAAAATGTAAAATGAGATCAAAAAGAAAGGGAGAGGAAAAAACAACAGGGGGAGGGAAAGTTTATTGCTGTAGGTGTGAGTTCACTTTTTATTTGTCCATGTTGTCATATGGAGAAAAGGCTTAAATAAAATCCGACAGGAAGATAAACCTTCTGGAGGGATTGCCTTCTCTCTATTAGCATCCTCTCTTTATTCATTTATCTCATGTTGTGTAATCCGTATTTTATCATTTGACTTTTTGCTCCATCTTAAGTGAAATATGGACATGGCATCATACACGAAAACAGTCATATATATGTCAATAGATCATAATCTCTGCACTTTGCTGCGGTTTGAGGGGTTATAAATGATTTTAAAGAACTCCCGAAGGATGTCTCTGTAAGTCTTTACATTTTGCTTCAGTATATACGCGTAAAAATAATTCACAAGGGACCTTACAAATTGGAATACCTCAGTTATTACTTATGGCAAAGTGACTGTTTTAACTAGTTTGTTTGTTTGTTTAACAATGATAAAGCTAAAGTTGTATTTCATCAAGCCAATAAAAAAGAGTAAGAGTTAGTGAGATTAAAAAGGAGTAAAAAAAACCCTGAAACCTTGATGCCCTCAGTCTGATCAGAGATACAAAAATTAGTTGATGTTTTCTCATGTAAAGCACTTTGAGTTGCTTAGTTGCCCAATAATCTCTTTAAATATAGTTTTCACCCCAAAAAATAAAATAAATATTAACATATGTTCAATAACTTATTTGTGTGGAATTTAAAATGTTTTTTGTTAAACGATGAGAGGGTATCCAACTGTAAATCAAAATGTATTAGTAAAGAAAATCAATAAAGTATACAAAACAGCACTGGTTTTTGACATTAATTAGATCCTTTTTCCATAATATCAGGTTCTATTATGTATAGTTAACATTAGATGACTGTACAGTCGAACACATGCTGTTTTTTTTCTTCAACGGTGATTCACTATTTTGGACTTTACAGGCTTTTATACTAATTGACAGTTTGTGCTCTAAGAACAACACACACGTTTACATCATTGATACAGTTGGTCTGCGTAACTCTATATCGTGACTGCAGAAAAACTCATTCATTGTTCTTAATGTTTTGCACACTAAGGGTCATTGTGAAGTTTCTTCTCGCTCCTGAAGGCAGAATCCTCTCTGAACACATCACTGTGGAAACATACAAACACAGAGGCACACAATCTTTAGATCATGAGAGGAAACCACAATCTAAAGAAAATATCCCCCGTGCAAACTGGCAAAAGAGCTCCAGCCCAGTGTGCTGAAACTTGTTACCTTCACGGGGCTGAACAAGATTTCAAGTGTTTCAAATCATAGCAACACCACGTATTTTCCCCCCGTAGCTTTAACCTAGTTTTGGTGGTTTGTTGCTCGTCGGCTCTATTCTGCTGAAATGTATCTAAACTAATGAGATTATACATTCCCTCGAAGCAGCTGCAGCTCTGACAAAATATTTCATGGCACCTCAAATCTATATTTATTACTTGGATTGCAGTGGGAGGATGACTCCACAATGACTCCACCTGTCCAATGATACATCAAAAATACAACAGCTTGCCTTGTTTTTAATTCGCATTACTTCTTCCCTCTCACCTCACCCATCTATTGAAACCAGTGATGCTTTAATAATGCTCCAAGCAGTCCCGAATCCCTCCCACCTTTGCTGACATGCAAGGACACACTGAGGAACGCTGTAAAAAATCACACACACGAACACACTCAAAGACAGTATGCAGCTTCTGCAAGACACGGAATACTCCAGACAGTCTTGCACACCAACGCTGGGACGCTGGTTGTCACAAATGCATGATGTAATCAGTGATCCGTGGCACATGCACGCAAGCGCGCGCGCGCGCACACACAATGCACACGCCGAGTTACGTTGACAGCTGGAGGTGTCACTGTGTGCCTGTGAAGTATTCCAGACATCTGCAGCGGTTGAGAGGCTGAGCAGCCGATTAGAGGAGGAGGGTTGCCAGAATGAGAGAGACGGCAAGAACATGGAAGTGAGAATAGATTGATGGAGGAAGTTCAGAGACGGATGGATGGATGACCTTCACGCATCTTAGACTTGTGCTGGCGCAGAGTAAAAGTTTTAAAAATAACTTCTGCATTCAGCCACAGTGTCCTATCTCCACATCTATTTCATTTTCTCTCTTCCAGTCACTTTCTCACCCTCGTTGGCTCTTAGTTTCTTTCTCGCTCATTTCCTTTAACTTGGGCAAAAAAAAAAAAAAGAAAAAGAAAAAACATAATCTCTCTATCGCTGTGGGCCTTAATTACACTGGATCAGAGAGATGAGAGGGCACTTGGAGGGAACGCTTTGTGCGTGTGTGTGTCGATGTGTGTGTATGTGAGTGATCAAACTGAGACAGATGCTGTCTGCATTATATCAGCAGACTGGTTCTCCGCTGTCTCTGGGTAATAATTAATAAAAACTGTCAATGTGACATCACCTAAAATCGGTATTAACTACAAAAGCACACATTATCACTCTCCTCTCCTTCACGGTGTGCCGTTTGTCTGCTTCCGCAAATCTCGATGTGTAACCACATTTTAATTGCACATCATAACTGTGAAAATAAAACTCCTAAAACGAGCAAAGGGGTCAAACATTTACTCATCAGCATGATTAATAAAATGACCTTAATAAAGCATGAAGGATATTATATCTGATCTCTACTTTGACACTCGCATGTAATAGCTCCCAGGAAAGCAGTGATGTGGATGAAAGTGTTGCTTGTATTTGCACCTTGTTAAGTGGTCTGTTAGCTTAGCGCGTCAAACATAGTTGTACGTCTTCCATTTTTTTTTGTTGATATTTTTAATATTCTTGCTTCAAAACTCCCGTAAAAAATTCAGACATGGGAGGCTTCGTATGGTGTTATAGCGGTTATATATATATATATAACCGCTATATATATATATACGTTTTTGTTTAGTGTAGGTTTTAGTGTGTGTAAACGATGGGAAGACGGTCCTACTGCAATGTTTTTTATTGAAGTTTCTACAGTATTTTAGTTAGTATCTGTGTATTTATGCAAATAGTTTGCATATTGCTCAGCAGGTCAAACTGGGTGTGAAGCTTGGTGTGGTTTAAGTTTTGCTTTTTTGATAATTGAATGGATTCCGGACAGACAACCACACTTAAGTACCGTGACATGGCGCAGTCTGAGTTTTTAGTGGTTGCACTTTAGTGGCAACATCAGTACATTTCAGTGTAAACTGAATGAATTTAGACGTCATGGCACTGACGTGCTGCGCCAGCTGGACACATGACGTTGATGTGGAGAACAGGTGGCAGGAAAATTGAAAAAGATGCGTTGATAATGATGCGCTCTTTTTCTCCGCTGCATAATTGCGAATTCCCAACAGGGAAAGGCTGTGTCCTGTTTACACCCTGTCTTTATCCTCCTCTCCTTTCTTCTCTTCTCACCACACCTTTTTCTTTTTTTTTTCTCTTTTTTCTTTTAATTATGTCTGTCATCTCTGAGGACTCATTGCTGGAAGAGACGGGTCAGTAACTGAACCCCACCAGTAGGGAGTAGCAGAGAGCACCAGACAACGTGGGGCCAGAGTCGGGGGCTGGTGGAGAAAGAGTCTCAGAGAAAACGTTAAGTCGGTGCGGCGTCTGTGTGTGAGCGAATCAGTGGAGTTCAAGTCTGAAGTGATGGAGACAGCAGATAATAAGAGGAGCTGAGATATGGAGAGAAAAGTTAGATAGAAGTCAGATAATAGAAAAGAGTGTGAGAAACCAGCCCACAGGCGAAGCAGAGAAAGGACAGATAACACTCCTGCTCACACAGAATGAGTTAATTTTCAAAGGCCAGCTACAGCAACGGATTCGAAAATACGTCAAAAACTTCAAATTTGACTGAATGCAGCCCGCCTGCTTTATTTTCCACTCCGGTTTCATCATTTCTGAGCAGTCTGACTGATGCTGCGAGGAGAGAAATGAGGACGTGCGGGGTGAAAAAGAGGCGGCGGGGGAGAGAAGGGCAGGGTGGAGGTGCAGCTGAATGCCATGCAGTCATCAGGGAGTCAGCTCTGCTTGTTCACAGAGCTCAGTGTTGTGAATAGAGAAAGGAATTGTGGGTGAAACGAGCCGGTGCTCATTTACTCTGTGTGAGCTTGGAGCGGAGCCCATCAGACTCGATACAGGAGGAGATCGGTGAGGTTAAACCACAAGTGTCACATTGTGCTTTTTCTGGGACAAGTGCATCTTATTAATTGGGAGGATCTGCGGAATTTAATTCCACACCAATTGTGATTTTATGATTCAAAAAATACTGGAAAGGCAACATTATGACTCATTGTATACGAAGATGACATTTTAACAATCATTAACATAAGCCTTACACACACACACACACACACACACACACACACACACACACACACACACACACACACACACACACACACACACGCACACACACACACCTACTCTGTGAAGTGTTTAGAAATACGGGGGCGTTGTGCTGATTTCTGCCGCATATTAGATGCAGTTATATAACGGTGTAATCATGGTGAGATGTCCAGATTTCTAAAGATAAGCTGGCAAGTTACTTAGCAACAACCACAGAGCAGGACAGGAGAGCAGGTACGACTGCCAAAGAATCCCAGCCAAACTCCTTTAATCATAACAAGGCCCGCACTCCGGCACCCAGGCTATTCTGGGCTGTGCCATCGGCCTTATTTTACTATCATTCCCGACAGCCAATTTAACACTTAATTTTCAAGGGTGTTACACTGTGTGATATGATTTTTGAAAATGTCATTTAAATGAGCGCAATGTCGTTTTTCTGCTTTGCACACAAACCCCGAAGACCCACAGTGCAGGCCCATGGAAATGTCACTGTCTCCTCTTTTAGTTCCAAGAAATTACGCGCACAATAACAAAAAGATTGCACTGGTAATTGCCTCCAGTCTGCACTCATCATACTGATTTAGAATGTGCACCAGGGTGGGATTTGCTTTCTAAATGTAGTGGCCTTATGAACTTTCTTGCGTACTTTGATCAAATTCTTCTGTTTTAGTGTTACTTTATTATCTGTTTTGGCTTCATCCAGTCATAATGGATAGGAATCAAACATGACACAGAATAAGGGTCATACTATTTCTTTCTTTTTTTTTTTCTTTTTTTTGGGAGGACACAACAGGACTTCACTGAATGCACGCCAGCTCCAACAGCTGACAGCTGTGTAGTTAGAAGGGAGGCTTTGCAGACTGAAGGCCAAGACCGTTGCGTTCAGCCCAATGCTGGTGGAAATATATTGTATGCAAAAAAAAGAACATTTTTAATGTTCCATTATAAACCACCATAGTCAGGCTTCAACATACATAAAACAGAGATTTGACCAAATGAAGAGAAACCTAAACTAAATGTTAAATGTTTCCTCTCTTTACATTTCAAGAGATGCTTGAAGATATGCTGCTATGTGCCGATCATCACCCCGTTTTGACCAACTTTTTAAACTTGACTAATCAACATTGATGAGATTTTCTCTGTGTTTTGCAGTTATGGGGACCACGTTCAGCACTTCAAAGTGCTGCAGGATCGCTGTAGTCAGTACTACGTATGGGACGAGGCCTTCTCCTCTCTGAACGAGCTGGTGGAGTTTTACCACAGCAACAGCATCGCTAAGGAGAGGACGGTCTTCCTGAGGGACCCCGAGCACTTTGCCAGGGTGAGTCGGCAACTCCTGCTGTCAAATTCCTACTTCAGTCACACAGGGAGCAATATTTTTGACCAGAACGTGTTAAAAACTTTGGAAATTATTGCACAGATGTAAGGGAACGTATGAGTGTGCAATTTTTTGGTATATTCACTACTGTTTGCCAGGGCTGGTAAAAAATCAAACCCAACCAGAAATAAATATATTTCATAATCTAGTTAAAGCAGGGCGGCCAGCTTTCACACAGAGTGAAACTTAAAATTCTCTGTCATGCCATAAATGCTTTGTCTCTCGCTGAATAAAAAAAAAAATATTACTTGTCATGGTATTGTACATTTCAACCCTACTTTCCTGTAAATTCCTGCACCGGGACCAGCCCATATCTGTTCTGAAGAGGAAAGTGTTGCCATAGAAAATGGAGCAATCAAAGAAAAGGCTTCCTTGACGAAAAGGGGTGTGGCGTGTGTTTGAGGCTCAACACAGCTGAATCAAACTTGTTGAAGTCGCAGTTGTGGAAATTTAGAACAGGTTGAATAACCTCCGTGTTGATGACTCACACGCATAAGTTGTCATTTACACTGTAATTTCCCGTTTTTAAAAGGTCAAATAAAAAGGTCGGATTTCTCGGAAGTTCTCAACCGTCACTGCAGAGGAAGGATGAAGGGACTTGCTGTTTTGCGGGATTCCTCTGAGTCTACCTTATTTATTGATCCCAAAGTAGCTTGTTACTGACTCAATTTACCTTTTCATGGTTGACAAAAGAACAGCATCAAATTCAAAGTATTAAACTGACAAATAAAGCGGCAACGATAAAAGTTCATTTGAATCGACGTGTATTTTTATAAACCACAAATAACAGATACTTTTATTGTAACAGAGTCGGTCTTTCGGGTTTCATGTATATCAAAAATCCTTTTAAACTTTGTCTAAGCTGTTTTTCACTATTGGATGCATCTTTCCTTTTATTTTACTTATAGCTCTGGTGTTTTCTCTTAATATGCTGCTCATATTTCATATATCCACTGTAAATCACTTTTCTACCCCATTTTGAACACGTTCATTTGTACTGCTTCACGCCATCCCGCCCCTTCCCTCATCGTACATCAGCGATACAAGTTGCTCTGTATCAAAGTATAAGACAGCGTGAATCATCTATCTGTTGTCAAGTCAGAATGTCAGGACAATTATATCCAGCTATTCAAGTGTTCATTTTTGCACTTCACTCCGACTGCAATGCATCACCAGCATTTTTATAAAAAAATTTTTTAACTGGAGCTGACAGCTAAGGGGAGAGCTCCATATGTTGGAGAAATGTCTGAAGCTGCGATTGCGGCAGAAGGGTTTGACGTAGAGGTGCAGCTTGTAATAAAAGATCACAGGCCTGTCGACAGTTTGGAGCAGAACCAAACCCGTCATCCAACACGCTGAGTCAGAAAGACTGAGCATCGCACTGTCAACCAAACCAGAATTTTGAAGGGAGTCATTTTACGAGATTAAGGAACATTCTCATCAGTCTCAAATACTATAGAATGAAATGATGGCTATGCATTATCATATATGTGTAGACTTATAACAACATACTGGGAAAAAAAACAAAACAACCTTGTCATCAGTATAACAACAGTATCAGTCTGAGCGCTGAAAGGAGGTATAACTGACAGGTCGTTCCCATGATGGCGTCACCATGGGAAAAAGCTGTTGTTACTGTCATTATGCAGGCCCGATCACATTGCATGATAACTATTCCTGGGAGTGGCAGGCGAGCCGCGCCCGCGGGCCGACGCAGGTTGCCGCGGAGGGATTTGATCCACAGTGATTCTGGCGTGACAGCATGTTTACGTCACTGTAACATCAACCGGATGCTAATACTTATCGCATTATGTTCATGTGTGGCCCGACACCGGTGATCCTCGGTTCAACACACAGCCGAACATGAGACAGTTCACACAGGATGGATCTGCCTGAGTCATTGGCCACACGAGGCTGTTTCATTACATCCAAACAGGCCTGTCACTTCACAAGGCATTGTTTTGAGCGAGGCTCACACATAGAGAAGTTTGTTTCGGTGATCGTGTAGGACGTTTGTGTATGTTCTGTATGTCTGACAAATAATAAAGAGATGATAAGGGAAGTTTTTTTTGTACAGAAATTCTTACATTTTTCCAACTTATCTAGAAAAACAAACAATTGACCTTATATGGACCAATACCAATCAACGTAAACAACACAACAGAGAAAATGACATGTTCATTATTATCGTGGAGAGGGTTTGCTGGTCCCTTCGCTCCGCGGGACTTTGTGAACGATATATGTATAACGTTGAGGTATGTAAATTGTATTTAGACGAGATGTTTCATTCCAAGTGTTTATCCGTCATTCAAACAAATTGACATTCAAATAACATTGATGCTACAACAAAGCACAGGAGTTGCTATTTTACAATATAAATTAGTATAAATTACTTGTTTATGGATGAGCAATCATATCAGGTAAAAAGGAGGTCAACGTGATAACGTTAATTTGTCCATGATGAATTTTTCAGCAGGTTCTCAAACTAGTCCTTCATTCCCCAATGCAAGCTGTAATAACATAAGTACATATTTGTCAGCTCGAATTATAATTTATTTTTTTTTAAGAAAATGATTCATACAGACTTTAATACAAATCCCAGAAGGAATAAGTAATTGACATGAACATGTTGCACTCAGCTTTATCTGGATCTCATTTTGTGCTCCCTATGCGTCGAGGATTAAAAGGATGTGGCGGGTTACATTGAGGTCATTTTACTCAGAAAATATAGTATGTGCCTTCATGTATGTGACCGGCCTTCAGCTCTTATGTATCGGTAAATAGAACAGCATAGATGTCGAAACGTCATCTGACCTTTATGGTCAAGGGTGATATGGTTAATAGGCCTTCAACTTTTCTTCAATTAGAGACACCAGTAAATAAAAACAGGAATGATAATTACATTTGAATGTGTCTTGAGTTTTCTCACGTCTCAAATACCTATGAAACGTGGCAGGATAAATATCTAATAACCTTTTTCTCTGATTTCTCCACCAATATATTACATGTTCAGCGATGATGTGACAGTCTGACTGTGCGAGATACTTAAGCCGTATCTCTACTTACGGTTGCACAGTGTCGAATACCCTCATTAAGGCGGCATCTTACCAAAGCATCTCTAAAACAGATGGGAACCATATTCAGGTGCTTTGTCCTTAATGCTACCATCTGTTTTCAAAGCACTTCCGCAGATGGGATCTGTTTGTGACCTCTGCTTTGACTCCCCTGCTTCATTTTGCCTTAAAATCAAGTTTTGGCTGAAAAGTGCAACGTTCAGAAATTCAGTTAGTTTCACACAGAGAACACAGGTCCTCTTAATATTACTACACCGAACACAAACATAAACACAACACTTTGGTTTTTTGCCCCCATTTTTTTATGAGACTTTTTCGGTGTACACCAAAGGCTTATTTCTCTTGAATATTGTTCACAGATGTGTCTGTGATAGTGACACGTCTCCTTTCCTGAGATAATCCATCCACCTCACAGGTGGGCCATATGTGTGATTAGACAGCAGGATTATTGCACAGGTGTGTTTTAGGCTGGCCACATTTAAAACGCCACTTTTTAAATGTGTGATAAGATTTAGACTAAAGTGTTGCATTTAAATTTTTAAGTGTACATTTGACATTGTGAAGTGTGATTCGCCATGCAGATAAACCCAAAACACACGGACTCTGCTTGCTAATAAAATCAAATCTATTTTTGCAAATAGAGTCCTCTTAATCCTGCACTGTGGACCTTAACCAATTATCTCACTAACACGCCTGCAATAAAGAAAACAAAGCAAAGACGCACTGACATCTGAGGTGGTGGCCTGCAGATAGCCAGTCACTGCTGCTCTGCAATATATTGCAGATAATTAGATAGGAAGTGGGGTTAGTGGCCAATGAGTCACTGCTGTTATTAGAACTGAAGTGACAGAGGAACTCGCACATACAAACACTTGCCTGACAATATTTAAAACAAGTTGACACATTGTGTTTTCTTCCCTTATTTTCTTCCTTTATTTGATGTGATTCAATAACACACAGAATACCTGTACAGAATCAATTGGTGAAAAAGTTTAGCGGAAAGTTAATTGTGCTGGATATTTAGGATGGTGTAAATTTAATGCTCATTTCAAGATGATCCACACTCATCGATTTTAATGAAGAGTGAATGCTACTTCAATAAATTGTGTTTTTTTTTAGATCGATTTCCATGTGTATTCCTGAGTAGATTGTGTCTTTAAAGGAAGCAGGATTTGAGCTTTTAATCGTCTTTTATTGTATCACTTGGATGGCGTTACTGTCATAGGATGGCAGATACTGTAAGTTTGATCATATATTGTTTGGGTGTGAGGTGATGAGTGTTTTCAGTGCAGGTATAATTCACCGACTGGAACAGGCAAGTTTCAAATGAGTGTGACAGTTCTGAAACCCAAAAATAGACTTTGGTTTCTCAGAGCAGCTCCTCAAAAATGTGGGACTTTTTTATAGAAGCAACCTGCCTTCCTCCTGCACACTTTCAAGCTCGCTCCAAAGCATTGGGGGAGGTGAATGCTATACTCTAAACCAATGCAGCTGGAGCAGGTGCCAGATATGAATTTAGCTTAGGGGCTTCATGATGGTAGTTAAATGGATGAACAACAACTGTCGTCCCGGAGGAGACTATAAAACTATCTGGCCTAAATACTGTGACAATCCCCCTAAAAGCAGCAAATAATACATGAAAATATCAGCAGGTATTTGTAAGCATTTGTATTTCTGGGATTTGAATTTATTCATATTAAAAAATGACATGCAAATGTGCAATGCCAATATGAGTTGTTTTGAACCAGTGCACTGAAATTGTAATGGTTATTAGGTGCATTCATAACTCACGACTATTTGTTTTATACAAACAATATAAAGTTGAAGAAGATTCCTTGACACAAACAGTATGTTTTGATGCCTTGTGGGAACATTGCATTCACGTATATTTATTTCTTGCAGATATAATTTAAACTACGGGGTGACACTTACTTGTGTAGCACTAATCTTTATCTTAAACTAACCTAAAAATATTTTCCTAATAGTGACCTCTAGTTATGTCCCCTCAGTGACATTAAACACACTCAAACACATGCAAGCGCCCTGAACCTTGCGTGCACACTCTGGTCCGAAACTGAAATGTGATGTTAGGACTTCTAACCTTGTTGTCGTTAGTATAATGATAACAATAGCTGCTCTTTCTGTCTCCTCAAACAACTCATTCAGATAAAGGTCATACGTCGTACTTCATTTCACTGGATCTACTTGTTTGACTTGATTTAAAACAAGCTCAAGTAACAAACACGGTTACAGTTTCTTTAATCAAATATTTCTGTTTCATTTTATATTCATACTCCACTTATTCTCTTTATTATATTTCTCTAAACACATTCAGTAGCCCTGACTCTTTGTTTCCATAATAAAGTTGATTGTCTGCTGTGACTTAGCTCATTTACCTACATTCATCCATTCAAAGTCTCTTTCTGATCTTTAGCATGGCTAAAATATATATATCCTCATAACAAATAATTTAATTCAACACTGTTGCAAACATGACTAACTTTTTTTTTAGAAGAAGTTGGATTTACAGTTTACTGTATATAGCTACAACCAACTACTCATTAGTTAATTCAGCTCTAATCTTGAGGTTGTGTCTCCCCCATTAATAACAATACACAGATGAATCTCCATGTTAAAGATATGTTTATTTAAAATGTACTGGGCTGTCTGTGCTGTAACATGACAACAGAAACAACCTTTATTAGTGTGGGTGAGTCTATAAAGGACTAGTCAGCAAAGTATATGGCATGTAACATAAGTGTAGATTATCACATTAAAAAGTGTGTTTAATTTTATTTCTTGGTCTTTACTGTTACTTGACTATTACTTGATAGCCTTCCCCTGGTTCTTTGATGTGAGTTTCTAGTCGCCTCCATACACTGTATAAAATAACGCAGGCTTTATATCATATAATGTAAATTGCCTCAGGTTGGAAAGCTAAGGCTATCACATCAGGAGAATGCATATTTATGTTTGAACAGGATGGTATTCTGCATTATTCTGCCTCGAGGTTGAATCCCATGGTCAGAGGTCACCTTGCAGTTTTATATCAATGTAGAGCTCTAATAAGAGTTGCGTGTCAGCTTGACACTGGATACATCTCCCGCTATACAACTGTATGGAAATATATTTTTCTAGAATTATGCTGGAAATAATGTAAAATTGAATTAGCGAATCCACCAACCGAGAATACTTTGAAATAGAAGTCTTGTGATGGCGTGTCATAGAATTCCTTCCTTATTTATCAAGATGTGGCATCATTTACTTTATACACAGACGTGTGTTTCGATATATGTGGTTGTTAATATATTAGTGGTTAAGCTAATTTGATGGTTTCTCTCTCATAAGCACATTGGATGTGGATTTATTGTACTCCATGTGGCCATGTTGCTCTGTCATATCCAGGAGAGATCATTTGAGTCTGAATCACATCATGTCCCAAAGGTCAGCGTGGCGTGCTGAAGGTGCTGAATTTACCTCTATTGCTTTGTACCCTTAGAAAATGTCTGTCTTTCCACGTGAGATCACAGCTGCTTAGTCATCCCTGTTTGTTTGTACACGCATTGTTTTCTGTTCTGTAATTGTTTCTAATTTTCATCTTGTGCTTTATCCTCCAGTTATTTTAGGGAAATAAAAAAATATATATCAGCAGTGTTAACCACACATTCAGTCTGTATGCAGACAGAGAACAAAGAACAGCCACAGAAACTCAGTCCAACCTTTTGGAGGTCCTGGTTTATATTGGTCTTCCAGAAGTTACATCAGTGGTCTCAGTTTCCCTGTAGGTGGATCTGCGGATTAAAACCACATGGAAACATTAATTTTAGCTGAATTCCCAACTGCCTTTTTGACTGTCAAGTTATATAAAATCACAGTCGGCTGGTGTTTGTATCTGTGGGGTTTTATCTTGGCCTTCGGCATCAACAAAGCTCTTACGCCCACCGTCTCTCACTGAGTGTTTGCACTCCGTCCTAAATTCTCACTCTATAAAGGCTTTATTTCACTTCCAGGCTATAGGCTATCTTCACCTGACCATGGCAGTAATGGTGATGCTATATTGATCATATTCAATTGGCATTTGATGTTAATATTTATTCATTTGTGGCACACAATTCAGTCGCATAAAAAGCAGGTTTGCAATTGACTTTGGTTGTTTTGTTTTTTTTTGTTTTGTTTTGGTGAACTATGAAAGCTAACACAAA
Organism: Lipophrys pholis; assembly: GCF_963383615.2. Lineage (NCBI taxonomy): Eukaryota > Metazoa > Chordata > Actinopteri > Blenniiformes > Blenniidae > Lipophrys > Lipophrys pholis. Next base: position 12,280,616 of record NC_137647.1, read on the forward strand.
TTGGGGGGGGAAAAAAACAAGAAAAGGCTAGAAAGTGGCAAAACGGAGGAGCAATAACTTCTCAGCCTTTGTCCCGAGGGCCAGATAACAAGACAACTTCAGTGCCAGACGTGGAAAACAAGCCAGTTTCTCATATATCCTATATCTGCTCCCTCTGTCTTTTTTTTTACACTTGTTCTGTATGCTGCTTCAGTTCGTACTAATATAATAGTACACAATTCTTGTGTTATTATCATCACCCGACTTCCATCCATACAAAAGCAAGCTAGGAACATTAATATTAACAATAAGTAAAAAACTACTTAAATCTGTTCCATCAGATTATCAAACCAATGATGGCAAAAGGTTACCGTGTGGACTTAAACTCATGTTGGAGGGAAAAAGTGTCAGTCAGGGGGTGGAGGGAGTACTCAAAATCAGATCAGGTCCAATTAAAGGTTCAAAGACGCTGAAGCCCTGAAAAACCAAACAAGCAAAGGGAAGGTGCAACAGGGAGTTCAGAGGAACATGGCATGAATAACCAGAGTTACGACGGGAGAATAAAACTGGTAGAATGGAGACAAGGATGATAAACGGAGATGAACAGAGAAACGTGGACAGACTGAGGCCAGGTTTACGCGTACCCGAGTTCTTAATAAAATGAATATTTACCCCTCTACGTTTACCAGACAAACTTGATACGCAGACCCGCATATACAGCTGGTTCAGAGCTACTATGAGCATGCCAAACCTGTAGGGGGCAATGCAACGAGAAGCACAGAGCCATGAGAATCCTGGAAAAAACACAACGTCACGAACGGTGTAAGTTATTTCCTGTGCTGCGATAATGGCGAGCGGTTCGTTTATTTCTACCGATAAAGAAGCGGAGCTCCTCCTCAATGTGGCGGTAGAACATAAAACGTAAAAACAACCACGGCGTTCACTGTATCCATTTTCAGCAGTCTGCAAATGAAGCTGTAAACACGGGTCGCACACTGCTGACGCGTCTAGCGCATATTGTGACATAAATTTTCTCTTACCCCCCTTTAGACGCAAACAGAGGCGCAGAGGTTTTCTAAATCTCCACTGTGGCCGGAGTTTTCAGCAACCATCGTTTGTGGTGACTCGTAGTTGTGTTTATGTGTAAATGCAAGGCCCAAATGCAGAGAAAGATCACAGTCTTTGTAAATACACGGGTACGTTTAAAGGAGACATATCATGCTTTTAAATCCTTCCTTTTTACATATAAATCATACAGTTGTGGTCTATATAAAGCGGAACTGCAATGCTTGGGTCTGAATTCCTCATTATTAGAGCTCCACAGGCCCCTTTTCTACCCCTTTTCTGATGTGCTTCTGAGAGCAACTCGTTTTGGGGCGGTCTCTTCAAATGCAAATGAGACACTTCATACCCCGCCTCCTCTCCAGGTTGCAGAGGTGACACTCAACGCCACCCTGTTCGGCCATCTTTGTAGTTTGATAGAACAGATACAATTATCTAGCGGCGCAGAAACTTTATATTCACACATTATTTACAAAATGTCAACAACGGAAGATTTGTCCATCCAGCCATACATGTTGGAGCCAGAGTCGGACCCGGCGGAGCGAGATGAAAATGACGATGATGCATCTGAAGAACAACGTCTTCATATGGATGTAACGCAATGGTGTGTTACTATATTTACACTAACTTCTCCATCCATGCCCACTACTACAATACTGCCTGTATTACAACGACTATTTAACACAGAAGTTACATTATAATCTAAAACGAGCACACAGCGCTAACATATGAAGACGGTGCAACTGCTAATGCTAACAAAACAATGACAGGGACGTCTTATCATCAAACTTTTTAGCGTTATATACAGCTTACCGAAGTGCTCTGTTCGTCGTCTCCATAGATAGAAGGAACTGACCGCTCAATCAGACGAAGTCTTTCGGCAAATCCTTCTTTATACTGGCGGAGGTTGTTGAAGCAGTCGTCCTTAAAGTGCTTCGCGCACACAAAAATGACCTTACCCACAGATGTGGGTACATTTCTGTGAAAAATAAAACTCAACCAGGCACTTCGAAAAGGTTCTGATGCTGGGAGACGGTGTAACGAAGCATCCAACAACCAAACATTTCGACTTATCCTCTCGTAACTTCGGCACCCTTAGGTTGGACTACAAAATCGCAGCGAGAAACAAAAATGGCGGATTGCTCGAAGTGTCGATGTCCTAATTTGGCAGTTCCGCCGGGAATACTGTGACGTCATTGTTCAAAAAACGTAATAGAGAATAGAAAAATCGAAACGGATAGCAAAATATGACCAAAACAGAATATAAAGATATCAACGGAGCACCTGAAGAGACTACTTTGAACTTTTCTGTACTTCTAAACACTCTAAATATACAACAACATGCATTTAAGGGCTAAAAAAGTGGATTTAGCATGATATGTCCCCTTTAAAGGTGGCCTTAAACTACACAACATGAAACATACCATAAACAAGTGAGACCAAACAATCTTTTTTGTCCCCATATGTTCACTTTTTACTTTCAGTCCAGGGCATCCGGAGGGATTTTATAAATTCAATTACATTTTTTTGTTGCCGATTCCACAAACTATAAGAAAATATTTAAATTGAATGGCACTTTACAAAGAAAAGCAAAGCCAAATCCAAGTCTACCATGAGCAAAATGGCACAATATGAAGACCCTTGAAAAGAAATACTATTATCTTGTCACCGAGTTTTGATTTTTTTTATACCGAAGAGGTTCATTCATATGATTGTTTCATCATTATTACAGATTGTTTTAGAAAGAATACATTATGTTGAGTAACTCATGAGAATCCTCTTTAATTGGCTCTTTGTTTGAGATGATAAAAATGTGTCTGTCAAATAACTGAAATTTCCACTCATACAGAGGAAGCATACTTTAAATATATTATAATTATGAGGCATCTTTGAGAAAACTTTAAGCATCTCCAGGCTAGGGGTCCTTTTTCTGGTTAATCCAAAAGTATGTTTTCCCTATCTCCAACTAAACCTAAACTAACCTAAACTTGACAAACATACCAGGAACCACAAGAAAAACAAAACGTGATCATATTGAAGCACAAAACGTTTTTTTTCCAGATTAGGACAATTAGAAATAGTTTCACAAACATGGAAATATTTTGATTACAGCTTTAATATGAGTAAATTAATAAAAAGATTTGTGTTTCGTGCCCTCCTATTGTACAGTCTTTCCAAACTTATTTCACATCAACTCATCGTATAACTTCAAAATGTTCTTATGTCTGCATGGCAGATTTTTTTTTTCCCCCATTTCATCTCCCAACTTATCCTTAATATCCCTCTGTCACCGTGTCCCTAAGCTTTCTCTTCCAACAAAGACCTTTTTTGTGCAAAACTTGGACCTTTTCTTGACACCTTGTCATGTTTCCTCAAGTGCAAACTCAAGCCATATCTTTTTTTTTTTGCCTTAAGTGCTCCCTACATGAGTGCAGAGACAAATCTAGAGCAAAGCTGCAGTCCATTGACGTTGCAGAGTAATTTGTTCCACTGTCAGAGCTCTCTCTGGTGCTGGAGTGGCTCCTGGAGCTGATGGTGATCACAGAGTAACAGAGCGCAGCTGATATGGACAGACTGTATTTTTCCCTCCGAACCTTTGCTCCCCACAGCCTGGCAAAGAAAAAAACGAATGGCCTCTCCCCGCGCTGCCACGTACACTTCAACAGAAATACTCGCAGAGAAAACAGAGGCCTGCACATACATGCTTGTATATGTGGACACTAATAGTCTAGACTGGATCCACAAAACAATGAGATATAAAACCGGGAGGATTTATAGATCTGCAGGCTGATTGGTTCCATGTCTCTTGGTCATAATCCCGCGGTGTGGTTCGTGTGTGTGTGCCGTTCCCTCTGTCTGCTTGGCATCATATTGGATCTCACTGTGAGACAAGTGCACTGTCCCCGCGAATAAAGTCAAGAACGGGAACATTTATGCCAGGACGCACGCACACACACACACACACACACACACACACACACACACACACACACACACACACACACACACACACACACACACACACACACACACACACACACACACACACACACACACACACACACACACCACATCTACTTCCCTCTATGCGTCTGACAGCTACGAGGTTAGTTAGGTTCAAGATGCTGTTCTTAAAATAGCCGCTTTTCTTCTGCTACTCCTAAACTGCTTTCACTTCACGAGTCAACAGAGATCAGAGAACAGCGGTTATGAGGAGGGAAGAAAAAAAACTACTTTGGTGAATTCAAAGACAGGCACCGTGAGACGGAGACGTCGCTGCATCTGAGGACTGAATTAAAAGCGGCTCACCTTCCCGTGGACCGCCGTCAGACGTCGCGGCGACAAACGTGTCACTGTTGTTTTGCGGTTGACGTCTGCGTGCAACTGTCTCCATAACGCCTCTTCGTCTCACGGCTGCCTCTCTTTGTGCCCAACTTGATTTCCTTTTCTCACTTATGATCTCCATGAAGTACAGTTATGTCGTGGACTGTGTAAAAATGCTTAGCTCTGACAAAAAAGAAAAAAACAAAAAACAGATGTCGCTTGTGAGGAGAGACGTTGTCTTGTCTCATTTTAAACAGACAGTCTGAAAAACACAAGCTGTTTACCAAGACAAAACTCCAACTGCTGTTTGAGTTTAAGTATTTACCCTGACTAAACTATGGGCACACTGACAAAAACCTGAAAAAAGTCACTATTGTAACTATAAACCCCAACGGGGGAATCTTATTGGTGCATTTCTGTCAGTATGTCTAATTCTACTCAGACCTTAGGAGTTGTGTCGGTTTATCTTTTGTCATTCCTTGACATAGTTTAACAGGCAACAACTGACAATTGGCAATGCCAAATGTGCAAAGCCTACAGTAAATCCAAGAATTAATACCACTGCACAGAGAGTGAAGTAGCGTAAACCAGAAAGAAATCCAATAAAAACCAAAGATTACTGCATGTTTGTCTTGAAACAGTGCTGGGTCTGGGGTTAATTGTCGGGGTTTGCAGAAGGAAGGGCTCAGTTGGTGAGACGCCGCTTCACAATGAATCTGAAACAATAAATATTGCTTGAATTGCACTGAATATATTCAAATAGTATTCAGTGAGACAGAAAAGTAAGAGTGACCCTTACAGGATTAAATTAGCGTAAAAATAATAATTTAATTTGGCAGCATCACGGATGAGGCATTGTGCACTGATCTATAAAGTAATACCAACAACAAATTATTCTTATGGTATCTGTTGCCCAAAGCCATTTTTCACTATATAAGAAGCTTTTTCTGCAGTTGACTAAACCCCTGCAGCCACTCGAAGGCAACAGAACAGAGATATTAATAAATCTGCAGACCCTGATTTTTTTCTCTAATTTTCTTTTTGGGGGGGGGGGGGTACTGCACGAGCAGACTGTTACAGCACATACAAACAACAACTGGCTGTACAGTCAGTGTAGCTTGCCGAGTGCTTGAATTCTCACGCATGAGGAAGCTGTTGGATTAGATTTGGCTCATCAATCTCATGTACAGCATGTTTATTTTAGGCTTGAAGTTTAATTCTTGAATTACACAACTGTGTCTCGTTTATGGGTGGGTTAATGGAGGCAAATTGATGCAGTTGTAACATAAATATTTTTGAGAATGTATGAATTCTTTTAAATGTTAAATTTGATTTAAATAAGCATGCCTTAAGTTCCTCCTTGTATTTTAATTTTGTCACTAAATAAGACACCCTTCATCGATAGTAAAGTGACTACATGCCATTGATTGTTATAAATATGCATTACCCACGAAGAAAAAATAAAAATAAAAACCTGATTTATTAAACTCATTTATAAATGTAATCGGTCGAGACATTGCAAATTTTGTTGCCCTCAAAACGACCAATGACAATTCCATCATTTTGAAGATTAAAATGAAATACATGTATCAAACATATCAATATCTTCTTTATATTGATTAAAGTTGCTATATGTATATGTATATGTATACGGTCCTATTTTGGTAAACACTCTTATAACAACAAACATCCAGGTCGAGCCTTTCTTTGAGGAGTTTGCATGTGTGGGTTTTCTCGAGATACTGGCATTTAGTAACACAATAAAAATATCTGTTTGAGCTTAATTGGTGTCTTGAAATTGCTTTTATACCTGGAAATCAAAGTGTGTATGACTGTAAAGCTGTTGTGCTATGTGTGTCTCTCCGTGTTTGACCTGTGACGGGCTGTTGAAGTGTCCAGGATGTACGCTAAGCTTGATAAAACAGCATAGAAAATGGAGTATGTATAAAATTAATTTTCCATGGCTTGGTTCCAGTTTGCACTACACGGGCTGACAATCACTGATGTGACTGTTGTGTATGTTTCATTACTTTTATCGAGCGGTTTTGCGATAAGCTTTTCCACCCCATGAGTCATGGTTATTATTGTTCTCAAACTTTTTGACAGGATTTTGATCAACTCCTCCCTCTTTCTCTCTCTTCCCCTCCGCAGCGTCCCCATCATGCCCACGCTCTCTTCGACTTCACACCCCACCACCCGTCGCAGCTACGCTTCCTGCGGGGGGACGTCATCGAACTCCTTGACTGCTCTGACTCGCTACGCTGGAGGGGTCGCTGCCATGGACGTGTGGGATGCTTCCCCCCAGAATATGTGCAGCCCATTTACCAATGCCAATGACCTGACATGGCTAAAGAAAACACACAGCCGTTCCTTGGTGGGTTTTCAGAGAGACCACCTCGACACCGCCCACCCCTCAAACACACAAACACATTTTCTCTGATCTGTACTTCATTTTTGGGGGTGAATGACTGATGGAGCTGCCACCGAGCCGCTCATTATCTTACTGGCTCCGCCCATTTCCACGTGACGTCCCCTTATCGGGAGGAAGCCTGTCCAGGACTGCTGCCGAAGGCCCGTCGAGTTCCTCCGCCTGACCCCACAACTGCACTTCCTTTTAAACATGTTAACATTCACACATGGACCTACACACTGTGGACCTCTCTCACACTTACACACAGTGAAACACACACACACACACACACACACACACACACACACACACACACACACACACACACACACACACACACACACACACACACACACACGCTACCAGCCATAATCATTTATTACAGCTTATCAGCACGGGTGCAGACTTGATCGAAGTAACACATGCACTAACCTGTTGGGGGGGGAGGGGGAGGGAATGTGCGGGGGGCCTCAGCCAGCTGAAGAAAGGAGGTCAGCGTTTCCTCCGCTAACAGATCTGCTCCAGTGTTTTGTCGGCATTCCCACGAGGAGATCCGGTGAGCTGAGCTGGGACACACAGAAAAGGCCTTGTGTTGTGAACATTTGAGCCAGACTCTCTGAGCAGACTGACACAGCAGATTCCCCTCTCTTAGTCTCAGACCGGGCTTGTGTTTGTGTGTGTCGGAGAGAAGCAGAGTGTTTGAGTGTGAAGGGCGTTTATATACAGTCGTAATGCATGTCGTGCTACTGAGAGATTGATAGATGGGAATCACATCAGTTGACGTTGTCTGGATGTGTGTGTGTGTGTTTTTTTTTTTTTTTCTTTCCTTCGGGGGGGGGGCTAGCAGCACAGTGCACAAACGTATTAGAGAGAGCACTTTGAAATGAACACTGCCCAGATGTCGCTTTCTTTTGACAATAATCTGCCGAAAAGTGTAAGATGCTTAAGGGTTTGTTTCCATGTATTTATTCTTATCCATGTGTAATCCTAATATACAGACATTGCAAGTAAAATGGAAACGTCGTATAAAAGTTTGGTTTCTGTTGCAACGAATGTTGAAGAAAAAAAAAAAACAACCAGTGATTAACATTGAGAACATGGACCGGTCTTTCTCAACCTGTAGTGACAAATCATTTCAATAAAGTGATACATTTACCTCTTTGAACCTGGAGATTGGACATTATTCTCACTAAAACTGTGTCACAATAAGCTCTCGAATTCTGTTTTTTTTTTTATCATACCAGGATACAAATGTTTCCCATTTGCTTGGTGGTTTGGCGGATTTGAGCCTCTTTTGCCAGTCGGTTTTGGCCCGTGGGTCTTATGTTTGACACCCCTGCTCTAAATTGCTGAAAGTTCAAGAAAATTCTCATTCGGAAAGTTTCATCGTCAACAACATTAAAGCCACGTACAATAGTTTCTAACTCACTTTGACAAGTTATAAAATTTAAAAGTCTCAAATGTTCAATTGTGTTTTAGTGGTTGCACAATTTGACATTAAACAGGCATCAAAGTCTCATCTTCATTGCAGAATTTCTCTATTTTATCAGTTAGCATGTTTTTTTCTTAGTTTTGGATTAAAAGAAACAATTAACAAATATCCCTTTAAAGCATTGAGAACCTAAACCTGTATTCTTTATTGATTATGTGGATTATTCTGATAATAACATAATTGTATCAATGAATAAAGTGACTTAGAACTACACTATATACTAGATAAGCTGAATATAAGTAACTCCAGACACTAAATTAATTTCATTATTACTTCTGCCAAGAGAGAGTTTATTGACGTGTGTTTTTTTGCCGCCAAGACAGGATAAGTTAATACCCGTGCAATAAAAACATTACATGTCCCTGACGTTGGCGCTCCGAACTCATCATAAAGTGACGAATGCAGCACCGCCTCTCTCACCAGAGCACCATCAACTGAGGCAGGAGACAGGATCATCTCTCAGCCCTGAACCGCTTCTGTCGGGTTGCCTGTCTCTCTTTTGTGTGGTGTTTTTTGCTTTCTCTCACTCCTCCTGACAAAGTCACCTCCAGCTTGTCAGTGACAGTTATTCGATAAACCTCGGGCATCCAACGGGGCAGAAGGGGAAGAATAAAAGCGTGAAAGGTGTACCAGGAATAGTAACGCTGTGTTCTTCCTCTGATCTCTTCAGAATCTGCTGAGTCACATTCAGCAGGAGCTGAACGCTCGGTGGTGCGCTTTGTTTTTTGTTGGGGTTTTTTTGTCTCCGTCATAATGACATATCTGTGTCATACACTAAAACTGATGTGGTAAAACTAAACTAAACCTCTTAAAGAGGCAAACAGAGAGAAAATTGAAATGGAACCAGACTAGACACTGAGCATGGTACAGAGTAAATAAACAAGGAGAGAGAAGGAAAAAAAAGCTAGAATCAGAAGAAAGGCGACAAAGAGGCACGTCAGCGGCTCAGATGTGATTGACAGCATAAAGCGGGTGTGAGCTGTGACATCAACGCTATTTCAATTCCAGGCCTCAAAAGTAGAAGCAGTAAAACAGTTGAATCAGTCTGACTGATGCCCGGTTATTTGGACGAGTGTGAAGATGGAAATGATCTGCGCACAAACCAGTCAAACATTATAAATCAGAAGGTTATGAGACAGTCGCATTCTTCTAACCATTAAGTCAATAAGTAAAAGGTGACAGGGGTGATTGATGAGTCAGCAGACCGGATTTACCTTCCGAGTCACGACACAGAGCATCAGTTGTGACAGGCAAACATAGTGAAGGTTGTAAATAATTCTGGCTCCTTTAGCTAATGCTGCCTCATGAAAAGCCACATTGAGCCATAATTTCAGAAGTGATAACACAGCTGGCCTGCAGCTTGAATATATAAACATGCCAGGCATGCAGCAAATTGGTTTTCTTGTTAAATGACTCCACAAGCTTCTGTCCAATCCTGAAGAAAAAAAAAATCTTTAAGTTGTGGAAAAACTAAAGCAGATTGCAACATTATTTTTTTTTTTCATTCTAGGACGCTGTAGTTTCAGCTTGAGTATCTACAATAGCACATGATCTGAGTTCCTCAGCCAAAAATCACAGAAATTTCACAGGATGTGATTAAAAAGCGGCCTGAGAAATGAGGGGGGGGGGGGGGGGACAGCCTTGCAATGCATGAAACGTACATGGTGCTGGGGATATTTCTGAACACCTGCACAGCATTAACTCCACCCTGAATCTATTTCTCCAGAGGACTGTGGCACATCTCTCTACAGGGACAAGCTGCCCTCTCATCGCGCAGAGGAACATTTGCCAGATCCTGCAGAGATTAGATTGGGTAATTGACATGATCCAGGTGAACACGTACACAACAAAACAATTTGCACGGCCTTAGGTGTTTACATCTTTTTAGAAAACATCCAAATTATTAATTACATTTAACAAATCTTACAACATTTCAACGACTGCTGTGATTAATGAGGGATAAAAGTGCAAGTGTCCATCCTCTTTGTATCATCGGCTATCATAAGATCAGTCTTTCACTGCCTCACCTTCAACAGCTCATCAATAACTGTAAAAAACAAACAAACAAAAAACAGGTACGCTGTGGGATTTTGTCCCTCCCAGATAGAACATGGGAATGTTTGTGCCTGCTGCTACTTCATATAAATACATATCTGTCAAAAACAAATACAGAGGAAAATGACAAAATGTACAACGGGACACTGATTCGACAGACATTTGATTATTTGCAGGTTCACGTGAGTATAAAACAAACTAAAAATGTCTTTGTCATGTATTTACACTGCCAGAATAGCCGATGGCTCGGTCTTTCACTTCAGCAGAACCCGGCCCACGTATAGCATCTCTTCTTTCCATGCTCTCAATTCCTGGTGAGCTTGGCCATCTTTTGATGATACTGCTGATGTGAATGGTTGACGTACAGTATGAGGGTATTTTCCTCCATCATCTCCCATTCAGTAGAGGCTGACTGTCTCCAAACATCTTGTATTGCCCACGTTTATTGAAGTGTAACAAAATCAAGGACAGCTGAGATTGCACAATCCATAAGAGGCTGTAGCCAGATTAGTTTATGATCTTTGCTAATCCTTAATTCACACAATGCACTTTAACATTATAAAAAAAAAAAGGGGGAGAAGCTCTGTGGAGCTGTCAAACAAGTGACTGTAAGTTGCTCCTAACAGAAGTCAAAACCAATCCGACCAGTGTCAAAGTAAACAATATCTGCTGTCAGGTTGTTGGTATGTGAGTTCAAAAGATTGCTTGTAATTTGAAAAGGATTTGGAAATTTGCATCATAACCGTGAAAATCTCAATCAGTGGTGTCAGACTCATTTATGGAGCTTGAACTTATGTTGTCCCGCAGCACAATAGTGAATCAAAATGCATTGACCAAAACCAACTTTAGTTTCACCCAGTAAACATTTATCAACACATATTCAGTAATCCCAAAAACACATTGACTGACATGTATTGATAAACAGTTCTGGGTGAGCTGCAGGCTATAATACCTCTCTACTCAAAGTAACACCTTTGTGAACTCCTTCCCTCTGATTAATGTCAAATAATTACACAACAGATCATATTCCAGGCTGTATATTGACAGAAATCAATACTGATAATCAAATCGAACTAAGGTGAATCATCTCTTTGACTTCATTCAGATTTCAAATTCGCTTATAAAAACGTTTCGGAAAAACTTAAGGCGACAACTTTGATGGTAGTGTCTGTCAAAATGGATTTATTTTTTATTTTATTGCTGTTACATGTTGCGTAAATGTAGCCATCATTAAGTCTCAATTATCATACTTGGGAAATTTGATATATTCTTTAATCACCACGACATATATTGGGCCTGGTCTACTAAAAAGCTTGTCTGTGTAAAACTGAGCACAAACAACACAATAGAAGCTGATCTATTGATAAAAATAATATCACACACTATCCATTTAATATGATTGGCAATAAGGAAATACGGGTGGTGGTCTCAGATCACCCACAATAGTGCTGATAGATGAATGTATAATGATGATATTTCCTACAATTACACTACAAATCTGATCATTATGCAGTTTCTGGTTTTATCAGATTATACAAGTGATCATGTAAACAGCATAATGTCATTTAATTGATCAGATAGTGGAAGTTGCCTGAATATGAAGAATTGGATCAGCACACCTAGATTTCTGATGTACATGTATACCCTTTAACATGATGTATTCCATTCATTTACATATGTGCATCTGTTGTAAAAAATTTAAAAAATCAACAGTAATAGGTGGCATTACATGCAAACAGCAATATTTTTCCATTAATATAGTTTTGCATGCTTCAGAGACCCTGTCTACATGAGAACGATGTCCTCAGAATGATATCACTCCCTTGTTCATTTGCTTACACTCACCATTACTTGAATACAGTGATGAGTCCTTTTCAAGCACAAAAATTTGGAGTTTGATGTTTGTTGAGGAAGGAATGGAAAATATATATTTGTGCAAATAAATTAGAATTTGACACCCAAAAAAAAAATACACAATCTAAGAAATGATCCACAAACTAAAGTCATGGAGAGCCCGGTGTAGAAACCCTTCGTCTCAGTAGCGGCAGCGTCTCTGCTGAATGCAGGTCAGAAGATGTGTTCTTTTGAGGGTTTGTCAGGCGTGATCCTCAGTCCTTCCTGTGTGTGGATCGGCTTATGTTTGCACCTGTCTTTCTAGGCACAAGCTTTTAGTAGATCAGGTGCGAAGAGCATTGGGCGGATCCGCAGGATGTTTTCATAAAAACAGAAAGTTTAAGTCGTTCACCACTCACACGTACTCCAAAATAACCCGACTGAAATATTTAAAGCATGGTTTGTTGGACAAACCACGTTTTGTCAGATCTGATTATTACAATGATGCGATTACTTCTAGTTTTTATGTTCATGTTAAAAAAAAACAAAAAAATCTACAAAAAGCAAACAAAAAAAGTTACACATGCAGTAACTCTCTTGTAAAAAATGTCAAACCCTGTTCTGACTTGTTTTCAAGTAATATGCTGCATTTTTCACGTTTCAAAGTCAGGTTGAGGCGCTGCTATTCTGGCAGGGAGATAAATTAACATGACAGAACAGGTAAAACAGCCCCGCACAGTGCTGATGGTTTTCACGTGATATTTTATCTGTGTGCAGAGCTGACGGCTAATGATTTAACAGAGCTTGAAAGAAAGTACGCACCGCCTCATTAATCACCTCAATGCTTTAGTCAAAGCTGCAGATTGCATATTAAAACTGCTGGTCTGTAGGTCCAGTAGCAAAAGGTCTTTATGAGAGGTGTCAAACATACAGTCCGAGGGCTGAAACCAACTCACCGTAAATTCTAATCTGGCAAACAGGAAAGCCTGGCGTTACAAAGTGTAAAAAAGTATAGAGAAGAGATTGACTAAAATGTTTTTTTCAATGGAAATTGTTGTTTCAGCCTCACTGTACCTCTGGCATAACCACCATGGTGGTCCAGAGCCTTCAGCCGCTCAGTCCCCCACCTCTTGAACTCACTTCATTGAATCCCTGGACACGTTTAAAACTCATCTTTTTTTTTTTTACTCTCTTGTTTTTATTTTGCTGCTCCCATGTGTTGTGTTCCCTGGCTTCTTGCCTAGTTTATAGGACCTTTGTGTGGCTGTCCACTATGCAGCTGCGACACTGCAATTTCTCACCTGTGGGATTAATAAAGGTTTATCTAAACAAGCATATCCATGTTAACAACGTTGCTCTACTGCTAATCCCTGAACATTTTGATGATATTACTATGTTTTTTTAACATGTTTTTTTTTTTTAATATATGTTCATTGGACATTGACCTTGGGTGTCCTGAATGGCACTGATAAATAAAATGTATTACCATTATCCCTATTGTTTCTAGTTCATTTATTAGGGGTGGAAGTGTTTTAATCACAACAGCCCATGTCACGCAATACCTGAGCTGATAGGCCATTATTGATGTAGCATTAACATCAGATACACTGTGAGAACACATTCACAAAATATGCTGTCGTGCTGCATTCTGAAAATGTGGGTCTTGTTTTGTGTTTGTTTGGAATTGCTTTTTAAGTTTGCCCCAGTGATCACAGTTGAACAGTTAATGGTTTTTCAAGTATTGTTAAAATATATTGAACTGAAAGTAAAGTTTCTTCATGATGTATTTATGCCTGTCTGACTCATCCGCTCTGTATAATTTAGTTGTTGCGTGGGTAGGCGTGTTTCACCTGTCAGGGTCACACCTGCCGGGCGGTGCTCAGCCGCACTCGTTCAGTGTCTCTCGCCGGGTGCGTGAGTCCGTCACTGAGGAGAAAACGACAATGGCTGAGTTTTAAACACACGATGGCAAGAAAAAACAAGGCTGACAGAATTGGGGAACAACGTGAAAAAATAAAGTGTACCAAGCCTCCAGCGGGTTCACTCACATGCTCCGGCCGCAGACTGGAGGACAGAACGCTTTTATACAACTTTGTTAATCACAACAAGCCGGGAGAAGTTCAGAAGAAGTGAGAGGATTCTTTTTTTTTATTGTTTTTGTGACAGAATCATGGCTCTATCTCAGATACAATGCCTGGACGAAAACAACGTGAACCCTCGGACGCACCAGTCCAAACCGGAGTTCTTCTACTGCGAGGACCAGCGGCTCGCGCTCGAGACGCTGCTGCGCGATGGACGCGAGACGTTCCTCAAGTACCTGGAGACGCGCGGCCTGAGGGGCTTCCTGTCCGACCTGGAGCTGGACGCTCTCTCCGCGGGGGTGGAGACCTACGACCCGGGAAAGGACGTGTTCCCGGAGACCATGGAGGACGAGCCGACGCCGCTGTCCCAGCACTACTGGCCCGACCTGTCGGACACGTCCATCCCGGAGATGGACCTGGGCTGGCCCGACAGTGAGGGGTACCGGGGGGTCACGCGCACCACCGTGTACACGCAGCCCCCGCTGGACGGCCAGGCCCACATCAAGGAGGTGGTCAGGAAGATGATCACACAGGCACAAAAGGTGCGTGGGCTCCAAGAGTAAATATTTAGAACAAAAAAAACTAAACATGATACATTGTTATTATGTGTTTTTTGTTTTTATTGAAAGTGTCAGTTTCACTTTTTAAATCATTATTCAATTCCATTTTCATTGAATCGCACCTATCTGTGCCACATTTGTGGTTTTAAGTGCTTATAATGTCTCCAAGCAATGTTTTTCTCTTGCATAGAAAGGTGGTCTTCACTTTCTTCTTAAAGCAAAATAAAGGTTCCACATGTCTGTTTAAATGATAGATTTCATAAATATTAAAGTCACCTGACCTGTCTTGTCACGTTGACATGGATTTACAGTGAGTGGCCATGACAGTGAGTCACTGTCCGGTCATAGTACAGAAACTCAACCAAATGAGACTATCCAGAGTAAAGTACAGTTGGATTGAGCTGCTTTATCAGGACTTTGGAGGCAGCTTTCAGCACGCTGTAGCCAAATATGCATGTTATGCCTGTTATTTGCATGGGTATGTAACAGTTTTGCCTGCATCTGTTAGCTGACTAATCTTGAACCACAAGTTTTAGATGGCTGTCATTTTCAGTGCAGCTGCTCAGGCTGAAGATTAGCCCCAAACACTGTTTGATTGTTCACTGAAGAAGAAAAAAATAGATGTGTCACATGTAGAGAGCTGGGGGAAACACTCAAACCGCACAAAAACTTCACCAAAACCTGGAGAACAACTTCAGTATTGTTTGTTTTGTGTCGTATTTTCATACACAAGCATACTCGCCATGTGCTCACCCCTGAGGCAAGCCTCTACTGTTGAGCAGTAAACGGTCTATATAGTATGATTATCTTCATGTGTGTGAAGAGTGTGTGTGCTGATCTGTTTTGTGAATCTGTGGCCTCTCCAGGTGATCGGCGTCGTGATGGACGTCTTCACTGACGTTGACATCTTCAAAGACTTGCTGGACGTCGGTTTCAAAAAGAAGGTTTCGGTCTACATCCTGCTTGAACGCACACATCTACCTCATTTCCTGTCCATGTGTCGCAGGGCAAACATGCACTTGGGACACCTCAAGGTGAGGACAGTATCACGCACCTCAAAATGTTTGCGTAGTGGTTGGAAAGTGAAACGAAAGTGTTTCCTAAATGTCAAATCATTTTTGAATTGTCACACCTTTCTGCAATTTTTCTTTTGCGTTACAGTCTTTTACAGGAGTATTAGAAAAGTCTTTCATAAAGTGCAGTTCTCAAACAAGGAACGTACTCATTTAGGTGAATCAATACCACTGGGAAAACTTCAGTATAAATCATAGAATTTGCAATGACTTACCTGAATCTTTTTCTTTTATATATGTATCGTTTTAACCTTAATCAAATTTGCACTTCCTCCTCAAGACACATTATAAACAGATTTAAAACAGACTAAACGTCTGAAATATGATTTGGACCATTCACAAAGTTCGAAAAGTATAGATGAACGACCAACGGAAAAAAGTATAAAACCCAGTTGCAGCTGCCAAACCTGAAATGATACTAAAGTGATACCACGTGTTGTTGGTACAGAGCAGCTTTGAAAACACAGATGAACAAATACTTTGACTTTAGTCTTGGCACAGCTCAGAAGGCCATTGCACGAACTTGCACCTGTATGGATGGCGTCCAAGCAGAACTCATTGACTTGTCGTTTAAAACAAAACTTAAAGGATTAAGAACATCAAAAGAGACTTTGTAGACATTGAGATCACTTTTTTTTTTTTGTTCACCTGATTTTTTTCCCAACTCAAACAGGGTCCAACACGTCTGGAGTGAGCGCTGCCCGGACTAACGCGGTGAATGCGCGGTCCCGATAGTGAATCACAGAGGGGAACGTGTGACGATATGAGCCTGAAGGGCTTCACAAAATGTTCAGGAGATACCATTCATTGATTGCTCCAAACACGAGCTGCTGTAGCAGAATGACTTCCAGGCTGTAAGAACAAAAATAACCAAAAGTGTACCGCCACATTCATGTTTGTGAAGCACAAAAAGTGAAACTTATAGCGTGACCAAGTATGTGGTGTGACAGGAATCCAGGCGACGATTACCTTTGGGCTGTTTCAAACAGACAACACAACTCTTTCAGCAAAGTGCACCAGATCACCTCCCGGAAATGTTTTCAGAACTCCCAAGTCATTTATTGAGTTAATTCTCAACAAATGACTCGTAAAAAAAAATTATTATGGGCAATCGTGAAATGTTAGACTTCATTTTTAATGTATTACATATACACTGCATGTTTTTTTAATTAGTGAAGCGCAGCGATACTGCTGCTTAACTTAAAAGTCAGACGATCCACGCAGGTCCAGCAGAAGTAGGCCCTCCAGGTTTGAACATATTGTGCTTGTTTTCCGAGCTTTGTGCAGAGCTTGTTGATGATTCAGCTATTTTGGAGAAGAAAGCCATTCAAAACATGGCTTCTTAGGACCAGGATCACACATCACGCCTTCAAAAAAAACCAAACAGTTAAGACATTTTTTTCTCAACACCGCAGGGCAGACACCCTCACTGAATCAGCACGTAAAGGTAATAGTATTTTAAGTAAAATGTGTTATTGTCAAATGTGTGAGGAATATTGAACAGCCAGAACCAGCCTGTCAAAAGGTAAAAACCAACAGGATGACATTGCAAAGTGGGGGGAAAAAAAAAGAAATCACAAAGAAACGTCGCAGAAGCAACTGCTCTGCTTTTCTCAGTTTACATATTGGGGATTGACCAGTTCTAGTGAGAGTAGATGACATAATACATTACAAGCATACCAAGCACTGACTGACAGACCAGTGATGCCTTGAAGCGGTGAAAGTTAGTAACCTTTAAGCGAGAGAAGTGACATTAGCATGGAAACCATACTGTGAGGGCGGACTTGGGGAAAACATGCGTGTGACTGATTGGTTTTCACCTACATAAGCCTGAAAAGAAGACATGATTTCAGAGCTTTAGCAGATTTACCAAATGAAGTACAAACACAGAAACACCAGAAAAGACACAAGGAAATAGAGGACATGATTTTTGGACATTTAATAGTATTTTTGCACGATAAGAAAATTTGAAGTCGTTATCATTGTGAGGTAAATAACCCATCAATTCACTGTCCCGTCCCCTCACTGTGAATTAGTGATGTATGCGTCGACTGCGCTAAATTTAGTTTGTGATGAGGAGTAAATCCTTCTTTATTGAACCACATTGGAACTGCACGTGCATTGAAACTGTGTTTTCCAAATAGAGATCCTCACCTCAAAACGCGTGACTAAACTAATACTGCAGAAAACAAGCACAAATTGTCTTGTCAGAGAAAGTTGAAGTCAAGGGAAATTTGTTTTGTGTTGAGAAACTAAAGAATACGACAACTGTTTCTTTGCCCCTGTGTCTCTCTCCCACACATGCATTTACACGAATACCTTTGCGGTGTCTCACCTGATTATTGATTACCATGGAATACACAAGCTATAAAACCGATATGACGCAGGTTTTTTTTATTTATATATCGTGTCAAGACATGAGAAAAGGAGTTCCATCACAAATGGTGGAAGAAAAAAAATGTCTCAAGAGGTAAACAGTTTGATGAAGCTGCCAAACCAGAGATGACTGTTTTCGACTGAAGTCGGCCAAGACCAACATTTCTGATGAAGTGCAGTCATTTTCCAAGAACAGTTGGTGGTGAGCCCAGGGTGCAATTAGTGAATAAAACAGACTATTTTCAAGGGTGTCCTTGTTTAGACTTTTCCCAAGTCACTTCGCATTTCTAAATAAGCTTCAATTACATTGTGGTGTGTAAAAACACATGGTACCTCATTTACTAAGATCCTGTATGAGCCGTGCTCACTGGAATATATTGCTGTTTTGGTTGGCATTTGTTTTGCAATTGACCAATGAAGAATGGCACCACAATATACATCACAGGCAAACATAAAGTATTCAAGTGAGGTGTTTGCATGTTCTGGGTCCTAAATACACAAGTACAATCTACTGGAAACCGTATTGTTTCCATGTCCGCTTGCTGGAGTTTGTGAAGTGATTTGCTGGAGCGGTAAGCCCCCACAAGTACAGAATGAAGTTTTGGTGTTAGTAGAACAAGTCAACAGACAGGAGAGTTACAGCAAATAAATCAGAACTTGGCAAAGAATGTAAGTATGGGAGGAGATCCCTTACAAAATCCAACTTGTGAAAAAAAGATAAGTAATGGAGGTTATTCAGAACGTATTGGAGTGTATAAGAAATGGTACAACAGAGAATATCTTATAATAAAGTCGGCTAATAAAAGTTGTAGGGAGACAGCTGAGAAAATAGTTTTTACCTCCTTTTCTAAGTTAAAAAAAATATGTTCATGAATTGAAAAGCTCTAAATTGACAGTTATTTTGCACGTCTGTCAGATGCCTAAGTTTATGCTTAAGGAATTTTTTTGACATGTAAATGTTTCCAAGACCCATGAAGGCCCATCGAAGTAGACCTTTGTTTTTGAGGGATGGAAAGAAACCCACCTCATCGTGAATCAGCCTTCAACGGGGAGATTACGAGCTGGTTGGCTGAAGTCAGAGGCGTTACTTAATTGATTCGGTGAGAGTTCATTTATAATTCAGCAGCTTCTAGTGTGACTGTCAGATAGTGCTGAGGGGGTTTGGTACTGCTGAGGGCTTGTATGGGTGCGTAGCTGGTTGCAGAAGGCAGTTTTTTTGTAACCGCAAGGGATGAAAAGAAAAACATACAAATTGATGGGCGCACGCCGCCTGCATACTGGTGTTTACACACACACATACTGTACGCATGTGGACATGCTGTGCAGCACTGTGCAAAGACTCGAGGCCTTAAAATGTCGGTCAGCCTAGTTTCAAACATTTGACTGCTCCTATTTTCCGTCGAGTATATGTTCAGTGAAATGAAATAATATTGGTAATATTATGTAAGACGACTCTTGACTTACAACCCAAAGTTCTCCTGAACACCCTCGCTGTGGATTGACGCTGTTTCATAGTTAGTTTTTTTTTCTACCCTCTTGTGATTAGATTGATTTGATGACGGCTCTGTGGAGGCTATACCATCTGCTGTAGGACGAACTGAATATCTGTATGGCCACTGTCATGCTGCAGAAGTAATTTACCGCCTACAAGAGGTTTTCCCAAAGGCTCTGTCTGATGGATAATAATCTAGACGTGCAAACCGCCTAAAATCTTTGCACTTTATTCTACATATTGATTTGCACACATACCGATCCTGCAGATATGCGCGTACAGAGCCAAAGACTGACACACACACACCCCTGCCAATGTATGCCTTGGAGGAATTAAAGTGAAGCACAAAGGCTGCAACAGCTTGACAAGCTTTCAGGACCATCCGGATCTGAATAGCGAGCAAAACAATGGAAGAGGCCACAGTCTCTATTTTTCATAAACATAAACACACATTTCTATGGCACCGAGAAGGATAAGTAAGTGGAAATATTTTCGGTAAATACGTTTTGTTGTTTTAATCCACATCACAGCTGCTTTCATTTAAAAAGAATATATATATATATATATATATATATATATATACACACAGTATATATATATATACTGTTACCATTGCTGTGATGTTTTTGAATGCATTATATGTAAGTACTGCATATCTTTTTTTTAACCAAGTGCTCCCCTGACCACAGTAAAAACTCTACAAAGACATACATTGACATAAGTCAAATATTTGATAGCACACTCTGTCTATGTGCAGAAAGAACCACAGCTCCCTCCAGTGAAGTGTGTCACATAAACATTCAGATTTTAACAGCATCAGTTATTCACCTGGGAGAGATTCTTTTCTTCTTCAGCCACAATGGCGCTGCACCCGGCGACACTTCTTGTTAGAGTGAATCTCATTAATTGTACCAGCTGGCTTTTTTACTTTTATCTGACCCGTGTGGCGCAGTCACACTTCCAGTTAGAAATGGATCCAGTGCTTTAATCGCATATGGTTAGGTGTGTGTTTGCCAGCTGGAATGCAGTTTTCTGTTTTAAGCTCCATTTTTAATGGCGTACTAATTATCAGATTTCACTTCCTGATGTATCTCGCTGTTAATTTAATTTACTACAGAGAAGCTTTTGGTGCGGGATCTTTAGATCGGAAGAATATATATTTCCTAAACTAATCTTCCTGTATGCATTAACATGAGTTCATAGAGGAGGGTTATCGCTGTGGTTTCTATGCAATAACTTCAAAAATGTGATTAGGGTTAACAGATGTACAACAATAAAACATTTCCAGGAGTAACAAGTCTGTTGGGAGGCTGAGATTGTGTTGGTGAATGTGAATGTGACTGGCAGGAGGAGCAGAGCACAGGTGTGACAGTTTTTCCTGCAATCTCTAAGTGAGGAGACGAAGTCGGAGGAGGGCGGATACGCACAAGCTCACGGGCTGACGGATGTTGGAGCCAAAATCCTTTGTTCACTCACCCTCATGAGGAAGGGGGGGGGGGCGAGGAGGGGGGTGAGCCACGTTTCTTTGAGAACAAAGAAACCATGTGCTCAACCCTGGAAAATTCGCCATTGATCACATGACCCCCCCCTGGGGGGCCCCCGGGTCCCCCCTCCTCTAGCTGCGGCACTGCAGCTCGACGGCAGGGGGACCCAAAATCCCGTCATCACCGGGTCACCGGCCCGGTGACGCGCAAGCCAACCCCGCGTGGATTGGCTGAACCACGGCCAACGCCGCGGGGAGCCCGGAAGACATCATAACGGTATAAATTCAGGCCCGGGAAGAGATCCAGCCTCTTCCAAAACGAAATCGCGTCAACCCAGACGCACCTTTTCGTAAGGAGACAAAGCGCCTCGTGTTAACGCACCTGGACCGGGCCTGAATTTTCTTCACCTCGCTGGACGAGCTCAAGAAAAGCGGGAATTCCCTTTATTTTTGGTTTCCCCTTCTTTTTTTCTTCCTTTTTTGTTTGCATCATCCGGACCCCGAGCGCGCGCTGCAACCGCACGCTCGTCTGCAGACCGACCTGAGCATCGCTTCTTCACTCCCCCCCTCATCGCAAGAAGCTGCTGATCGCCCCTCGGATCACACTACGGGTTTCCCCTCCGTAGTCCACGTCAGGTCTCTATTTTCTGGGACGCCAGAGAACCGCCCGCGGCCACAAATCGACGGATTTCACCTGGCCACGGAAGCACGTTTCCCCCTCGTCCAACCAAGTAAGGCTTAGAGTCTGGGCAGGAATTAGAATAACGTGATATTATTATTGCTGTGTGTTTATTGTTGGTACTTGTAACTTTGGGACGCCGATCCCTGTTTCTGAGTACTTTTGTGTCTACGCGTGGACGGCCATCCACGCGAATCATCGCACGCACGCGCGAGCCTCCTCATCCTCAGCTCACGCTTCTGCTCCCAGAGTCCATATCTGCCTGAACAGCCGTTTTTGGACTCTGTACGTGTAAGCTGAGGCGGTCGCGTCAGTGTACACAGTCAGACACCCCCTCCTCTCTCCTCTCTCTCTCTCCTCTTCTCCTCTGTTTCCCTGTTCACTAACCAGCGCACGGTACGGCCGCCGCTGCCTCCAAGCGCCTCCTTTCAGTGCGTCCCTGGGACCGTGTGTAGTTCACTGCGGCTCGGATTTCTCGGCCACAAGGAATCCGGCGCGCTCCCGACGGCTACGGCCCGTGCGGAGCTCAGTGACGTCACGCTATCCCAGGCAGAGCACGCCGAGCGCCTCTGGTGACCGGGTGGGTAATCACATCGATTTCCTCGCCGGGTCGCCGAGCCGTTTGGCGCCCTCTGGTAGTCGCGTGGGTAATTGCAACCGCTCGTACCGCCATCTGGTGGTTGCATTAAGTCATCACAACTGCCCCGCGCGCCGACGCGCACCTAGTGGCCAGATCGGGTGATTACACCGGACCGCCGACGTCTACCTCCCTCTGGTGGACGTTCGTGGTCATTACCCTCTCACCAAGTCACGCCCCTTTCGCTCCACAAACCCGCACACACACACACACACATCGCTCCCCACACTCGAACACACACACACCCACTCACACACATCGCTCCCCCACACTCGAACACACACACACACACACACACACACTCACACACACACACACACACTTTATTAGCCGGCTTTGTTTTGTATTGTGTTGTTTTATGAGATCTTGCTTGATGTTTATTGATTAGATGTGATTCATAGATTGATGATTTAGGAATAGACGTTTGTTAATAAACACTTAATAGTTGAATTGAACGATTCTTGGTGGTTTTTGTGTGCTTTTCAGCGACAACTGCTGGTTGTAACAGTCAGTGCTCGGATTTACAGCCTTCCTTTCCTGCTTCAGTTAAATTGCGATTATCATTTCAATCAGAAATAATAATTTAAACATTTTAATTGAACTTTCTTTTTTAAGACTGATGTTTCGTTTAAGACCCTAACTTCAGCTGGTGCCCCGACTTTGATTAAGTAACGGTAATATTCAATTGATTAATAGTTTGAATGGTTTAAATCAATTTCAATGATTTTAACGCTTTGGGTAATTTAACACACCTAGGAGGCGTTGGCGAATGAATGCAGGTTTTCCACGGGAATAACCCGCATTGCTTTTAAATAATTTTAAGTGTTTCATCGCATTTTCTGTGGTTAATTACCCGCACTATTATTGATTGATCTGTTACCCAGTTAACCTAATCACAACTTGAATTGTCTCTAAGCTATTGTTCATTTATTTTTGTTGCAGATAGATAATTTGTATGCTTTATTAATTAATAAATTAGTCAATTTATTCAATTAATACTCAAGAGTGCTTTTAATCATTTTTAAGTGGTTTTCGTGCATCTCAGCATCCAATTATCCAGTATTATTAATTCATAAAGCGCAAGTTTATCCAATTAATAATCCTAACTGCATTTAATTCAATTTCAATGGTTTAGCTCATTCAAATAACTCATTGTATTTAATTAGTAAACCCCGACTTTACTTAATTAATTCCAACTCCTCCTTGATTACTCCCGATTGTTATTAGATAAATAACCAAACTTGTTTGATTAACAATCCATTCTAAATTACTTGCAGATCACCTTCGGTGGTCCACTCCACCGAAGTAATTCAGCCTCCCCTCAGTTATTGACTTACAAATCGCAGGTTTGTTTCATTGATAACTTGAATCATAGGTTGCTCTCCGTAATTTAATCATCACTCGTAATCAAGTACCGTTGTTCATTGATAGGTCAATAGCCATTTGTGACGCCTTCGCAGCTTGAGCTTTTCCCCGGTTACTCCAGCGAGTCGCCTCCTGTGGGTCCACAGGCGCTTCGGTAGGTCACGCCACTGACCCGCAGTTGTCAACAAAGGAGTGACCCGTCACGCCTGTTGACCGGTCGTGCCACTGGTGGACCGCCTTCGCGATTGGACCCCGTGGAGGTTCCTCCCGTCAGGCGACCCTTTTTAGCTCAAAGCTGTTGGCCGATAACTGACTATTTACTCCAATCAACCTTTATAGCTTTGCATAACTTACACTTGGTACATTACCTTAGTAATCTATTACTCCAGTAATCCATTACTTTGGTGGCCTACCGCTAGTGATCAGTAATTGTCAACCCGTAAATAACAATTTACTTCTGTTTGGCGATTCGTTTATATGTAAATTACCTCTGACAGGGTAGAACCTTCCGGTAGCCTACCACTAGGGTAATTTGCATATTCTGATCACACGCTGACCCCAACATAATGGTGCCCCGTGTGAGGGTGTTGTAAACCAGCATTGTTACGAATAACTGCACAAAATAATCCTGAATCGTTCACTTAAGGTGTAGCCGTTAACTTTATTCTCCCAGAATTGGTTTTCAAGATACACTTTTTCAGCACTGTCGAACAAAGTCACTTGTGGTGTGAAATCAGTTGTGAAGTGGTTAGTGCCTTGCTTTCCCTGCATTCTACGCATGATTAACACGCTGTGTTAAGATTTCTGACTACGATTAATAGACACTAACAATATTGCTCGCCAAGGTGTTAGACGCATCTGACTAACTTGGATAGGGTGCAGCTCGAGCAATTAACGAAACCGAGAGGTTTGTAAGACACAGGTACAGCCGTTACCTGTGCAGTAGCAAAGCTAATTTGCCGTTAACCACAGCTAACGTTGTTGACTTCGGGCGTAAATCTCAACCACTCAATGGAGGGTAAGAGTTCCCGGGCACAGGGAGCCGAGGCTCCGCCGGTGCTAACTGAGCCGGCCATACGAGACGTGGTGTCCCACCTCGTCCGTCTCTCCTTGGAGGAGAAAGCAAATCTCGAACGCTACAGCGTTGAGATTTGCGAAGAAAAGATCCGAGAGCTGGTAAGTTTTGTCAACAACCCAGGGGACAAGCCGGCACGTACAGTGCCGGACGTCCTGGGCCAGATCAGCCTGCTCTACCAGCGTAGAGCAGAGCTACAGTCAAAGGAGGCGGAGGAGCGTACGGATCGGCTGCGTCTGGACAACCAGAGGCTATCCAAGGACAACGCTCGCCTCCGACAGGAGCTGGACGCCTCCAAGGACGAGGATCAGCCTTCAGAGCCCGAGAAGCAACGGGCTCTGCCTCCTCATAAGGAGACGAAGGTCGATGAGTGCACACTAGAGAGTGAGCCTCAGATCCAGGAGTTAAAGGAAAACCTAGAAGAAGCTCAGTCGCTAATCGCGATGGGCATGGAGAGGGAAGAAAATCTCCGACACCAGCTTTACACTGCCACCCTAGGTGCGCAACGTGACCCTAATTGGGGTCGTCGTAATCTGGCTTCGCCAGAGAGGTCTGGCACTATCGACTCCTCATGCGCCACAACGCAGAGGTATGACGCCTCATATAGCTTAGATGGTGATTCTTTTCAGCCCACGCGCAGCCGCAGCACGGTGCGCTTCGACGACTCCGCCACTCCTTCCCATCTGCAGCCCCCACGCGACGCTAGCAGTCGGGAGCAGGGGTCCAGGAGGGTGCCTCTACACCCCAGTAGACCTCCCTTGTATGGCCCTAGCGGCCCCGACCCGCGTCAGACAGCAGTCCACGGGGAACTGTCGTCAGAGGACTCTGACGGCCCCAGTCCCGTGAGGGGGTGGGATGTCCGGACCCGCCAGCTCGAATCCCTCGCAAAGGACATCGAACGCTTTGACCCGAGCAACAAGGACGCGAGTATCGAGGACTACCTCCGTGAGGTTGAACGCTGCCTCCTCGACATCGCACGTCCTTCCATGCGGGAGAAGCTAAAGCTTCTCTGGAAAACAACGTCCAGAACAGTCCATGTTTTCATGGAATCCCTGCCGCCAGACACCCGAGACCGGTACTCCACCCTCTGCCAGGCTCTCCGGGAAGAGTATTCATTGTACAATGACCCTGCTTCGGCAACGTTTGGTGCATTCGCGATCACCCAACGGAAGTCTGAACCTCCAAAGGAGTATTACAGGCGCCTACGAGTGGCCTACTTCCAAGGCCGCAATGCACCGGGGTTGGAGGAAGATCACGCCTTCAAGTCTCTGTTTGTCAACAACCTCCACGACAGTGGGAGGTTCGATGTGGCTCTATTTTGCAGGACCGCCAAACCCACCATGAAGGAACTGCGCCAGCACGCGCAGATGGTGTGGGAATTGCGTCAATGCCCGGGTAAGAAGCCTGACATTGACCAGAGGGTCCTGGAAATGGAGCCAAGGGAAAACACGGATTTGAGGCTTGAGGGCGATGAGTTGCCGACACCCAGAACGAATGCTGGAGGAGGGTCTGGTACACCCTCTCCGTCTGAGCAGAAAGGCGCACAACCAAATCAAAAGGGGGGACAACAGAGCCAGAAGGGTATTCCACCGAATCAAAAGGGTGGAAAATGGGCCAGGTCAGAACAAAACTTCCAACCGAAGAAAGGGCCCGACCCGAATTCAAAGTGGAAAATGAAAGGTTCGGAAAGGGACCACGGTCGCTACAGAGCTGACCAGTTAAAGACTGAGCTACAGCAGTGGGTTCAAACCTGCATCAAAGAGGCTGTACAGAACTTGGACCTGTCCAACCAAAGGGGGCGCCACCCCCCCTCAAGGGGACGGGGACGTAGGCCCCCTCCCTCCTGACTAGAGCGGCGGCCCCGACCCACCACAAACAAGGTTTACCTTGTCGGGTGGGGGGGAGAAACAGGTGAGGCGGGAGAACGTTCAAGAACGACAGCTTCCCAGTCCACCGATTTGCCGTTCCTGACTTTCTTAGGCAATCTCGTGCACCGAGAGAACGCCAACCGCATCTACACATCCGTGGTGGTGGGAGGATGTGTAAACGCCCTCGCGCTGTTAGATTCCGGGTCCGAAATAAGCCTAATGTGTTCAGCCACCTTCGCCGAGCTTGCGAGAGCTCTGCTGTCTCTTGGAAAGCCACTGCAGGTCGAAGCTTGCAGCATTAACATCAGAAGCTTCACTCAGGACACTTCACCCATCACCCAACGCGTCTGGGTGGATGTCACTTTCCAAGAGATGTCTTTGGTGCATCCCATCTATGTCACCACGCTGGACACAGAACCATTACTCATTGGCCAAGATCTCCTTAACCGATTAGCCCCACTGATCGATTGCCGTCGCGGGTACCTTTGGGCCCAAGTACGCAACCCGACTCGAATCGGTCCAGACATGGACCCTCCCTCTTCTGACAGCATGAACGCTGCCATCGAGTCCAGAAGTTCTAATCCCATGTGTACGCCTTCCAAAGAATCTGGCTCAAACACCCCTCTTGTCATGCTCCCTGACGGCCAGCAGTCGCGGCAGTCTAGGAGCTATCAGTCTCTGAGAGAGCATCCATCATTCCTATGCGCACTGGCGAACGATGGATCTCCACTATACAATCCCCACATCGTGGGGGGGGTACACCTGAATGGGACCTTGGTCCCAGAGACACTCTTGGCTCTGTGGTCAGAGAAATCTGCCATTGATGCCGATCTTCTAAAGGATCTGTGCCAACACAACGCACTCCTTGTCCAAGTGCAGCACAGCCATCGCCTGCTTGCTGCAGGGTCGCCGCAGACACTAATCAAAGCAACTGGTGTATGTGCCCTCTCCGTGCAGATAGGGCAGAAGAAAGCCATGCACTATATGAGTGTCGTCCCGCAGCTCCGCCCTCCTTGTCACATAGGAGCGGATCTCCTTGTCAGGCTTGGAGTCCAGCTGGACGCCGTGAACCAGGTTTTGTGGTCACTGGCGAGCGCGGACACGCAGCATCTGACGACCGAGCCGGAGCAAATGGCATCCGGTCAGACGATCCCGCAGGCGTGTCACGCTGCTAGTGAGTTGGAAGCCACAATTCCAGCACGGACAGCCGGGTTCCCAATCCGTCTCGCACTGCTCAAGGGGCAGAGGATGCTTGGCCCACAAGCATTCTTTCAACCCTTACCGTGCTTTTCTGACCTTTGCCTGACAATTTGTGGCACACCCCTTCTAGAGCTAACCAACCGCTCAGCCTACCTGCTAATCCAGACCACCGACACCATCGAGCATGCGAAACAGGCAACGGTTCACATGCTTGAACAGTTGGACAAATTCATGGTCACTGAGAAAGACCTCAGCGACGGTAAGCGACCCAAGCGGTTCCTCGGTGCACTGCTCTCCGCAGCAGCAGGCATCGGCTCGCTGTTCTCGATTGGCCTCTCCGCAGCCAACTCGGTCAGCCTGAAGGCCCTTCAGAGACATGTCGGGGAACTCGAAGAAGAAATGCCGGAAATCCAACAGAGACTCCTAATACAGAGTGAACAGTTACAAGGCTTGACCAAAACGGTTCAGGGAACCATACTCACTGTAAACTTGCATTCTGCTTTAATCAATAACACCTTGCATGCCTTAACAACCTTGTCAAGTATCGTCAGTGAGGACATAACGTATGTGCGAATAGTCAGGGATCTTATGCAAGATCTCCTTAGAGAAGTCAGTTCCTCCGTGAGTAGCCTCAGTACCGGGAAGATCCCCACGTACTTAGTTCCACTAACACTGGTTGAACAGATTCTCAAGACCACTACCACCACTGTTGTACAACCTTCACAGGTACATCTGGCATATAGTCTCGGCAGTGCTATTCCGATCTCTGTGAACCCACAGAACCTAGAGTTAGGATTTATCCTAAACCTACCAATCATTGAAAAGCAGAATGTGTACCGTTTAAAAACCGTATTGAATGTGGGATTCTGGGAGGGTAACACACACGTACACCTCCGAACGCCACCCACACTCGCCTACCACGACGACAACCCCTCACTCTACCTGGTCCCCAATCTCAGCATGTGCACAAACACCAAAGACATTCACTGGATCTGTCCCAGCAACCCTTTCATTAGAGATGTCACCAACTATCTATGTGGGCTGAGGGCAGACGCCCCGGAGCAGAAATGTCAAGGTAGTTTGTCCATCAAAGATGAAGGAACCGAGACCAGAGTAGAGAGAGCAGGTAGTCGATGGCTCGTCAACACACCTCATTCTGAAGCGACCATGTCCTACGACCGCCATGATATAGCCACCAAGCTCACCCTGCCCAATCAAACAATATTCCTCAATGTCCCACCAGGGGCTACAGTACACATTGACGACATAATCCCCCATCATCTCGATGCCGACCGACACGAGGTGGAGATTGAGATGATGGATGCATTCGTCGGGCACAATTTCACAATTGATGCCACCCTCCAAAGCCAGCTTCTGGCTGAGGGAACCAAATTGATTAAATTCAATTTAAAGCCCACAGGGCTCTCAGCCACTTTCCCTAGGCGGGCAGGTGGACACCCATACCAAGACCATCCCATCAGCATGGCAGCGCTCGGAATGTTGCTCAGTGGCTGGATCATCACGGCCGTAGTGGCGTACGCGATGTACAAGTACATCCAGAAACTACAGGCCCGACTGGATTCCCTGACCCTGGTCTCGCCACGTTTTGTGGGCCCATCCACAAACACACAATAGGCCAGCCCTCACCCAACCAAGAGGTGAAGGCACGGCCTACTAACCCTTTTCCTAACCACCCGTTCCCTTCCTATTTCTCACTCTCCTGTCCCTTTCCTACCTCTTTCATGTTCACTGGTGACGACCCTTAAGAAATGAAATGTATGTGTGCTTAGATAGTTAGAATAGAAATAGTAAGTCTGCCCAGACTAGCCTTAGCCTGCCCAGACTAGCCCAGCCTGCTCAGGAAATAACCTCACATGTGAACTGGTGGACAGAGAAGGACAGTATGTTTCACAGGACATGGGGACGTTCACAGATTCTATGGATTGTTCGGCCCAGGTTTGCTCCAAAGACTGTGACCTGCATCCCACTCTTCGGAACAAAGGGGGGATGTTGGAGCCAAAATCCTTTGTTCACTCACCCTCATGAGGAAGGGGGGGGGGGCGAGGAGGGGGGTGAGCCACGTTTCTTTGAGAACAAAGAAACCATGTGCTCAACCCTGGAAAATTCGCCATTGATCACATGACCCCCCCCTGGGGGGCCCCCGGGTCCCCCCTCCTCTAGCTGCGGCACTGCAGCTCGACGGCAGGGGGACCCAAAATCCCGTCATCACCGGGTCACCGGCCCGGTGACGCGCAAGCCAACCCCGCGTGGATTGGCTGAACCACGGCCAACGCCGCGGGGAGCCCGGAAGACATCATAACGGTATAAATTCAGGCCCGGGAAGAGATCCAGCCTCTTCCAAAACGAAATCGCGTCAACCCAGACGCACCTTTTCGTAAGGAGACAAAGCGCCTCGTGTTAACGCACCTGGACCGGGCCTGAATTTTCTTCACCTCGCTGGACGAGCTCAAGAAAAGCGGGAATTCCCTTTATTTTTGGTTTCCCCTTCTTTTTTTCTTCCTTTTTTGTTTGCATCATCCGGACCCCGAGCGCGCGCTGCAACCGCACGCTCGTCTGCAGACCGACCTGAGCATCGCTTCTTCACTCCCCCCCTCATCGCAAGAAGCTGCTGATCGCCCCTCGGATCACACTACGGGTTTCCCCTCCGTAGTCCACGTCAGGTCTCTATTTTCTGGGACGCCAGAGAACCGCCCGCGGCCACAAATCGACGGATTTCACCTGGCCACGGAAGCACGTTTCCCCCTCGTCCAACCAAGTAAGGCTTAGAGTCTGGGCAGGAATTAGAATAACGTGATATTATTATTGCTGTGTGTTTATTGTTGGTACTTGTAACTTTGGGACGCCGATCCCTGTTTCTGAGTACTTTTGTGTCTACGCGTGGACGGCCATCCACGCGAATCATCGCACGCACGCGCGAGCCTCCTCATCCTCAGCTCACGCTTCTGCTCCCAGAGTCCATATCTGCCTGAACAGCCGTTTTTGGACTCTGTACGTGTAAGCTGAGGCGGTCGCGTCAGTGTACACAGTCAGACACCCCCTCCTCTCTCCTCTCTCTCTCTCCTCTTCTCCTCTGTTTCCCTGTTCACTAACCAGCGCACGGTACGGCCGCCGCTGCCTCCAAGCGCCTCCTTTCAGTGCGTCCCTGGGACCGTGTGTAGTTCACTGCGGCTCGGATTTCTCGGCCACAAGGAATCCGGCGCGCTCCCGACGGCTACGGCCCGTGCGGAGCTCAGTGACGTCACGCTATCCCAGGCAGAGCACGCCGAGCGCCTCTGGTGACCGGGTGGGTAATCACATCGATTTCCTCGCCGGGTCGCCGAGCCGTTTGGCGCCCTCTGGTAGTCGCGTGGGTAATTGCAACCGCTCGTACCGCCATCTGGTGGTTGCATTAAGTCATCACAACTGCCCCGCGCGCCGACGCGCACCTAGTGGCCAGATCGGGTGATTACACCGGACCGCCGACGTCTACCTCCCTCTGGTGGACGTTCGTGGTCATTACCCTCTCACCAAGTCACGCCCCTTTCGCTCCACAAACCCGCACACACACACACACACATCGCTCCCCACACTCGAACACACACACACCCACTCACACACATCGCTCCCCCACACTCGAACACACACACACACACACACACACACTCACACACACACACACACACTTTATTAGCCGGCTTTGTTTTGTATTGTGTTGTTTTATGAGATCTTGCTTGATGTTTATTGATTAGATGTGATTCATAGATTGATGATTTAGGAATAGACGTTTGTTAATAAACACTTAATAGTTGAATTGAACGATTCTTGGTGGTTTTTGTGTGCTTTTCAGCGACAACTGCTGGTTGTAACAGTCAGTGCTCGGATTTACAGCCTTCCTTTCCTGCTTCAGTTAAATTGCGATTATCATTTCAATCAGAAATAATAATTTAAACATTTTAATTGAACTTTCTTTTTTAAGACTGATGTTTCGTTTAAGACCCTAACTTCAGCTGGTGCCCCGACTTTGATTAAGTAACGGTAATATTCAATTGATTAATAGTTTGAATGGTTTAAATCAATTTCAATGATTTTAACGCTTTGGGTAATTTAACACACCTAGGAGGCGTTGGCGAATGAATGCAGGTTTTCCACGGGAATAACCCGCATTGCTTTTAAATAATTTTAAGTGTTTCATCGCATTTTCTGTGGTTAATTACCCGCACTATTATTGATTGATCTGTTACCCAGTTAACCTAATCACAACTTGAATTGTCTCTAAGCTATTGTTCATTTATTTTTGTTGCAGATAGATAATTTGTATGCTTTATTAATTAATAAATTAGTCAATTTATTCAATTAATACTCAAGAGTGCTTTTAATCATTTTTAAGTGGTTTTCGTGCATCTCAGCATCCAATTATCCAGTATTATTAATTCATAAAGCGCAAGTTTATCCAATTAATAATCCTAACTGCATTTAATTCAATTTCAATGGTTTAGCTCATTCAAATAACTCATTGTATTTAATTAGTAAACCCCGACTTTACTTAATTAATTCCAACTCCTCCTTGATTACTCCCGATTGTTATTAGATAAATAACCAAACTTGTTTGATTAACAATCCATTCTAAATTACTTGCAGATCACCTTCGGTGGTCCACTCCACCGAAGTAATTCAGCCTCCCCTCAGTTATTGACTTACAAATCGCAGGTTTGTTTCATTGATAACTTGAATCATAGGTTGCTCTCCGTAATTTAATCATCACTCGTAATCAAGTACCGTTGTTCATTGATAGGTCAATAGCCATTTGTGACGCCTTCGCAGCTTGAGCTTTTCCCCGGTTACTCCAGCGAGTCGCCTCCTGTGGGTCCACAGGCGCTTCGGTAGGTCACGCCACTGACCCGCAGTTGTCAACAAAGGAGTGACCCGTCACGCCTGTTGACCGGTCGTGCCACTGGTGGACCGCCTTCGCGATTGGACCCCGTGGAGGTTCCTCCCGTCAGGCGACCCTTTTTAGCTCAAAGCTGTTGGCCGATAACTGACTATTTACTCCAATCAACCTTTATAGCTTTGCATAACTTACACTTGGTACATTACCTTAGTAATCTATTACTCCAGTAATCCATTACTTTGGTGGCCTACCGCTAGTGATCAGTAATTGTCAACCCGTAAATAACAATTTACTTCTGTTTGGCGATTCGTTTATATGTAAATTACCTCTGACAGGGTAGAACCTTCCGGTAGCCTACCACTAGGGTAATTTGCATATTCTGATCACACGCTGACCCCAACACGGATGAGTGAGAAAAATCTGGCACTTCTGTAGGCAAAAAGGTGCCATATTCTTCTTATTCCTCTGTTGTCCAAGAAGGTTTCTGGAAGGCTTACAAGTATTTAACAGCCACTCGTTGGTCTGGCAGACTCAAATACTTTAACAAAACGTGAGCTCTACTGTACGACTTACCGTCCAAGTTTTCTTTCCTTTTAATTTGTGGTTGCGTGTTCCTGACAACTTAATTCCTCATTATGCACAAGTGAGAGTTGAATACACAGACTGAATTACAGTTTCACTGATTCGTTATGTGATCTGCTAAGCGATGGAATGCTCTGCGGGAAGGTATGAAATTGGGCGTGACCTCAGGAAGGAGGCAAACAAGTGCTTCTGCTGTGAAACAAGCCAGGCCAGGAATAATCTGCTGCATCTTGATGGGAGGTTATATAATGTTTTGGCTGGCTCCCTTGCGCAGCACCTGGCCTCTCTCACCGACCTGGCACGCAGAGAAGAGCGCAGACATGCTAAAGGCCAGACTGCATATCGAGGAATGAGATGGCTTTACTCAAAACTCACACCTTAGAAGGTATCGGAGAGGTCATTTATAATTATTATAATAAGTTCAAAAAAAGATTTTTCTATTGAGTTTTGTAATTGAGTTTGTTATTACTCCAAAAATGTGCAGAGGATATTTGTATCAAAAAATTACTGACGATACAGTTATCTGGTGTATATTCACTTGGTTCTGTCTTAAAGTTAGTTTTCATGAGGAAGGAGGGGGGTCCTTCTGAGCTTAAACTACAGCTTGTGGTGAGTGGGAAGCAGACTTAAACATCAGAAGGGCACCAGAAGATTTTCTGATCTTTATTTTAAGTGGACCTTGGCATTACTTAGTTCAGGCATAGCTGCTCCAGAGTTTTGGATTAAAGATACTGCAGGCTACAAACTTTACACAAGTGATATTTTACCAAGATTTACAGCAGGATGTGTACATCTTTACTTTAGCAGTGAGTATCTCTTCAGGGAATAAATGGTGAATTTGGACAAATATTTTCTCATCAAAACATAAATATTTGTGTACTGTTGAACATTCCGGTTCGAGTGAACTTCAGGGTCTTTCGGGGAGTTTACATTTCCTGTTGTCCAAGAACATGATTTGCCCTGCGTTGCACTGGTGACCCATCCAAAGTGTATCCAGCCTTCTCCTATGCTATACGTCCAGCTGAACTCGATGGATCAGTGCAGATAATGTATGGCATGGACCTCTATTCTCATAATTTACAACTGCTGAGGGGTAAATTTAACAAAGAGGTGGTCTTGTGACCCTGCACAGTGTTAAGCAGGATGGATGGATAGATGCATTGAGAAGAGGTGGGAGTCAAAGTAAAAGAACTGAGGAATATTTGAGATATTTGAAGGACTCTTCGGTTCAACGCTCCTCACTTTTATTATCTCTTATCTGAAACCTTCCAACACCCTTTTATGATTACCAGACCTCATATCAGTAGTATCGGTCTATACAGCAGGCATAGTATTTGGAAAAAGAGCAACAGAGGGCCTCATGCTTCTTGCAATATGTTAAGTTTTTATTTTTTGTCCTTATTGACAAGGTTACATTTTTCAAGAGGTGACCAGAAAAAAAAGGAGACTTTGTACTTTTGTTTTAACACCATTTTATAGATGAAAAAGCATGAGTTAATGTGAATAAGTCTGAGTCTAGATGTCATAGATACTCCTTTTTGAACAGTTTTTTTTTTTTTTTTATAACTTTCATTATGGAATACTGTTACTAAAACCAATGATACATGAAAACACTGTAAACCATGCAAACTGCTTCTGTTTATGTTTTTTGAGGAGATGATTACATTTAGTAGATGATTAGCTGCAGTGACCTGATGCAGAGAGTGCAATATCCATATATATATATATATATATATATATATATATAGATGATCAAAAAGCATAAAAAGTACAGTGAAAATCATTAATACCTATTATTTTCATACGTGTTAACAAATAGCCACAGCTTTTAGGAACATTCAAGTTTTTTGACCACAGTAAGCATAAGAACAAACCTTTTGATCCTGCAGGAACATGTGAAAATAAACAAGAGCTTATTTTTCTAATGCTCCTGAATTACAACTCAGATCATAGAGGGAGAAATGTAAAATAGTTGATGTGTAAATTATTAAGGTTTATTCATGAAGTTTTTTTAAGAACTGATTCCTATGGTATGTCAGATTATTGTATTGTGTGTTGTGCAGAAATCATGTTTTGTAATGGAGACAGACATGTCAAGTTCCAACTAAATCCAACAATGTTGGCCAGGGAAGTTTGAGAATCAATTCAATGATGAATGCCGCCCTCAAATCAAGTCCAGACAGAGATTCACATGACAGTTGTGTAAGACTTAATAATAACGTTGACGCAGTACACTAACCTGAATTAATGGTCTCAAGTAGGGAGTTACTGATCACACTGTTTTTTATAGCGTCACCCATTAAAAGTAACAAAATAACTTGTGTTGTTTGTCTTTTATTTGGTCAAATACAGGATGAGACACACTATTTTTCTGGGCTCTGATTAAAAGGTTGGTTCTGTATCATGAATGATATTTCAATAGAATGCTCTTTGTGTGTGTTTCAGCATCTCCGAGTTCGCTGCACAGAAGGAGCAGAGTTCCACACTCGGTCCTGCTGGAAGGTCAGAGGTCGAATGGGACACCGATTCATGTTCGTCGATGGAGACAAAGCTGTGTCTGGGTCATACAGGTCAGTGCACATCATAAATCTGGTATTTGTCTAAAAAGAAGAGATTAAGAGACAAGCTGTAATTGAAAAAACATTACCTCTGTCTGCCCCACACCTGCCTTTGTTTCTGTGTTTTGGCATGGGATGGTTCGTGTCCACATACCTCTGTCTCATTTCCCGACATTGCAGACAAACAAGTTGTAATTGTAGCCAGTATGCAAGACTGACATGCATATAAAGAGCAGCTCCTGATTTATGGTTCATTTAATTCTTCAGATTACTTAGGTTGGTTCAGTGTAGACATTTTAACTACACATGCAGCAGTTTACTTGTCTGAATTAAAATTTTGAATTATATCTTCACATTTCAAGTAGATAACATAAGAATTAATTGGGGCACAGCAAATAAAACAAAAACAACAACAACTGGATAACAGCTTGAATTGTTCTTCCTGTCAGTCATTTCTTGTGTATTTGCCCTCGAGTGTTCTTTGATTTATAGGGTCTCAGGGCAGATGAAGAAGCCTAACCTTGGATTTGCTTTGTGTAGTTTCACCTGGATGTCCTCTCGGCTGGATAGAAACCTCATCACAGTGACCACAGGACAGGCCGTGGATGGCTTCGATCGGGTGTTTCGCTACCTCTACGCAAACTCTAGTTCTGTTGACCTCCGTCAGGTTGTTATGGAGCCTGAACCTGAGCCAGAAGCTTTGCCGCAGCCAGTCACCGTGGTGCCCCCTTCTGCTGACGTTGCAAGAAAAATGTACAATCCAAAATATGCCCTGCTTGTTGCCTCCAACCCCAGCACCACCACCTCTCCCGGGCGCGAGAGTCCCAAAGAGCCGGAAGTGTCAGACGACCCCAAGAAAAAGAGGCGGAGGAAGGCTTTTGAAGAGGATCCTCCCCCGATTCATCCTGGACTCGTGAATCTAGAAAAAGCATACTTGATCCCATACTTGCCCACCTGGCCAGAGCCTGACCCATCGAGTGATGTAATAGGGTTCATTAACATTCGGGATGCCAATAAACCCACTCAGGTCCATCTGCAGCGCTCAGAGATGTTTCAAACCAGCCAGGCTATCAGGTATAGCTCTCCCTTTAGCAAGCCAACTGAAATATTACCAGAAGTCGCCATACCTAGACAGATGACTGTGAAATCTGAAGACCTGTATAAACCCCAGCCTGCACTAAATAAAACCATAACTGCAGAGTTGGAAGTAAACAGAATGGAAAATAAAGCTAAAGAGTTTACTGCCGACAAAGTGCTGCCAGCACACATCAGTGTAACCAACAGTACAGAAAAGGCACCGGAACAGAATCTTCCTGCTTCTGTGCCAAAGTCCCACTTTGACAAAGACACCAATAAGGCTCTCGACACTGACAACAAACTGTATGTAACAAACACAAACACTAACCATGTCCCAGGTGGTGAGACACCTTACACCAGTGCACACATTGGCCTCAGATCAAGCAGCAAAACACCCATTCCCAGCAAGGGGACAGCTTCCCACATAACAGAAACTCTCTCCAGAAACAGTACTAAGTCAGACTCACTCAGAGATTCAGACACTACCAAGAAGGCAGACACTATGTCGAGTTTAAACACAGAAGGTGTTCTGGTGTACAGGGCACATACCCTGGAGTCAAACAGCACACAAACCTCTCAGCTACCTGGTTTCTCTGGCTCAAACGCAAAAGCAAAAGTAGAAACACAAGAACAGACTGTAGCATTGCATACGGATTCGGGCACACAGGCTGTTCGAATGCAACCAGATAATGTTTCCGCCTCCTCTGCAGCTGTTAGTTCCCCGTTCATTTCAGAAAATAATATTACTTCTACGACCCCAATGCACTCAAACACAACTGCTGGTGCTTCTGTTTTCACCGATACAGCCTCCTCTCCCCTCAGTACCCAGCGTTCAACAACACAAAATCCTTCCCGCTCATCCTCTACATCCTCTTCTTTGACCTCATCTCTTCCTGTTCCTAAGCCTCGAACCGTCCAGCTTCTTATCAAAGATGACAGCAGCAATAGCCAGGTGTGTCTTGTCAAGAAACCCGAGACAAGCTCGGAGCCGCAAGTGGTCCACAATGAGTCCCCTGTACAAACTACAGTCCCATCATCTTCAGTAACCGGGCCTGACAGTAAAGCAGGCAAACAAACATACAGCGAGCACACAAGAACTACCAAAGAAACTGCACATCCCAAAGAGAGTCTGACATCCAAAGAAACAAAGAGTAAAGAAGCAGACGGACGACTTGATGGCAAAGTAAGACCTCCATTATTTATTGGAAACAAACTGCAAACTCAGTCAGATAGTTTGTTTCCCAATTCATTAAATGCAGCCAGTGTGAATTTGCATGGAACCGTAGCCAATGATGTTGATGCCAAAACTGTACTATCGACAGATTACAAGATAACCCCAAAGAGGGACTCTGTATCTGCAGGGCAGGAAAACGCCAAGGTCCCAGATAAAATTCTAACAAGCCATGTATTTCACCAAGTGCTAAATGAAAAAGTTGAAAATGTGCCAAAAACATACCTTGCAAAACAGATTGACCCCCAGAGAATATCATATTATAGATTGACTCCTCAAGATATAGCCGTATTTGATCATGGCAATTCTTCAAAAGATCTTATGCACTCTCCTGTTTCTCCCTCACAGAGCCCATACCAGAGCAAAGACAGTGCTGGCAGGAGTAAACTCAAAGTTTCTGCAGAAACGCTCAGTGAGCAAGGGAAACGAGCAGGGTTCATACCATCACACAGTCAGGATACATCACCACAAAACTCCCAAAGTAACTTTCAAGAATTGATTTCCAAAACACGAGGAAATGTACAAGCTCCAGATAAAACCCTGCGATTACCGCTGACTGACACACACGTGCCAGGGCTGTATACACAATCCCCTGACCGAGAATCGCACTCAATCCTGTCTCCTGTACGAACTCTTACTCCAGATAGATTTTCTACCCCTGATTCAAGAACGCCCACGCCAGACCTGCGATCACAGACGCCAGACTTTCGAACGCCCACACCTGATGTTAGTGATGGTTATGTCTCATCAAGGGATGATT
Organism: Lipophrys pholis; assembly: GCF_963383615.2. Taxonomy (NCBI): domain Eukaryota; kingdom Metazoa; phylum Chordata; class Actinopteri; order Blenniiformes; family Blenniidae; genus Lipophrys; species Lipophrys pholis. The sequence goes on from NC_137647.1 coordinate 12,319,756, forward strand.
CTAACCTATCCACCACCTCTGAAGAGTATTACGAATGTAGTGACTCCCCTTCCCATGAGCCTGTTTTTGAACATATGTATTCCAGCGCAGGTCCTGCGTACAGAAATCACAGCCCTGTTTCTGCCACGTTAAGCCCTAAAGACAGGAGTAGTGTTTGGAGCGAAACATTAGCTGGGTCCGATAGAGGCTCTGCCTCTTCTGTTATCGATAAGAGAGTGAAAGCGAGGCAGGCGGAGGATGAAGAAAATGAGAGAAGCGTGGAAGAAAAGAAGGCCAGATGGAGGGCAGAGCGGGAGTCCCAGGAGAGTGACAGGAGGGATGGTGTGGAGGCTGACAGAATGGCGGACCAGCTTAATAAATATAAAGATTCAACACAAACAGCAGAAAAAGACAAAGGGCCCCATAGTCCGAAGAAAAGGGGAACTCTGAACCAATTAGCTACAGATAGAAGAGTGATTCCTGGAGAATCGACCACTGAAGGAGCAAGCCGGACACGACTTGCCAGTGGTGACCCTAAACCAGTGCGGATTTCTGCTGATGGCGAGAGACCAGCCAAGGTGCCCTCCGGAAGAGAGAAGGCATTAAACCAGGAGGGACTAAGGTCCAGTGCTGTGGAGAGGAGAGAGAAGGCCCAGACAAGCAGAGAGACTGAAGAACAAAAGGTATGAACAGCAAGGCAGCAGATTTTTCATCTTTGAATTTAAATCAATTAACCCATTAACAAAGCAGTAACTCATGGTGCTGACCCTTGGGGGCGTTTTCACGAGAGTAAAGTAGTCCATTCACGCACTGACATTCACAACATGTAAAGATGCAAACAGAACTCAACTTAGATTTCACTACATAATGTTCACAACAATGTCGTGTGTTGTGATTGCAGTGCAATTCTTTCATGTTTGCGACTTAGAACTCACCAATAGGCCAAAACAGCCGCTCTATAAAGTGCTCTATGAATAAGGTTGAGTTGAGTTGAGCAGGGATTTCTCTGTCATGTACAGTTGTCAAAAAAATGTGAAGATACAATTTGTGAAAGTCAGTCACGTCCTCCTGTGATAGACAATCTGTCAAGCGTCACAATTATGAATATAAACATAAGCAACAAGTCTGATCCCTTTTGAATATATTATGAAAATGTTAATTGTATATCATGTAATCACCCAAAACCACCTCACTATTTTCCTGTAGCCCTGTGGCTCTTGTCTCGCTGCGTGCAGTCCTGAAGACGAGCATCGCTAAGTTGAAACACGGCACTCGTTCATTATTGAGCAAGGAGACTGTGTGAATTAAAGTGACATCCCTTTAATCGAATGCCACGTGCATTCACACTAATGCAGTATTCATGACCGCGTAAAAGATTGATATATTCACTTCTATTGGTGTTCAAATGTCTCCTTCACTCTTGGATCGTGTTGAGTCCATTGCCTTTCATACGGAAGATTGTTCCAGTCAGCGGGGTGTTGCTAGCATGTTTTAACTTTGTTCAGTCGTATATTAGTAACAGAAGATTCAGTAAAAGACACTCCCAATGTTTGAAACTAAGCAATAAGCCTCTCCATTTAGAAAAAAGATTTGATGTCATTTCGTAGAGGATTTGTGAACGTGGAAGTTTCACCCTGCATTGTAAATAGGTTTTTTTTTTAATCAAACTAATAGACATAAAGATCTGGGCTTTGCTCTGTTGTACTGACTAGAGTCAAATGTTTTTTGTGTTTTGTTTTTTTTTCTTTGCATGTTCATCACAAACTCAGAGGGCTCAGCAGCATGACGGTGGGACTCCCTCCTCTCGACCACCGAGAGCAGGTCGGCCTCTCCTCGGAAACCATAATATGGGTGTTCGCCCTTGGGGAAACCGTCTGTTGACCCAGACAGAAAGCAAGGTGCTTGAAGTTTTGGAATCTCGCAAATCACCAACCAGACCGTCACCTCCAGCCGCCGCTGGGCAGAAGCAGGTCTCCCCGAGCCAACAAGGCAGCGCCGCTCGACAGCCTCCGGCAGCGCAGGGAAGGATGAGAGCTGGACAAATGCAGAGCCAGGTGGCGTCTGCAGCGGAGGCTCACGGGCAGGACGAAGGGAAGGGTCCTTTCAGCCTCACGTTTAGCAAGCTGTACAACCTGACGGGCCTAAAGGAAAAAATGAACAAGTCGCCAGCGCCGAGCAGAAGAGGCAGCTCCAAATCTCCAGCAAGGTCGCGTAAGAGCACGAGTTAGTGTGCTGTCATCAGCATGCATGTTACTGTAACACGCCAGGTAAGAGAAACTCCTGTACGTGGGGTTACTCTGTGTAGGAACAAGCAAATGTGCTTGGCTGAACTGCCATACGGATTACATTGAATATTTTTATACGGAGCTAAAGCTTACCTCAGTGTTTATTCTGATGAGGTTTGTGTCTACTTTCTTCTCGGGTATTTTCTTCTCTCAGGGTTGGTGCAGTGTGAGCACCACGACAACGGGATCATTAATCTGTGATAAGGTTTTATTGGAATATCTTGTTTTTTATCAAAATGGACATAATTGTTCTATATTTTCATCAGAAATATACAGACACTTCTGTATGATAGTTTTTTTTTTATTTCTAATAATGTCGCTGTTCTGTGAGCAGACAGATTAGTATTTGCTCTTATTGCTCACATTCATTTATTTTCCATATATGTTTGACCTATTATCTTAGAAGTGTCTTTCTTCTGCAACTGTACATTGAAAAAGAGCTTTATGATAAAAAAAAAAAAAAAGGAAAATATACACCTAGTGAATTCTTGTTTTTGATACCTCAACCGTTTTATTATAGTCAGGCTATTGATTTATTCTTTGTTCATGAAAAAATCCCACTCACATTCAGAAGTGAATCAATTCTGTGACCTAAGTTTGCTGTGTGTGGGTTTCCTCCCATTGTCCAAAAATGTGCATATGATATCAATTGGTGACGAAATTTGTATAAACTGATGGAAGTATGTGTAAATCCAGCCACTCTAGAATCACTGTTTCTTAAACCATTATTCTTTTCACTGACAAATATCACTATCACTTATTACAAATGGATTGATTACAGAATTTGCACTGGGTGACAATCTCTGGGCGACTCACACACTTATCAAGTAACATCCCTGAGACCATTATTCATTTATTCTTAAAACCAATTCTTTTCGATTGATTTCAGGTTTCTTATATCTATGTTATCAAAATGTGCCAAAAGGAGCAGCACAAAGTAACGGCGAGAGGCAGACAAAAATAAAATCCTCCTTATCAGAAGTGACGGGAACAGAAAAGAACCGTGAGCACAACAAAACTTGCAGAGTGTTCCTTGTTTTACTACGCGACTTTAATGCCGCTAAATCCAATTACAGACGACACAAAAAACAGCTGAAGAAAACTTACGACGTATGAATCGAGGAGCAATTTGGGTCAATACCTCTTAAAGGTTACTTCGACTTTTTCTGACTTAATAAACGTGCACTTAGCATACATCATTTCCACAGCTTGTGAAGCGAGGCGTTTGCCGATGGATGTGATCCTATTTGAAGCCACAGAATCTTATCTCACAATCCTGGATGGTATTTAGATGAATCAGATATAGAAACTTTTAAAAAGGAGATGAAAATACTCCAAAAAAGTGACTCGCGGGAGTGTTTGCCATTCGTGGGGATCCTGTACAGTGGTGAGTGGGAAAACCAACGTGAGGCTTCATTACCTCTCTACTCAGATAAATTGTAATCTCTTTAGCAGTGCCACACACACACACACACAAACACACACACGCACTATGAAAGTCTGATGAGACGCTCTAGTTTGCGTCGATGACTGGACTGCATGATGGAGGTAGTTCAATACTGAAATTGCACACTTTACACATGCTCACAGAATTTAAATGGCAAACTGCCTCTCTCCCACAGATCGTTTATATGGAGATGAGAGGCTTGGTTACACGGCGAACACACACACAAACAGACACACACACACAAACAGACACACACAAACAGACACTCACAAACAGACACGTGCAGCTCATTGTAACATCATCCATTCCGCTGAGCCCCTCAAGCTCATCATAAATGATAATGCCAAACTTCCATTCAGCCTCAGAGGTCGCAATTCAAACACGATCACACATTGAGCTTTGCACAAACACACACACACACACACACACACACACACACACACACACACACACACACACACACACACACACACACACACACACACACACACACACACACACACACACACACAAAGCAATGACTCGGCCATATTTTGTGTCTCTGCTGTGTGTACAGGCCTTGGGGCTCTTCAGCTGCCACATAAAAGACACACACACACACACACGAACATGAGGACAGGATGCACAGATATGTGACGGCTTCATGTTTGTGCGATCAGAAAAGAGGATGGTTGGCAGTCAATACATCCTCTGATGTCAACAGTTTCTGACACTTGATGTGAGTCATTTTTTAATTAGTGCCTTTTCACATTCACTTGGTCCTTTCGGTAATGAAGTGTCCCATTAGCCTGTTTTGGACCTGATTAAAGGCACACAAGTGTCCCTTCAGATTTATTTATACGACACATATTATCACTTTATGTTAATCCTGGAGCGTCGGCCTTGCGACTAAAGAGGAAAAACAAAGATCTGAAGAACGCATCAGCTGGTGATGGCATATTGACACATCTTAAGGAATCAATAGCAAAGGTCCAAGTTCTATTACAGTGTTGTGTTTTCTAATTTCACCAGGTCAGTGACATTCTAAACTCAAGAATGTGAGGTTCATAAACATTTTTGAAGTCGATACAAGTTCGATAAAGTCTGTCGAAAAGCACTTTAACTTTTTCTTTGCTCTGAATTTTTAAAATATTTCTCAATAAATTTCTGTCAAACATGAGCTGAACACATTGGAGCACGTCCGCCGTACTCTATAATGTTATTTACACTAAAAATGTCCAGTGTGACTAACTCATCGTCTTGGGGATACGTTTAGAGTGCAGTACTGTCATGTGACAATACCATGGGTTCAACACTACGTCTGAATTTTCTGTACGGAGTTTGCATGCTCTGCCAGCGAGGGCAGGACTTCCGTTTCCTCCCACAGCTTTCGTGTGAATGCGAGTGTGTGTGTGTGTGAGATCTTCTGTCTCTCAATGATTGCCATGCGAGGGACCGCTGTGGGTGTACGTTGTCATTTGACATTGACATGTTTTGAAGAAATGGAAAGTAATGCTGAAATTCACAGGGCACTCTTCCGATAAAGGGTTAAATAAGGGGAATGACAGAACAAAGTCAGCGACCACGTGCAGCGAAGTGAGTTGACAGGACGAGCTTTGTGGTAACATGTTCAAGTACCGAGATGCACGAAAACAAATTGAAGGGAAACCCCAGAGTGGCGTCATAATTGTCGTGTTCTTGGAAATCGTCGTCCTTCCTCAAAGCTGCATGTCGGCTTGTTTCGCCCTCAAACAGGTGAAACCAGACGTTCAATGAAATAGTATCTAATCAGTCGTCAGAACAGAATGACAGGCTGTGTTTTACTCCTGGCGCAGGTACTGAGTTGAGGTGAACTTTGAATAGAAAAGCTTTTTCCATTCAGTTTGCTGTGGTTTCACATTTGCTTTTTGAAGACAATAAAGCCGTGAGAAAAGGTCTGGAGTACCATTTGGTGACAACGATGTGACCTGAATATCATTTGGTTGTGTTTTTAAAAACCAAAAGAGTCCGAAAGGAGTAAAGACGAGGAAAATCTGTTGTGCCCACACAGAGACGCAGACGATATGATCTGAACATTGTTTGTCATGGTCTGTCTTTGGTTCACACCGTTATCAAACTGCGTCAGAGCTGAGGAATGAGTGGAAAAAAAGTCTGACGACCAAAACACGTAAACAAAGCAAGTCAAAACAAATGTTTCTTCCACTAGCCACTTATTTATATGCCAGCATGGCTTTATCTCAATTGAGCCAGGGAAGTGATACCAATTTTTCCATTTTGGGTATCATCTTTTCATTGTAACCTTTACCCTTAAGGTCTATACAGACTTTACTTTAGAAAACTGTTCTTTCTCACAGGACAGAGAGAAAATAATGATGTCAATCCTGCGTGTTTGGATTTCCCGCAGCTTGCTCTCTCTTTTTCGTATCGTATGCTGGCCGACAACTTTTTGGTGTTTTTTGTGGAAAAGCCAACTTCTTTTTGTCAATTCTTAGCGAAGGTCCTGCACTTAAGCTTCTCTTGAAATATGAACTATGATGGCAAGATTTTTTTGTTTGCTTGCCTGTTCTTGCTATTTCTAATTTCAGAGTATCTGTCCAAGTTTACTGAAACAGTGTGACACCTAGTGGACAAATTTGGAACCGCTGCTAGAAAAATGTCATTGATTTATTTATTTTTTTCCATTTTGCGAAGTCGTCACTAAATATACCCTCTTGGTGAATAGTTTAGCTCTCTGTTCCATTTGTACCTCTGATGTGTCGAACAAAGTTGCAAAGCTTTCCGTCTTTATTCATCCATTGTTTGAATGAAATGTAAAAGCGTCCCTGTCACATCGAAATTAAAAAAAGAGACCTCCTGGTCCGACATAGAACATCAGCCCACAATTGCAATCATGTTAAAGCAAAGACACTATAATTTATGGTGAGCTGCACTTTTTAAACAAGCTCTGTCTCCCATCTCACATTAACTTCTTGTGGCAGTGAGCTCAGAGCACCATTGATTGAGATGTTGACGGTAAAGACTTCATGTATAACAACTCTCCAATGTGCTCTTTATGCAGTTTCTTATATCATCTGACACAGTCCAACAGGTTCACAGAAAGTGTGAAGCACCGGATCTGACGCCCTATTTGGGCAACAAAAGAAAAAGGGAATGAAGATGACAACGTTTTTTTGGGGTTTTTTTTGAAGCGGCCTGACTGTGCAGCGCCTCACCCAAGTGAATTATGTGTCTGAATCTGTAGGTACGAAGGGTGTGTTGCATATTTCACTGGGTCATTTGCTGTATAGACCTGTTTCCAGCGCTCGGAAGAGCAGAGCTTGATGCCAGCCTTGGTTGTTGGATTTACATGTCAGAGCTGATGCTTGGTATTTTGTTTTATTGTTATTTCACTGACAGATAAAGAAATTACCCAGATCAAAGAGACACATTGAATACTTTTGGGTTTATTCACACTCCAGAAGAGGAGTTGAACTCCAAAACTGAATCCAGTGAGTAAGTCATTACGGCATTATTGGTTTTAATACGTTGGATTGCTGAACACAAAAACCTTAATTTCATGCATGAAAGAGACGAAGAGGGGAAAAACACACACACACACACACACACACACACACACACACACACACACACACACACACACACACACACACACACACACACACACACACACACACACACACACACACACACACACACACACACACACAGCCCATCCCCTGGAAAATTCCTTCAGCGTTAGCTGGCACATTTTGAAAGAAGTGTGGTTGTCTCTGTTGTAAACTACCATTCATGGCTGACAATGGGCCGGAGACCAATCGATCACATGTCAGACAGACAAACAAGTCAACACGCCTGATCTCGAGATGCTTAGATTATACTTAAAGTTTACTCAGAGAAGCCGTATGATGTTAACAGTTTGCATGCAATTATGTTTTATTGCAAAATATTATTAACAATGATATATTTCTGTAATCAAACACATAAAATTAGACAGGCTTCCCAGAGGTCATTCCACTAAGTACTAACTAATAATCACCCAACTGACATAACTTGAAAATATCTATCACATCTGAGCCGGCCGTATACAAATAAAATGCACTTGTATCCCATTACTCAAATTTAATCATTTATTCATTTCTTTCTTTGCAAAGCGCCACTCAATTTGAAAGCGTGATTAGTAGTCCATTGAAAATGGACATCTGCTGTCAAAAAAATTTATGAAGAAGACCGGAATAAAAAAAAAGAAAAGAAAAAAGGAAGTAATATTCAAACAGTGTGAACAAATACATTATTTGTCATTCGACATTACGAGTTTCTTGTGAAGATCCACTGCACCATCGTCAAAGCAAAGCACAAAATTAGTAAGAGATAGAAAAACCACACAATTCATGTGCATGGAGTACAAAATAGTACTAAATACCACAAGAGTTCGGTCACGAACATCCCACCTCCTGTTCCTGCATACTTCACGTTGTCATGACATCATTAAAAAAAAGAAAAGTCAATTTTAAGGACTGGCGTATAAAATAACATTGTGTAAAATCTCGTAAAACGCATATCTTGTTTTACTATGCGGTTTATGTGGAAGAAGCTTCAGGGGCGTGCAGGAAACTGACATTTTTCATGGTGGATGTTTTAACTTGGCGTGGTAGAAAAAGCAGCCGTGTCAATTACTGACAGTAGAGGAGGCTCTAAAATAGACCCGAGTCTCTATGAAAAACCAATAAGGAGACTATTAGCTTTAAAGTGCAAATATTGTGCCTATAAAGTGTCTATGAATTGCTTCTTACGAAGTGGCTCTAGAGATCCTACAAAATGACAATCACGTGTCTATATGAGCCCATGAAGAGCTTCTAAAATGCTTATAGAGTGAGTCTATTCTAAAACTTGAATAAATGCTGATGAGGTGCCTATGAAGAGCCTCTAAAGGGACCTTAAAAAGCCTGAAGAGCTTCTAAATGGTACGTGAAATCCCTACAATGTGCCTATAGACTCTTCAGACACTCTATAGTATAGAGAAGGGATAAGTAACTGCATGCTTTAGGTCTCTCCCAGTTGGAACACACTTCATTACAATCAGGGGCTCATTATTGGGCTTTTTCACAAGCTTGACGATGACGTCAACATCAGACTGACGTATGCTGGAGCCGAGAGACATCCAAAACATGCAGCACGTCAACCCTGGATGCCTGGAGTGGCCTACCCCTGGTGTGATCTGTGGAATGCTTATTAAAGATCTATAAAGTGCCGACAGCGCCTATAAAGAGTCTATACATAAAGCTTCTACAGAGGTTCTAAAGTTGCACCTAAAAATCGCCTATACACAGCATATAAAGTCTCTATAAAGTGCCTATAGAGAGCCTATGAATTACTCAAAGACAACCTAGAAAGTCCAAATAAAGAACTATTAAAGTACCTATAAATGTGCAGGAAAGTGATTATGAAGTGCGTATTGAGAGCCTATGGACTGCCTATGAAATTGCCTATAAAGTGATGAGAGAAAGCCTACAAAGTGTCGATAAAGAGCTTATAAAATAATAAAGAACTGGTAAAGTACCTATAATGAGCCTACAATTAACCTCTTGGATAAATTGGAAACTGAATCTATTCAAATTACAATTTTTAATTGTTGTAGAGCATTGAAAAGGTCTTTTTTGGTCACTCCTGCTTTAAAAGGGTTGTCTTGAAAAGCTTCTTTTTTTGTTGTTTTTTTAAATTAAATTTCTGGCTTTGTGAGCATGAGACAATGCTTTCAGTTCCAGTCTTGTTTTGCCGCCCTACAGGCTGCCCCGCAACAACAAGACAACAAGAGACAGACAAGCAATCAGAGCTTTGACAGGCTTTGGATATGTTGAGGCAAAGCATCAAGGAGGGTCCTTGTTTAAAAACAAGAAAAAAAAAAAAGCTTAAGGTCACATACACACACACACACATACACACACACACACACACACGCACACACACACACCCATCTGCACGCATCCTTTTCTGGCTCCACTCCCTCCTCTGGCATGCAGCGGATTGTCAGAGCGGCAGATAATTAATCCTGTCACAGAAGGTTAAGAAAAAAACAGAAGTAAAGGAGGAAAAGTGAATCAAAGGCGTAGACCGGGGGAGAAACTTCATAAAGCGCTCGACATGCCGGCTGAAAAACAATTAATCTCTCCGAAAAGCAGTTCATCTCAGCTGCACTCTGGAAAGGAGTGATTTTAGTGTATCTGAAATCTTCCTTCGCCACACGGAATGCGTTCTTGTACGGTGGCAATGTTGTGAGCGCTTCAACCGCACAGCAGGTTATTGGGAATCACACGTGGCGCAATAATTGACGTCAACCCTCCCTCCTTGATCGCCGGGTTTAGTCTATGGAGTGAAAGTTAAATCCCCTTTCTTAAGATTTGTTACCAGGTATTGGAGCGAATGATTCAGCCCTGGGATTGGGCGCACACAGTGACTTGTTGTACAGGTGGGATTGTATGCAACGAGGTGTTCTAGTGGCGAAAAGAAGATACATTTAAAAAAATTAAAATAAAAATCATCAGCACGGGTTAAAAAACATGGAAGGTTTGTGCAGAATAATTTGTAGATGGAGCTATTTTCACAGCAGCTCAGAGGCGTGACAAAGGGTTCTGATACTTTATGCCACATGATGGAAGGAGCCTTTTCAGGTGAAAGAGGTTATCGATTACTCTTCCAGGGGTGTCAGTTTTTCTTATGTCAAAAGTAAATTCTCAGTTACTCCGCATTCACTGGACTGTAAGAATTGTTCACGTGTTCATCCTCTCACTCCCGCGGAGTCAGGAGCTTAAAGATGCCTGACCCGGAGCAGAGGCGTCACACTGCACACTTAATATCTCCGTCTAATCAAATTTCATCATAATGCAATTATTTTTTTCTTTCATATTTTTTTATTTGGCTCCTCAGTGTCTCTCCTCTCTTTTTCTTATTTTCTGCATCATGTTCACAAAACCCACCCTCACAATGTGGCGTTGAGGTTAACGCTACTTGGTTAGCATCCGTTAGCTTTCACTGCTGCACACTGATCCGTGTAAAACACTGCAAATGAAAGTTCCTGTTTTCGTTGTAATTGTTGCACTTTGCGTGGTTTTGGGTCAGCAGGTGATTGATAAACCTGCTTTAGAGGTCAATGTAAAGGAAAGTCATGATTCAATTCTGTGGCTTTTGTTGATGTTGGTGGTGTTAAAAGTCCATGAGGCTTTAATGTGTATTTGCATATTAGCGGCAAAGGTGCTTAAAGATGACCTTCAAGTCAGACTTGCACAGACTTGGCACACACACACACACACACACACTCACACACTACATGCATGAAGTATCTGTGGAAACATGTTTCAATAATCCCCCACCTACACACACACACACACACACGCACGCACGCACGCACAGTCATCTGCAGGGGTTTCAATGACTCACAATCAGCTGCCTTTTTATTGAGAACATTTTGCCCAACAACAACGACAATCATTAAAAACGGAATCAGATCTGGTAGGGGATTTTCTCTGTTAAGGTCATTTCACGGCAGAAAGTACGAGTGAGTGAAGACCCAGCCTCTGTCTCCCTCTGGTGGAGGAAGAGGTGAGGCGCAGGACAGTGGTCACAGCGGGGTGTTGTGCAAATTAATCACTGTTCCTCACCAGAGACTTCTTTAAAAAAAAAAAATAGCTAAGACACTTTGGGCCCCGTTTACACGACAACGAATTCGAGTGTATCCGCAAAACTTTCTTCACTTTTGGGGGGGTCCGTTGACACGGCACCAGTGTGCAGATGCACTGTATCCGCTAAATTTTTAATCTGGCTCCCAATGTGGAAAGATCCTTTGCCTGGAGGCTACGGAGCCTGTTACTGCGCATGCTCATCTCTCCCCCTCCCTCCTGCTTATTCAGTTGTAAACAAACATGGCGGCTGCGTAGTGGTACGACCCAAGGTCTATATTCTAGTTTTATCGTCCATATCAGCAGTTTAATAGTTGAGACTCACCCCTGATAGCATCCGCTGCGTCATCAGTCCATGCGGATGTCGGGTTCTCTACATTTTCTTCACGTTTATAGTGTTTTGTTCTCTGCACACACGTCTGTGTAGTTTCATTACAAAATCAAGAAACGGCGCCCTCCAGTGGCCCGGCATACTAACTACACCGTTGTCTCTGTGTCCGCTGCTGCAGTGTAAAAGCACAAATTTTGTTTTAAGCAGATTAGGTGTTGTCGCGTGAAACATTGACGTGTAAACAGGGCCTAATAGTACATATTTTGTTACTTGTGTCGTCCTCACTGAGCCCAGTATTAAACACTTCTCTCTTATGGGGAAGTCTTCATAACTTCACTCAGCTGTTTTGTTGTCGAGTTGCAGTTTGAAGTCACATCAGGTATGTGTTGGACAGATGCACTGTAATCCTGCTGCTTTTTGATTTATGAAGTGATGACAAGGGAAAGAACCATTTCTGTCTTCTCCCAATAAACAGGAGTTTAGTGAAATGAGCTGCTCTTAGCTGGATAAAACAGCTTCATATGATCTGAACGCTAAAGCTATGAGAAAAAACTGCTGTTTGATAATCACGTGTTGTTTCATACCACCGTTTCATTTCCTGGTTGTTTGAGATCATATATGTGTGTCACAATAAGCCCAAGCAAAAAGGTTTAGATATCCATTGGGATCGTGACAGTGGTGCTTTATTGTAATACAAACACCGCTGCAAATTTATCCAAATGAATTTGACTCACATTTTGGCCATAATGGCCATATTGATACACCCAATGGTCGGACGTCTAATTACAGACAAATGCATGCAGCACAAATTAGTGCTGTAAACCTTCTTTTGTCCAACGTTTGCCCAGCTTGCACAACAAGACAGTGATGTTTTTATGTTTGACGTAACACCTAATTTGGGCCAAAAGCTAAAATGTTAATAAACCCACAGAACATTGTATTTGATTTTTGCTTCATTCTAATTGTTATTGTACTTTCCTGAAAAAAATTGGCGCAAAGGCATTTATATTAGCTTTACCAGTGTATTGGAGTCATTTTGATGCCTAAACAATATTCATTCATTTAACAGTGTAAGTGATACACTTGGCCACAAACCACATGAAATATGGACGCTAAATTGAAATATATGTTGATAAAATTGTTTTATTCTGGTCTAGATTTCCATTGTGATTGTACATTCAGAGGTAACTTCGTGTGAAACACATCATTCCCACTATTTCCTAATCTTCCTAATCCAATCACATGGGGAATAGACTTTAAAATAAAAACATTATGAGACCACATGCTTTACCACCCAAGAGCATTTTTCAATTTAAAGCATGTAATTGTACAGTTTTCCTTCAATCTGGAGGCAAGAAAATATATAAAGAGAGAGATGATAAACATGCAGCTGTATAATCCATAAAGGCCAGAGGTCTGCAACCTTAATCACATTTCAATAAAGTAAATTTGTCTGGAGCCACAAAATGCATTTAACCTTTAAAGTTAGAATAAAACAGCTCACTAATTATACGTTTGGGTTGAATTTATAAACTTCCCAAATCACAATTTCTTAGGTGTTTTAGTTTTTCAAGATTTAAACTCCCTTATAACCTTTTCTATGGAGGTGCTTGTTTCGTGTAAGTTTGTTTTTTCTTTATGTTTATTTCCATTTCTAGTGGTTTTAGCATCTTTACCCCTTTGTCTCAGATTTTGGCAATTTTAGAAATAATAATTTGTAGCTAGGAAATAAAATTGCTAGTTGATGGGTGCAAATAAAAACCATAAATTGTTTTGAAAATAATAACAGTGATATTTACAGATTACATAGATATTGTGTGAAAGCTTCAGGGAGCTAGTACTGAAGCATCTCATTCTTTGAATATTTAACAATTTGATGCAGAATCTCTGTGTTCAGTCATTGAGGTTTGGAATAAAACTTTACACATATCATCTCCAGTACAAAACGTTAAAAAAGTAAAAGTATAATGTTGAAATAGATGTACTCCCCTGTTTGGCTATGATGAAGCTTTGTCATAAACTAAGACACAAAACATGTTTACAGTTTAACATAACAACGCTACGTTTCAACATTAAGAGTTAAATCATTCCCCATATTAACAAAACAAACAAAAAAATGTTCTTTAAAATATTTTGGAGCTGTGTTTAGCAATTTCACCTCATTTTTAAATGACGTTTTAAAGGATTTTAACTGTTTTTAGTGGTTCAAACTTTTTTTTTTTTTGCGTCTTTTGTTTTCTTTTTTTCCACAATTTTAAACATTGTCATTGTTCATGTTTCTTTCGTTCATGTTTTGTTGTCGTTTGTTTTTTGGGAGATTCTCAGACTCTTTGATTTCCCCTCCTCCTGTCTGATTGCTGCTTCCTGCCCTGATGCCTCTCACCTGTGCCTGAGTGTGTGATTGTCGTCACCTGGTGGCAGCGGGGTATATATATATAGGTTCCGTCTTCTGTGTGTTCTGATTGTTGGCTCGTCTGTGCGGGGAGACGTCTGTGCGTCCCTCTGCCTTCCTGTGTCCTGCGTCCTGCTTTCTAGTGCCTCAGTAATTATCTTCTGTTATCTTGAGGACTTTTGGACATTTGAATTTTGGGTTGGAATATATATATGAGCTCCTGTTCCACCGATAACAGTATCCTGAGTCCTCGGGTGGGATTGGCTCCATCCCTCAGTAATGGGGATAGACAGAATGGAAGATGGATTGATCCGTACATAAAAAAAAAAAAAGGATCACGAACAGCGATCATTTTCTTTTCTAAAAATCTTTATTGATCTTAAAAAAAAAGAAGTCCAAAAACAAGGAATTACAAGAAGAAGAAAAAAAAAGCGAATGATGAATGCTTGGTTAAACCAACTACTTCAATGAATATATTGGTAACTTCATATGGATGCTGAAGGATAAAGTCAGTCAAACCCCTGCTGATGTGCTCTTTATGTATGCAGACCAAAGAGCATGAACCAGAATCAGTAGAACACTGACATCAAAATGTGCTGCTCCTCAAAAAGCTATATTTGGTAAAGAATGTTCCTCTTGAAGTCTGTTTTTCCATCTTTAGTTTCTTTTTTTTCTGTTCACCACCAAACTTCTGTCTTGGATAAAGACTAAGGCACTTTCTAGAGAAACATTGTCGCCTTATTTTCACCTATTAACACGTGAAAAACTGCTAGTATGTGGCACAGTTTTTGCAAACTGTACCATAGTTTGTTTGTTTTTTGTTCATGACACAGACAGTAGAACACATTCCATTGATTTGCTGCTCTGAAACCTGGTTCAACACATGAACCAAATACCAAATGATTAAACTGTCGACCGTGGTAGGATATCTGGATTTTGACACATTTTCAAAACGTAGTGTACATGGTACAGAAAGAATATTCAAATTCTTCAAGGATCCCTTTTATCATTAAGTGTGTCATTCCAGTTCAAAGTCTTTCACACAACTTTCTACAATCATTTATAAAATGCCATGGTATTCATATTGACAAAGAGAAATATGAACATTAGTGTTAGAAAAAGAAAGAAAACTGCTGTCAGGATAAAGCAGCCAGTGAAATACGACGGTTTAACAGTATAGTACCATAAGATAACAGTAATAACAACGCCCTACACCCAAATGGTGACACCAATTATTATTTGCAGCTGTGTTTCTACGAAGCATCGAAATGCAGTTCTCAGTGGATGAATTACAATAAGCTGGATGTCAGTAACTCCAAAGAATGCAGCGTCCCCTGCAGTGGAGCTTAACCTTTGTTACACAACTAATCCACCAGCGCTGCTGCAAATGCAAAACGCAGGAAACAGGTGGCAGTTTGACGAGAACGCACTGAAATGCACCAAGATAAAGCCTCCACGCCGCGTTCGATTGTACAGCCCAGCAGAGGGACCCCTCACTCCAAATATCTGCAGCCATGACAAGGCGTTTGCATAGCTCATCTCCACCCTTATGAGATGTACAGGAATGAACAGTGCATGTAAGCAGGCCTGCAGGACATGATAATGCATTCAAAGCACCTGGTAGCTCCGCTTGAGAATACAGCAACGATTAAAATAATGTACAGGATCTCCTCACGGGAGCGGTCGCTATGATCGTATCAGTGTTTCCAAATGGAAAATCAAGTGGTAGGCAAAAACATGGCATTGGAGTGTCGATTAAAACCCAAAATTATATAAGAAATCAGTCAATTTCATGTGCATTTCACTTACATGAAGGAACTGGAGGGAAATATTTTTGGTGCAAAACGTTCAGGAAATTATGACGTTGTCACCATTTTTTTTTTCTCTTAAAGAAATGTTATGTTTTGTCAAATTCTTTAATTAGAGACATGCATAAACGCTGTTTTTATTCAGGGGCTAATGGAACTGATTCGTTCAAGAAGCTCAGTCATATCAGTTTGGTTAAAATGTGAGAAATACTGATAGTGCAGACTGCACAGTGGTGTCGTTTGCCGAGTTTGCATGTTCGTTCTGCACTTATATGGGTTTTCTGAAAGTAATGGGATTTCTTCCCACAACCGGTGACTGTAAACTGCCTGTAGGTGTGTCTGTGTGTATGTGTCTGTGTGTGTGTGTGTGTGTTCTGTGACAGACTGGAGACCAGTTTGTACCCTCCCGTCACCCTGAATCTAATTAAATGGAAAGAAAATGGACAGATTTCACTCTCACATTAGCACACGACTCAGCACAACATCAGTGCAATGACTACAGTGAGTCTATTGTTTATCTGCACTGTAAAGTCAATTCATTCATTTGGATTTTAAGTTGGACTGCAAAACATGAATAGGCCAACTTTGTTTTGGACAATTGAACAGTTTTCTTTTTGTTGTTGTTTTTGTTTCAATGTTTAACGAGAATCTGAATAATAATCCCTGCATGATTACTGTTCCTTGTATTAAACTCATGTGCAGGACCCAGCATTACAAAAAGCATGCAAAAAACATCTGGCTCCTTCTTGAACTTGTTGGAGATTGTGTAGGCACCAATGAGCATTCCACATACAATGAATGAGGCCTAATCTTACATACATAACTGTCAACATTTAGTAGAAAAAAAAATATATATGTTACAACAGAAGGGTGAGGGAGTGGGGAGACGAAGCTAAAAATACATATTATTTGCGGAAAAAAATTCAAATGGCATGACAGCAGGGTAGTACAGGAGGATTGTGGGTAAACAATAAGCTTGGCAGACATGCTAATACAGTATCTGATGCATCCATGATCTGCAACAACACTGCAGTTTAGAAGTTTGCTTCAGCTTCTCTGGGTGTCTTTGTCTTTGTCTGTGTCCAGATGGCCAGTATGTAAACGCCCCAATGATGTTTGAAAGGAAACACACGTGTTCGCATTGTGTTGAAACGATTTTAGCCCCTTCCAGTGGACGGTGTGACTTGTAAAGTGAACAAGAAAGCAGCAATTCATGCAGTCTGATTTTTAGCTGTTTTTCATCTGTTTTCAGAGTCAGGCAAGACAATTTACTCTCAAAACATAGTGATCTCTGTCTGCTGGACACCTGCACGTGAGCAGCTCCACTCTGACCCGAAATAAACTAATGTGTGTGGGACAGTGTGGACGGGGCACTGATGATTACGCCAACATTTGCACTCTCCCCTGGTTCAGTGCACTAATGCTCACCACCACAGCCAAAGAAAAGGCCACACAGTGAAGCTAAGCACTTGACTCCCTCCAGCTCACATTGATCGCATGCCTCTCAATATGCAATGCTGACTGACCCAGTACCACAGCCTGCTTCGACTTTAGTGTGCTTCAACCAGTCTGATGTGTGTTTGAAACCCACTTAAAAGCTTTCATATGATTAAAAAAAAAAAAAAGAAAGTCTATTTAGCACGCTCTCACGGATGTAAAGCGTCATAGTAAGGACACATTAGGTGCTGATGGCTCGTTAACCAAGGGAGGGGGAGCGAGTACAATCTTAAGATGGCAAGAGGAGAGGGGATCATATGCACAGTAGCAGACCATGCCCCTCCCCCTCACTAAGTGCTGCAGAGATGCGAGGGAATGTGTTTGTATGTGAGGATCTGTGCATAAGAGGAGGGGGGGAGGGATGGGGAAAAGAAAGTGAGAGTGTGTATTTTGTGTGCAAGTGGGGGCGGCTCCCAACAGTTTAATGGAGGCTGCAGATGAAACGGGGTCGGAAGGCAGGACAAGAAATGAACAGACCGGGGCTGGAGTTGTCACTTCAGCTGGCCAGGTTTCTGTCTGCCTCACCAGCACATTATCAGATGGCTGAAGTTTTCACACATCGAGAGGAGGAGAGGAGGAGGCTCACTGGGTTCTAAAGCTGAATATGACCAAACCGAGTATTGCCCGTTTTTTTTAATATAAACTATGCAAAGATTAAAGATTTGTCCATTGGTAAATCCCCCAAGGGATTTATATCTCCTTAGTAAGAAAGCTCCTCTTTACCAGACTAAGGGGGAGGTGGTGCTGTCAGAGTTGTTGCCCTCGGGGGGAGATTGTCATCCTGGTGTGATACAGTGGGACAAGGGGCGTGGTTTCTCCAGGAGCCTCCCAGGACGGGGAAATGTGCTTCTCTTCACGTGTGCCGCGCTTATGAGGTCCGACAGCCGAGTGCGCAATGCACTCCTCAGCCACCACACCTCCAACGCTCCTCATGCACAATCTCACAAATACGCACACTTGAGTGACCACGGACATACATAAAGATCTTTCTCCCCTATGCACACTTGTGCACGCACACACCAGCCTTCACCGCTTCTCTAAAGCCTCTGAGCAGCCAGCAGCAAGAACGACCGTCCGTGACTTTGGCCCTGAATCAAACGCTGAGAGAATAAGGGACAGGGGTCCATAAAAATGGGACAAGTTGTTTTTGTAGAAAAATAGAAGGAATTTCCAGAGGCTGAAAAAATGTCTTTGGCACTTCTGAAAACACAGCATATATAATGAAACTGACACTGAGTATAAAAGGCCAAACTACAAAGCTATAAAGCTTAGTCATAAAAAAAAAAAAAGATCTGATACTCTCGGGGTCACCCACATATGAGTCTTGCCAGTCCAGGGTGAATTTGAGCCTGGACGGGCCCGTACTCCACCATCTCTCCGTCCACAGTGATCATGCCTTGTGGTGAAATGGGCTCCAGCCGCAGGGCCTTCACCTTCTCGTACACCAGGTGGGGGCAGCCACATGCCAAATGTGCGCCCTTCTCCATTGCCAGAAAGAGACGCAGGAGGGCAGGTCGAGAGATTCCTGCTGTTACGTAGAATAAATGAATCAGTCCATCGTCTGCCAGTGCACCAGGGACAGTCCATAAGTCCTCAGCCAGGTGGGACTGGTAAATAGCCAGCACCAAGACAAAGTCCTCTTCCTTAACCACCGTCCAGCTGTCTGGGACCGGCTGGTCCAGTCCTGGAAGCAGAGAGTCTACAGGGGCTCTGGTTTTATGGTCGCTTTGGGTCTCGGGTCTCTTGGTGGTGATTGCGTTGTTGCAGGAGTTGGTAATGGTGTTGTGGTTGGAGTTCGTGCTGTGGCAGTTGAGGTGAGGGCTTTGGATGGGAGTAATGTTGGGGATGAGCCGGCAGGGAAGCGAGGAGCAGAGTGAGGGGTGCTGAGGTGTCGAGGGCGGGTGGTTCACCTTCAAGCTCCCCTTTGGCAGCTTTGGCGCTTCCTTCACGGGAAGGTACGCCAACCTGCCCTGATACACTTTGAGGGTAGCCAGACGCACCAGTGTGCCCATGAGGAAGCGGATAGCGCCCACATGGCGATACTTCTCGCTTTCGATATCGACATCTGCCACGAAGCCCCAGGCCAGTGAGAGGAAGGAGAAGAGGCGCTGTCTTGAAGCCAGGTGGATGGACACCAGGTCCAGTGAGCCAACCAGACCTTTGCACAACATGAAGCCACAGCTCAACAGCAGTTCTTCGTTCCACGCTGGAGGAGACCTGTGAGATTGAAACACAAATTAAAATCAACTGTAATCTATCTTTTAAGTCAAACACATTATGATGGCTTTCCCTAAACTCGAGTCGTCTACAGCTCAGTGCTAACAATCATCGGACACTATCGTAGAGCCTAATAAAATTAGTAAGCAAATGTTTTCACAATCCCAATCAGTGGTAATATAAGTAATACGAATGGGCCTTTTCATAACTAAAGCTTATACACTCACGGGTTAAGACATGATCAAATGAGCTTGGTGAGTTTCAAAATGAGCATGGGAATGTAGGGGAAAAGATCATTAAAGTGACTTCTAATGTTGAATGATTGTTGGTGTCAGACATGCTGGTCCGACTATTTTATAAACTACTGATCGACTTGAATTGTCACCCACAACCATCTCTAGGATTGACAGAGGATAGTCCAAAAAAGAGAACACATCCAGTGAGCAGCAGATCTCTGTGGAAAATGCCTTGTTGATGCCAAAAGTCAGAGGAGAATAGACCATTCAAGATGGTAGAAAGGCAACAGTCAGTGTAATAACCATTCACTATAATCAAGGTATAAAAGACACCAAAAGACCAAGTGCCACACCTTTATGACCACAGTGACAATTAGTTTCTTGCTTCAAAAAGTCTACATAGTCATCAGATTTCAGTCCAAAAGAGCTTCTTTGGAAGCGCTTGAACAGGAGATTCACATCATGGATTTTTCGGCCGACAAATCTATAGCAAATGTGCAATGCTGGCACGGCAATATGGAACAAACTCTCTGAGGAACGATTTCAGCATCGAGTTACATCAACGAACACATTCCTGTTGGTAAAAGCAGGTCCAAGCTGCTCCGAGGAAGGTATACTTATTTTTTATTTGTGGCGTGTGTGTAGAATGAAACTGTTGAATTACAAGTTTACATGTGTCATGTGAATATATATATCTTCTAATAACGTCAAAGAACTCGGGTGAGCCAGTTCATCACAGACGTAGTAAGAGCTATGCTTCCAGCAGCAAGGTGTTGTGAAACAAATCTGATCTTCGGCCGCTCCGACTTACAACTCATAGGACTCAAAGGATCTTCAGACAAACCAATGTCCTGAAGTCCTACTCAACAGCCTTCAGCTCTTGTTTCCTCCTTCGCTCGGAGCAGTTTGTCGCACTTTTTGATGCTCGTAAATGTTTTAGCCTGGCGATGTATCGTCGGGTTTGTTGTTTCATGTTGTGCCAACAACCAGCCAGCAGATGGAGATGATACCTGGGATGTGCCGGTTCAACATGTGCCACAGCTCTGAAGTATAATCACTCATAATGTGAGAGTTTCTAAAGCCTTTACATCATTCCTTTGAGAGAAACCTGAAATGACCTTTGGCTGCACAGCATAACAGTTGCAGTCTCTCATCCCTCCAGAGGAATGATGTGCCCCGTCAGCCGTTGGCATAATTACACCGACAGGAGATAAATTGTCTTTTTAGGCTGAGGAAGGTTCCTCTTTTACAGTGCGAGCTCATGCATTTAAATGACCCAATAATGGACAGACTCACTGTGAGTAGTGGTGGATGGAGGCAGCCAGGGCATTACCAGAGCCACCTGGTAGAATACCCAGAGGGGTTTGGATGGCCTCTTGCCAGTCCTCTCGCTCCATCAGGCCATTTATCACCTTGATGAACAAGTGCAAATATACAAAAAACAAACACACAAATTACACCACACTTGTAAACACATGGTAGAATCCGAGTCTGGCCAACATTTTTTATTGGAAGGAAAGACATTGCAAACCGGGACCCTATAGGTGCCACACCTGAACCATAGACCAGTGCTGATCTGGAGAACAAGCGTAGTAGTACTAATATAAAATCCTTCATCAATGTCTCTGCAGCTACACAACAAGTATAAGGCTCTTTAACGACTGCAGATGTGTTGGTGCGAGAGTTGTAGCACCTGAGCTCTTTTGTGTGTTTGGGAGCAAATTAATTTTTTACAGGGCTATTCTGAGAAGCTCTATGAATAGAAATATGAGCGTGAAGTAGGCCTGCATGATATGTATCGAAGATTTAGTGTCATCGGGATATAACAATTAGCAATATACATATCACAAAGGCTGTCTGAACAGCCTTACGTGTTGTTGACGTTATCATTTACAATATTACTGTTCAATATTAGTCAACAAACCTCTGAAACTCTGTGAGAGGGAACTGCAGACAAGCATGTGATCCAAACAATGGAAAGTAAGCATGGCATGGTTGTATTTGGTTAAAATGGGGTCCAAGAAGTGACAGAGCACTGTTATTTGGAAGTATATTTATTCCAAATCCGATTGCATACTTTGAGCATAGTTTGTGTCCCATGTTTATTGTCAGCTGATATGGCTGACAGCTGCACGGCTGCTATGTGTGTCGCTATGGCAAGCAAACTGTCCGAGTACCTCAAACAGCAGCCCGTCTCCCGACATGATAACCAGGGCATCCCATTTCGACAGGTCCGCCTTCCTCACGACCTCCCGCGCATGGTTCTGGTGCTCTGAGGAGCGTGAGAGACGGCACAGAAACTCTAACACAATCCAGAGCATGTGGCAATGTGTAGAACAAAGTGACAAAATGAAAAACAAGGACAAGGGCAGAGAAAGAGACATGCTCCCTTCATCACCAGCCTCGGGGGTAGGATCAGGGAGATTAAGCAGAAAAGAGATTCAATTTCCCCTTATCAGGCCAGACATATCACATTAGTCCATCCAGCGGCTACTCAACGCTCCAAGGCAGCTTAGCCTGCCTGCAAACATCTGTGACTGACAAATATCTGCATGTGTCCAGTGTGTGTGTGTGTGTGTGTGTTGGTGTGTGAGCGCTGGTTAATGTGCTGCCGGATGAGCGAGCTATTTGTTCAGCCTAGTTTTATTGGCAGCGTCCTTGAGTGGGTCCCTCTGCAGGGGGCCTCAGTGGGCTCATCCCGCCAGCATTAATGTCGACAGTCCTGCCAGCCGAGGCTTCCCAGTGGAGTCACGAGGGCTTGTGTGGAAAGAGGGGGAAAAAGGCAGCCTTTAAAAGAGAGAGAGAGGGGATGGCAGACAAGAAATTAACAAGTTCGGATGCACTGCCATCTTTGCAGGAAGGCTTCTTCGTTTAGTATCGATTGAGGACAAAAGCGGAATTAAAAATAAACAACAACCGTCAACGTGTACCTGCACTCTCTCCTGGGTCTCTCGTTCCCTGCTGTTTGTTTGCTGGGAGGCTGGAGGACTTGATGCAGTGCTGCGTTGACAGACTGAAGCAGAGGGAGTAGCTGCACTGCACAGCTGACTCAGCACTTTGAGTCTGCTTGGGGCTCGTGCTGATGCTCTACCTCAGAGCCACTTCCTTATCGAGGGGGTCACCGCTAAGTACTAACGACAAACGTCAAACTGGACCGGGAGACATTAGCCAGTGATTGCTCACCGAGATGCACTGATCACAGCAAACAAACTCGCATCTTGTCTATTTTCAATAAAACACTACATACACATGTTTTTCCACCCATTTTTTAGCCAATTCTCAAAAAAAGGGGTCTTTGTATCTGCCTCGATCGCCTCCTTCTGAGGTGAACCTGGGTGAAGATTAAACTTTGGTACACTGCATGCTTCATACAGTATGTAAAAGGTACACGCTGACACAAGAAGTGGCTCCACGGGTACTTGTCCTTCCTCAGGCAAAGGCAGTGCGATACAGTCATCAAGGACCCGTGCTCTGGTTAAATGGGCTCTGAGTCACACCTGACTGGCTACTGTATGCCACCACTGAAGTGCCTCGGTGACCCCTGTGCACCCGCCCCCTCATTTCAGTTCTGCTCCGTTCCTCTTTGGGGGCCATGTCTGTGTCGGTAATTACTCTGTCTTTTTTCATCACCTCCCAGCTGCTGACCTTCCTTTTGAGTCCTGCGAGTCTGCACAAAGAGCCTGCACGCACGCTCTCTCCCAAATAAACACACAAACACAGTTTCGCTCTGTTGTGTCCTTGCTGTTTTTAGTTAATCTATCCTGAAACTGTAGAAAAAGGTTCAACTGACACAAGACAGGCCATCTAATTCACACCGACCTTTGTGCTGTTTTAGAAATAGAAAGGAATTAAATGTAAAGATTTGAAGGTAAATACTGCATAACATTGTTTTTCTCGCCCATCCCATGTATTCAGAGAGAGGTCCCTTTCAGTTCAGAGGCTCTGATGACAACGAGCAACTCAACACACTTTAAGGTCACAAAATAGAATCGGCGTCTCGCACAGAAAGTGGAGCAGCTGCGCAACCGAAATGAGGTTTTAATGTGTTTGGTGGAGAGCGCTTGCAGATATGTGTGTGCTTGCTGGTAACATGTGGCTTATGGGTTTGGGGTCACAAAAACAATGCATAATTCCTGCAGAGATTTTAGTTTCGCTCGGATTGTAGTGATGCCAACTTGTGTGTGTGTGTGTGTGTGTGTGTGTGTGTGTGTGTGTGTGTGTGTGTGTGTGTGTGTGTGTGTGTGTGTGTGTGTGTGTGTGTGTGTGTGTGTGTGTGTGTGTGTGTGTGTGTGTGTGTGTGTGTGTGTGTGTGTGTGTGTGTGTGTGTGTGTGTGTGTCAGTGGCAGTATGGCCTAGTTCTTTATCAGATCATCCCATGATGGGTCAAAGGTTTAATCTCCTTTTTTGAAGGTGACCTTGGGAAGAGTACCAGCTAAATACATGTGGAAAACATGTTGATTCTACTGACCTGTGAGGACCAGCGTGTAGGGAACCGAGGCCTCTGTGAGCATGCCCTGAATGTGGCCAGAAAAGAGCTGGAGGGCTTGTCCACGCCCGCTGTGAGGGTTCACCAGCATCATGACCCTGCAGGGTCTACGCACCTCCGTGTACGCCACGCCTGAGACAAATAATAGAGAGAGGAGCATGTGAGTGGGGGTGGAGGCAAGGACAAAACATGAAGAGTCGAGGAATGTATTTCCCTTGGGGTCTGCGTGGCAAAGAAATGCACTATGAGGAAAAAAAAAGAGCATGAAACAGTAAAGTCACCGGCTCGGAGAGCATTCGAGCTGACAACGCTTAATTTTAATGTGACATGCTCCTTTCTTCAAAGAGAGAGGGTGTACAGATGCTTCTCATTCGGAGTCTTACCAATTATTAATAGCAATGTGTGGTGTCTTAACATGCCTGTGGGGAACTCCGCCTGTTGCTTGTGTCTTTCAAGGGAAGTCAAATTAACGGAATGACAAAGACACATCACTCCTGGGATTTGGGTGTGTTCAGGCCTTCTTCGAGTCCACTTTTTAAAGATGGATTCTTGCCTGGTCGCCTGATTTTTAGGCGTTTTCATGACCAAAGCCAACATGCAAAAGTGAGCGATCTTATAGCGTCAGCATCAAAGCCATAAAAAAAGGGGTTACTTTGAAAACATGTCTGCTAAAGGATGAAGTAATCTTGTTTTGTGAGTAACTTTTTACTCACGTTAGTATAAAGTATAAATGTATCTGATTATTTAGGTTTCCTGACTAATTAATCACATATCAACGTTTTGCTTGCGGCTACATCTTCAGCATTGCGGTGACGCTGAAGGCTTATATTGGTAATTCATGCGTATACAAATGGCTCCTTGCATAACCTGGACACAATCACAGCTTTTATTCTGGCTCAGTTTTAAAACATCTGTCTCATCTGTTATAGACGCCGCATTTATTAACTTCACTGAGGGACACCTCTCGTGTAGCAACACGACCGACGTCAATCGATCGCCTCCCACAGGGCAGCAAACGTTCAAGAACTGGTCAAATGATCATAAATTATTATCATTGGACAAATACAATAATTATTTTACACATGGTAAACTTGTTCCACATGCAGCTTTTAACACTGGAATTAAATAATCAGGAGTCGCTGGTTAAAGTCACCGAAAGAGAAACATTGTGGCAGTTAAGACTTCAAATGGCTCTTTACTTGAGACATTATGTAAAAGTTCCTTTAATGAGAACATGTTCAAAATTGACTTGTTTTTCTGTGGTATAACTTCAGCAAAACTTTGGGTTTAAGTTGGTATTAAGTTGTTTAAAACCATCATTTAATAGGTCAATGTATCCCCAGAACTAAAATGAGTCAGATAACTCTGTTCTATGTCATTTAATGACCAATCCCAGGTAACTTTGGTTTGAAAATGAAAGGCAATTTTGAATCGGTGACAGTAACTGATACTTAAAAAATAAACTAGCACATAATATAATAAAAGGAATATGACCTAACATTTTTGTGAATGTAAAATGTATAACACATATTCTACCCAAGCAGCTAGTCTCACACTACAAGCTGAAAATCTCCAAATTAATTTGGCGTATAAAAGAGCCTAATGAGTGTAATGTAATGTAATCATCAGTTAATCTTTTCATTTAAAGGGGCTTTTACCTGACTCTGTTTTTGTTTCAAAATTCCCTTTGGAACTGACCGCTTCATTACGATGTACCAAATACTGTAGCTGCAAAAAAAAAAGAGAAAAAAAAAGATTTCCAGCTTTTAAAGTGAGTTCGGAGAGAAACCTTCCCCTCGGGACGAGCCGCAGATGCTCTTGACCTTTAAAGCATAAAACTCACCAGAGCTCATATCCTATGCAGGAGAATGAACAGAAAAATTCTAGTTTTTGGGGGATGAAAGGCAAAAGTGTCCGTGAGGATCTTTCTCTGTAAATATCAAGCTGACTTTAAATATTAGGCAGGCAAAATTCTACGGAAGCAATAAATTTGATTAACAATTCAAGCGACTGTGTTTCAGTGTTATTTTAAATCTGTAAACTTTTGGGTTGAGGAGGTTTCAAGGGGGAACCGCAGCGGAGAAACGGAAGATGTTTTATTCCTTGCACTTTGAGAGATGAATTGGTATAAAACGGAATAAGTTCACTGCCTATGGATCCCGATGGCTGATAACAATAATATACTGTAAATAAATGCGGATTAGGAGCCAGAGAGACACCATATGTTTTTCTCTCCTGTGGTACAGATGAAGCTGGTTTGTCTCGTGACGATGGGATGCAGCAGAGGCAGGAATCCCTCAGAGAAAAAGATTTGGACTCACCGGGAAGAGCGAGGTGAGCGAGTTAAAACACACAGGCACGTGCCAAACTCTGCCACCATTCATTCATCCCCGCAGGGTCGCCATTGTGTTTCACTTGTATCCAGCACAATGTGCCTTTCAGACACAGAGTCCTCTCTACACTTCCAGAATACAGTGGAAAGCAGCCTTTGATGCTCAAACAGCTTTCAAATCAGGTTTTGCTCTCAAGTGTGCTTGGCTGAGTAACATCCCCTGAATACACCCAAAGAGACACCTCTGAAAAGATCAGATATAAAGATCAAATCCTCGTTTAAAAAAGTATGTGGGCCTTTCTGTGAGCCCACTGGCTGAGAGCTTAGTTTATTTCCTGAAGGCACCGGCAGCAGACGGAGCGGACCTGGAGGATAAAGTCATTATTTTCCCATCTTGAAGTGGTTTTCACCTTGAATTCAGCCTTGAAACACCTCCAGAAGATCAGCCTGTACACTCTCAACAACTGTGTGCTGCTCATGCCCCTTTCAGCTACAATGCTCAATTGCAACATAGAAAATATATCTTATTAATTCAGAAAAAAGAGAGCAACTTTTTTTGGTTTATTTCTGGTGAGAATATTAAACAAAAACTAATTCATACTCTCATACTACTGAAATGAGATGTCTTTTAAGGGAATCATGATTAACTGGAATAGATTGATGAGTCGGGGAGAAACTCCCTATAGATGTTATCTAAACGAGAAGCTTCATCTTTGTTGAAATGATTCTTCTTGACGACACATAAACTGCCTCTGGAAAGTGTCTTTATTTTATATGGTGTCACATTTAAGGAGCACACATTTGTGGGATGAGCAGTAGAGTTGAATTTTCTCTGCTAATGTCACACATTACTGTGAAAAAACAGAACATAGTATCACAAATAAACAGGAGAACTATTATTACTACTACTTAGACTAGAGGCAAGCATGTAGATGTGTGGATAATTGAATGGCAACCAATCAAATATTTGTAGAGTTATTTTAGTCTGGACAAACATTGCGGACCAGCCAGCTGATTAAGACTTCCATGCAGTTATATGCAGCGGTGTGGCTGGATTCAGGGCCACTGTTTAATGTGTTTCACTTATCTGAGTTTACAAAGGTTGCATTAGATGCAGTAAATAATTGATCAATATTGTCAAGGTATGAATGTTAATGGGATGCTAATTATGTACAGCGAGTTGCCATATTACTGGGTTCACTGAGCTAAAACAAACAGTCCAATAAAACAGCTGCCATGGGTGTGCTGTCAAAAGTCCCTTCTGACTGTGTTCTCTGTGTTTTCACCTCCTCGCTCTCTTTTCCGGAGTCCTGCTGTCCCGCCCTCCTGCCCTCCCCTCTGAGCTCATTACAGCTTCCCACCTCAGTCAAGCTCACCTCGGTCTCATTACCACTTACTGCTCCACTTCAGCGTCACTTGACTGTGCTCTTTGTCTGGTTTAGTTTCCCACCTTTACATGAAGTTTTCCGGCTCTGTCCCCCCGGATGCCCATTTGGTACCTTTGGATCACGCGCCTTTCTGTCGCTGACTTCCACATGCCAGTTGCTCTGTAATGACCTTCCCTTCTGAAGTGACTGTGAGATATTCCTCACAGTTTACCCTCAGTTATATTAATGGGACTAAATTTCAAAGCTATTTCATATTATAACGCCACCCCATAACAACCTCAAACTGAATCCTCTGTACAATTATGAAAAAGAAAAACATCTCTTTCAGTCGAGTGCATGCATGTCCTGCCTTCACCCATCACCTGGGATCAGCTTGTGTGCCAAACAACCCTGAATATTATAAATCATTAAAAGATGAGTGGATGATTGGATTCCGTGTGCTTCAATTAAAAAGAACAACAACCGGTCAATAATTTATATATAATGAGAAAAAGATGTTTTGTTGCAAGTTGTTAAAAATTAAGCAGTGAAAACTTTTTTAAATATCTTCAATGTCAGACGTGTCAGCTGTTTCAAGTGAATTAATTCAGTCATTGCCATGAATATCTGGGCTGTGTAAATGCTCCTATCTTCATTTAACCATATGACACAGACATAGCCTAAATGGTGAATTGATTACTGAAGGATACTGAGCATATTTTACATGATCGGTTATATTCACACACTAATGGTGGTAGCTCAGACTTGCAGGGTGCCATATGTGATCTATAGAAACATTTAAATATATGATGTTAATTTGTTTGAGCTGTGACATGAATTCTTCCACATAACAGTCCTCTTTCTCTCACTCCTGATTTATACCAGCTGTGACTAGAGCAAGTTTCTCCCTGTTTTCGATCACATGTATGCCAGCATGTTGTCACCAGCAGCATTTAAAAACAAGAGCAATTTGGTGACTGTTATTTTTCGGTCAGTTTTCTTTTAGTTCAGGGCTTTTGTCTGCTTTTGACAATTGAACTGTCCAACACTTTTTTATATTGCACGGTATTTGTGATTTCATTGCAAATTAATTGCACTTTTCCGTACATATTTAAAATTCTGTCATTTTGAATTTGCAGAGCATGAATGCACAGTCCAGGAAAACATAACTTATTGCAGTTGAGTCCGTCTTTTACAATATATATATATATATTTATTGCAGGATATGCAAGATGGTCGACCTTCCCTCAGAGCGACTAGAGCTTCAGGAAAATTTGATGAAGGTGAGATGAGGTATTAAACCTCCAACATACGGATGCGAAGACCACCAGTTCTACCAAGATAGCCACAGCCCACGATTTTCCACATCCCTGCTGCTAAAAAGGACTCCTTCCTGCACATCTCCCCTGTCTGTATGAATGCAGAGCCTGTTTGTGAGATGGGAGGAGGCAGAATATGAGTTTGTATGCGAGAACTGTCTCAGATGTGGAGTCAGATACCTGCGGGTGCATCCTGCCCATCACACTGCCGAGCAAACTTTCAGCTGCAGTGTGTGTATTTCACAGTTACAAGTGGGTGAACCACACACACACACACACACACACACACACACACACACACACACACACACACACACACACACACACACACACACACACACACACACACACACACACACACACACACACACACACACACACACACACACACACACACACAGGCAGTGAGGCGACAGGCAGACTGGATATGACAACGTGTCAGTGATAACAAGTACTGAACTGACAGAGAAGAGTTCCCACCTCATTGCCACAAGTGTATCACTATGCAGAAAATATCTGAACAGAGATGCAACGTTTGTTCAAACGTGAAGCCATTGAAGGAGGCTCCGGGAGGAGAGACAAATATGTGGGCTGTTTAGTAAAAATGCTCTCATTCAGGAGCAGCTGGCTCTATATTCAGACTGCAGACACCCGTCTGCAAACAAGCTGAAATTCCGAGGGCGGGTGAGTGTTTTGCAGGAGAGGAGAGAGGAGCAGGTCCAGGGAGCACAGACACGCCACCGTCTGCAGAGGCAGATCAGACGGGGGTTGCGGCGGGGAGCGGTGTGCTGACAGGCCATCACAGCCGTGTGTCACAGAGCAGGAGACGAAAAGCCCCGCGGGGACCGAGATGCCGGCTGGGGTGAAAGGTCGCCTGGTGACTCATTGTGGCTCTTGACTCGTTTTTCCGAGGAAGACACGACGGTTTCGGCAGAACCCCCGAGGGAGATCGCACACTGACAGACACACCTGACCCCAAGGCTGCCGGGAAAAAAAAAAGTGTTTTTTTCAGGGAGTTGAACATACTACAGCTCTTCCCCTCCTTTCCCTCTTCTTTTGCACCCCGACTTGTTACCCTGGCACAGTTGGTGTGAAGATTGCGCTCACACTTGCACTGGAATATCTTATTTGCACATTTTAAAGATGCACTTGCTGAGACACAGACCCGGAATTTAGAAAATTCCCCACAGAGCTTTTGTGGCATGTCAGTCCCCCCCAAAAATCTAAATATTTGAAATCTATGATGTAGAAAAGTCCAAATGTTAAAAATGCAAAAAGCTTTTTGCTATATACTGATAATGCGGAAGACAGATATGGATAGTTGCGTAGTAAAAAGGGAAAAAGGGGGAGGACAGTCTTAGGGAATGTCAAATCAAGTAACCATCCACTCATTCCTTTGCGTGCAATCCTACTGTGCATCTTCTAAGCAGCAGGGCCGCATCACAGTGTGTGCGCTTCATAATTTACAGCTCATTCATTCCAATGAAGCTGAACTGAGAGTAGTAGTGATTTGACAGACTTCAACAACGAAGCAAAACTAGTCGTTACAACCATCACTGTAACACACGCCTTTAATGACCAGTCTCTTCATTCGCTTCGGTGAAAAGTGCGTCACCATGATAGCGCTCCACCTAAATACCAATCTTGTGCCGCAACTGCACTTTTAAT